>NW_027185296.1:5575000-6035000 GCF_022577435.1 Embiotoca jacksoni | reverse complement strand
CAGTACTATTAGGGCCTATCCATTAATGCCCATAGCCCAGCTAATCAATGTTTAAATAAAAATCTGCTCAATTTGTAGCATTTTATGCAAACGTGCAAACTCCAACCAGGCTGATTCTTTGCTTTTTGTTTTTATAATGCAACAGGAATAGCTAAAACACAAAGGAATCGATAACACTTAAGTTTGGGTTACGTTGGCCTGCTCTCAGACAAATGCTGCACGGTGCTGCATAGAAATGAGATTCATACAGATGTACTCCGTGGTGTAATTTCATTATAATTCTATACATACTTAGCCAACACCATGGTTCAGATAGAGGGAATAAATCCACTGTAACCTGAGAGGTTTTAGCAGCGCAGCAACTGCATAAATACAATGGGCTGCTCGTGCATGATCACACATGCATGAACAGGGCCACAGCTACAACAGAAGACACTGTCCATGCCCTCTGTATTGACATGGATTTTTATCTCGTGGGCAAATGCACATAATGTATCTTGGAAATTATTTTGGGGGGTATTTTATTCCTTTATTAGAACGAAGACAGTAGAATAAAAAGAAATGTCCCTGGATCAGCACCCCGTGCCACCAGTTTTTTAAAGGCTGATTCAGATGATTTTCGTCATGCTAGCAGTGTGACTTCAGGGATGGGAATGTCAATCTGTGGTCCATCTGTGAACCATTTTGGTCCAGACTTAAATTTTTCACCAACTTCTGGAAAGATTGACCATGACGTTGGTTACAGGCATTCATGTTCCCCTCAGGGTGGATTGTAACAACTTCTCATCCACTTCCCCAGTTTGTAATTTGTCCAATACTCGGGTTCATTGATCAAATATCTGGAAAACCAACAACATCCCCTTCAGCCTCAGTGAGGATTAGCAAATGTTAGCATCACTGAGCTAGGAGGGTGAACATGTTAAATGTACCTGCTCAACTTTAACATGTTCGCATTGTCATTGTGTGCATTTTAGCACACTGACGTTAGCATTTAGCATTAAGCACCACTACAGCCTTACAGAGCTGTAGATTCTTTTTAGCACGCATTTATCATATGAGTTTAACTGTTTTTAAATTAAATGAAAATAATAAAACACAATTTACAACGTAAGTGAATTTAGAGTTACCAACAAAGAGGAGGGCTGTGAAGAGACCTTTAGATCATAATTTTTAGAAGTAAAATTTACCAAATCATTAATCCATTAATTAAATACTACTTTTTTAATGACGTTTGGGGAATTATTAATGACCACATATCTTAAAAATCAGAGCTACAGGCTTCCATATAGTCTATTTACCAGTTTGGCACACTGACATACGAGCTAACTGCTTGCATATGGACTATATTCCCCTCTTGCCTGACCACAAAGCATATTTCCCCATATTTTCTCAAAGCACTACAATTAGTTAACAGCATAGGGATTAAGGGTAGATTTGACAGTGCATTGCTGCAATCTGCTGCCGGGTCTCTTTAGCACTGAGAGGATCAGAGGAATAGCCTGCGAGGCATCTGTTTCTGCACTTGTTTTGTTTCTCTCTCCTCTTTCTTGGTACATTCTCTCTCTTCATGTATCTTTCGTGTCACCCCCACCCCGGGAGCGGGAGAGGAAAGCGGTATCAATCACTGTTAACTGACTGACCACTGTCTGTTGGTGGTACTAAATGGATCTCCACAATTGAATAGAGGCCTAAGTGTGTGGTAAATGCTCTCAATGGGTAAATGAATTTGTGGGTTAACTCGCCCTAAGAGCGTTTCAATAAGGCAAAATAATAAAAAACACCAACAGCACATATTTTTCTTTTGATATATTAAAAACAAAGACCAGCTGAAAATCGTAACTCTCACATTCATCACCACGAGGCCTGGTGTAGGAAAGAGAAAAGCCCTCTAGTGTAACCCAAAGACAATTCAGCTTTATTTTCCTCATATAGATTTGACTGTACACACTTCATACCATTACACAGAAGGCATAAATGAATAAATTCAGTGCTCTCTTTTACATCTTTTTCAAAGACACATGGCAATAATAAATAGTGCTCATGAAACAAGACGATCAACACGTTTCCAAACTGTACAAAATTTACAACAATTAAGATGCAAACTTCTGAGGCAAGACAGACTGAACTCAACTGTAGTGGTAATATGTTTGTATATAATTTTCATCTAAGACTTTAGATTACAGCCTACAAATCATTCTGCATCCATTTAGGGGGTACAGAGGTGAATTATACTGAAAGTATTTTTTAAATTACCTGGCACATATTAAATAATTTCCAGGTAAATACAACAGACTTAAACTGTTCGACCTTTTACAACAGCTTGGTCATAAAAAAAGCAATGTTTTGATCTCCAACAATAAAAATGTACACTACACTTTGTTTGAACCCCTGTACATGTTATTTCCCAAAGTTGTTTTTTAAGTATATTATATTTTTGAAGATAAAAGATATCACGACAAATAAATTAGAATATAAATAAATAAATAGTTCAAATATGGACACTTTTTTCTAATATGTCCTGTTTTTGTATTCAGTAATAGAATTACTGCACTCTGTAATTAAGCGTAGTTTAACTGAGTACTTTAAGAAATATGTCCCTTTTAAACACAAAGAAAGTTGTTACTCCATTATTTTATAACCTCCGTTTTCCCCTTGATTTGCATCTTAATTCCAGTGTACTTAGATTTACCACATAATTAAGATGCAATTTGTGGGCTGTAATCTAAAGTTTTTCTTATTGGTGTCTCTGTTGATTTGCTTTCTGGTAAAGAAAATTAAAAAAAAAAAACCTTGGCAATTATTTTGAAAAAGGTGCCCACATAAACAATAATTAATTTCTCTTCAGAACAAAAACAGGAGCAAAGATAAGATGCAGGTGATGTGTTTTAAGCAAACTTTCCCTTAAATCCAAACAGCCACTTTGCTCTGGCATGCTCAACAGGTCAAATCAAACTGTTAGTTGCTCTTATAGCTCAAAGAAAGCTTGCAGCTCCAGATGATCAGAAAACAGAGCTCCTCCTTGTAGTGAATGATTCTTCTATTTCATTTGTTGTTGTTGTTGTTGTTGTTGTTGTTGTTGGGGATTGGGGGTGTGAGGGGGCTTTAAGATGCAGCTGATGTAGCCCGAACTGTGAGAAACATATCAGCCCAGCTCTGCCAGCTCTGATCAGCCCTGAATGTGGGGGACTATGGTAATCCCTCTGACATGGAGGCCAGGCAGTGGGAGAACAGGCTGACAGCACATCTGGGGTCAGTATAAGTAGGTTGATAGCAGGCAAAGCTAGAGCCGCTGAACTGAGTAGATTACCCGGGGAAGCCTGGATCAGACAGAAGAAACAGAAGAGCCAGCAGAAAGGAATTTTTTTGTTGGTGTTCCTGTTAATACTTGTTGGTGTTTTGGGTGTCAAATTTAAGTTTTGTCATTTAATTTGTTAAATGATGTCAGCAAAGAAATATGCATGTCTTATAAATGGACATCTTCTTGTCATACGCCTGTGCATTTAAAATGATAAATTAACAGCTTAGATGTGTGATATATTACTAGAACTTAAATGTCTCGACTGTCCTCAAACACGTGAGCTTTGATTCCTGCTGAGTTTGGGTCGGGGATGATTTAATACTGACAGACGTCCGCTCTCAGACAGCTTTTACACGGACAAGAACAAGTCAAGCACCTATAAATATAGAAGAGAGACCTGCTGTGTCGCAAACAGTGTTCACCCTCATTCAAACAGGGGGAGACGCCAGCTTCTACAAACAGACGTTCGGACGTACGGACGGACAGACCAACGGCCATCTACTTACTAATAACTTGTAAGTTTCAGCAATACATTTAAAAAACATCAGCATGTTTCAAAATTCACACTTGTGCCACTGTTCTTGTAAATTTCCCTCCGAATGAAACACTGTGTTTTTGCCTTGTGCATGTCTCTCCTCATTCTCTCTCTCCGTGCTCCTGTCCATATACGTCGAAGAAGAAGAGGAGAGTAAAGTGCATTGCCAATGTAAAGGCTTCGATATGGCCAGACAGCAGTCCTACTCATTATGAATCAGAAGCATGCAGGTGCCTCCTGGGTCTCATAGGGACTTTGATCTAGATTGTAGCCCTAACGTTGTAGCTGTTAGACAGGGATGGTTTATTTTGAGAAGACAATATTATCTCCCCTGTGAGCATAATCCACTGACATATTGGAAATCCAGTCTCATTTTCAGAGAGTGAACGCACAAAATAAAGTCAGGTGATAACAAAAAGTGGATGATACAGTGTTGAGATTGAACATTCGGCGTGGAGGTGTTCTTCACTGCTTTTGTCCGGACTGCACATCTCGACCCGGCTTGTCGTTACGACTGCTGAGGGACTGAGAGTCAACTTCTTCGCTCCATCTCCTCTTCACCCAACATCACAAAACGTGCCAGTCTCGGAGGGCGATAGACAGAAATGTAAAAAGCCTTCGGAGTCTTTTTACGTATCCCCACAGCGATTTTCTACAAGGCTCAAAACTGGGAATGGTCCATCTCATCCAGCCACGAGGCAGGGCTTGTGGGGAAGTCAGGGTATCCCGTACTACTGCCTGTGGAGAGGTCTGAGGTCGGGCCTCCTGCCATGGCCCTCAGAGCCTGTCCAACACCACCCGGTCCCCCCTGTGCCACCAGACTGTCCATGCTGAAGCCCAGGTTGTTGAGGAGAGGTGTGTGGCCGGGCAGAGAGGCGATGGAGGAGGGCGACTGGGGGAGACCGTAGGGACTTCCTGCTCGAATGTCATGGTAGGGTTGTCCCGCCGCATCGACAGAAAAGCCACCATTCAGCACTGCGCTGTTGGTCACGTCACCGACGCTTCCATAAAGCCCGTTGGCGTGGCCGAGATCTGACAGGACCTGGTCGTCTGCAGAGGAGACAGCATCACTTAGCATGAGGGGTGTAAAAACTTTGACACATCAACAGCACTGCCACCTCCGTGAACATTATAGAGTTGTTATATTTCAATACAGTTAAGTGCTTTTATGAGTCCGATTTATTGTGGCAGCCTTATGTGGATTTCATGGAGGTACAGTAAGAGGACGAGCCACTGAAGTATTCGAAAAGCATTTCAGGTCTGTGAGTGAGGAAGGATGTTCTTCACGTTCTTCTTTAACAAAGGAGGTCTGTATGTGTGCAATTACTACAGCACAAAAATTTTGTTTCCATCTCAATCCATCCCCCGGGTGGCTTCAATAACAACAAAGCCCCAGAGCACTTTCTCTCTAATTGACTAAAAGCCTCACACACTTTATAGAGTTTCTGTCACCATGTTTTCATTTCTCATAAAAATAGCCTTCTTTTTAAAAGTGCTTTGAAGACTTTTATGACTACCCAAAACGGGGTTTGCAAACATTAAATAACGCAGGGATGTCTAAAATGCCGTTTGCGTCCCACTAAGGACCCTCTCTGTTTTCCAATAAGCTCCATCATGGCGACAAACGGAGGCAGGAGGATGCGTCAGCGGCCATGTAGAAGTGTGAGGGGAATGTGAAATGAGAGTGCCATTTTGGATTTGCCTGAAAGGAACGCCAGGAACCCAAGAAAACAAATGAAATGCCACAAAGACACATTCAATTCCTGCCACACTTGTATTATTTAGCAGCTTGTGGGTTCCGTTAATCCCATTAGCAAGACAGCATGACTGACAGTTCCCTCTCAGGGATCTCTCGCTTAAACAATAATAGATATATACAGGTTATCCACACTGTTCATACCTCTGAAGCTCAGTTCACTGTCGCTGAGTCCTGCGTCGTCAGCTGAGCTCTCCTTCTCCACTTTAGTTCCTCCTCGGCTGCGTTTAACACTTTTATAAAACTGAGTCCAGCGATGCCGGCCTGCATCTTTCTTCAGACGCTTTTCCTTTGCTCGCCGGTTCTGGAACCAAACCTGATGGAAATAATAATGATTATCAGTTATAGAAAATAATACAGAATATTGTACATTTTCAAAATTGTTAAAGACTACTCCAACTAATAATAACAATCAACATCATCAGCATACATAATCTATTTTTCAGTTTAATCTGATTTATTCATTGTTTCAAATGCTTCAAAACTTTCACTTTGACACGAAATAGCATTTTCACAAAATAGTTATGTAATGTAATTCTGATTTAACCAATTGATCATTATAATAAACCCCTCATAACAAATAACAACACTTCACTTAAACAATTTTTTTTAAAGGAAAAGTAACTCATTTGTGGTAAGAAAATTTAAAGCACAGCAAAAGTCATAACATTAAAGTGAATGTATGAAGAACGTAGTGTTGAATCTGTATCTGCATTTGTAATTTGAATAATATATGATCTTTTTAGCTCTCTATGAAGGTTCAACGTCAAGAGGCTCTGATAACAAAAGTATAATTGCTTGTGTCATTTTTTTTTTAATATCCATATAACAGTCTGAATCTACATTTTGTTTCTCTTCATTATTTCAGTATTAAATCAATGAATCAATCAGAGATATGGTCCGAGATTCAGTTGTAAAAGAAATAGTGGCTAAATTGCCAAAGGGAATCACACTGTAATCAGTTTTCAAAGGGGATCAAATATTTGTGATTGTTAAAAACAGCAGCTGTCTTGTTCTTGTGGTGAATAACTGAGCTGCTGCATTTTTCTCTTTAGGTGGAGATAACAGATTTTTCCAGGAATACGGACACCTGTAGGAGGTCTCAGGGAGAAAAGTCACAACACTGTACCTGCACTACTCTCATGTCCAGCCCCGTCTCCGAGGACAGCTGCTCTCTGACGTGGCGTGCCGGCTTCGGCGAGTTCTTGTAGGCACTTTTGAGGGTCTCCAGCTGCTTGGCGGTGATGGTGGTCCTTGGCCGCTTGGTCCCCGCCTCTGAATCATCTGACGACACCATCACAAGTGTGAGTGACTTCTTCTTACATTTGTCATGTTGCCTTAACAGGCGGTGGCCCTCGGCCTTTGCGTGGAGTGGATGTGTGTTAAATGAAGTGAATGATCATGTATGGAAGTGTATTATTGTCCTTGTGCATCTGTCCCACTGCCACAGCAGAGGACATAAATCTACTCAGTGCCAGGGGAACCGAGTTATTGGAACTGCACCATAGAAGAGCATTGCTTCACTTTACATAATCAATCAGAGATGCATGGAAATCTCGGAAGAGAGGGAGTGAGAGGAGCAGCACACACACCCTGAACACAAACAACATAGATCCACAGTCAGTAGTCATTTTACTGCATTGCCCAGCACATATAGGTTGATCCATCACATATCCTGCTGTGATTCTGATGTTACTAAGTGAAGCCAGAGCCATTCAGCACTGAATCAGATGGATATAAATTAGTAATATTAATTGTAACAAATCTTTTTCTTTATATTTATGTCACCTACAGTCCAGTTTTACTCTTTTTCTCCTAATCTAGATGCATTTCTGCTGGGTGGGTCTCTGCTAAATATTAGCTGTTGTTGTCCTTTTTTTTTTTAATCCCCGCACACCTACCATTTTGTTTGGCGGTCTCATAATCCACTTTGCACACCAGCCTCCCATCTTCCATGAGGTAAAACTCGTCCCCGGTGGCCAGCTGTCTGCTGCACATGATGCAGGCGAAGCAGTGCAGGTGATACACAAAGTCTTGCGCCTTCCGCACCACCTGCGTCGGAGGGATGCCCTGTTGGCATGATGCACATTTTGTTCCAAAACGCCTGCAGGAAAACATGAAGAACAGAGAAGCCGTTAGAAGATTTTGAAGCAAAACACCGGCAGGCTGTACTGATGGAGAGTGAGACCAGGTCAGATTAAAATTTCACATGCTAGACGACTGTTTCTTCAACTACAGCTGAGAATGATGGCACAGTGTCGGTATTAATAGAAGCTCCAGCTGTTGAGGAGGGAAAAATCAGCACTGGAATGCTTTTCTGTTAACGATAGATCAGCCCACAGGTTGATGGATGGACAGGATCAATGCACCGTGTGGGGTGTGCGCGTCTAATTTCTGTGTGTATGTGCATGTTTGCATGTTTGCGTGTTTGCAAAATGAGAGACCCGAGGGGGAGGAGGAGGATGAAGAGGAAAAAGCGAAGAAGAGGAGGACGGGTGCTCACAGTAAACACACCCTGAGGAGAACCAATAAAACACTGACTCAGGAGAGGCTTTAAATCACAGGACCAGCCCACAAAAATATTTAAAAAAAACAGCAAGGTGAAGCCTTCAAATCTCCACTGGGAAGCAAACACTCGTGAATCTGTGTGTGTGTGTGTGTGTGTGTGTGTGTGTGTGTGTGTGTGTGTGTGTGTGTGTGTGTGCGCGCGCGCGCGTGTGCGTGCGTGTGCGCGCAGCTCCACAGTTTGAACACGCCAGCGTCCCCCTGCTGCCGCCCTGGGTCAGCTAACACAGTTAGCTCCCAGTGAGACTGGAGAGCTCTTTAGATCTCATTCAAGCTTTGAGCATTAAAACCTTTCAAACATGATTTAGTAAAAAGCCCAGATCTGCTGATCCTGTTTTGGATAAAAGTCAAACTCAATTTTCTTCTGTAATGCCTCAGAAATCCAATCGTTGAAAGAAAGAGGCAAAAAGCAAAAAGATTTCAAAATAACGGGATTTTTTTTTTTTTTTTTTTTTTTTTTTTTTTTTTTTACAGCCACTACAGTGAAAATCATCAATTTATTCAAACTGAATAAATTGGAAGAAATAGTCCAGCATGGTGCCTTGAACCAAATAATTCATCTACTTATATCAGTGATAGGTGTCTAATAGAAACTCATCAACAATCCAACCCAGGTAATAACAAATATTTATGAGCTCCCAGTGTTTATGTTTAGGTTCAGAAATTTGAGGAAATTAATAGAATCACACTTTATAGGTGATTTCAACTAAACCAATAACATTCTCTCATTATAACAGGACTTTATGAAAAATTTGAATTGAACTATAAAAATTCAGAGACGGTAATGTAGGCTAAAAAAAACAAACCGTGTCTATAAACTAATATAATGTTACAATTTAGTTGTACGTTTTTTTCAAGTAGTAGAACTATGCAAATATGTCTTGATTGGGTTTTATCGAGCAACATATTGACATTTGTTGTAACTTTGCAAGCAAGCATCCCTCAGATAATTTAAATATACAACCGGACAACAAGAGCAACATTATAACCAAACCACAGACAAGAGAAAAGTGAGAATCGTACTGACTTGAAGAAGTCCTCCTTGCAGTAGACGCTTCCTGACCGGGAGAAACATTTGTCCGCCAGCGGGGTTTGGCAGTCGGCGCACTTGAGGCACTTGGAGTGCCAGTGTCGGTCCAGCACCTTCAGGATGAATTTGTCCAGGATGTGCTGACTACAGCCTGCACAGTGAGGGATCTCTGTGGGGGAGACAAGAGCGCAATATCACACCTATGACCAGCAGAAATGCAGAGAGAGCCGGATGTCTGACCATGACGAGAGTAACCGCTGGTATTTATTAAAATAAATATTTTCAGGAAAGCTCTGGGGGTTTTTTTTAACCAGAAAATGATAATTAAAAATGTGCTTATAGTGGTAGGGAGAATTGTTCTGTGCCTGTCCCGACCTGTAGTCCTGTTTTAAAAAGTGCAACAGCTTAAATCAGACAATGAAACTGATCTTTTCTTCACATTGCACGGACATAATTCACATTATCGTGCTGTTATATAATATTCATAATGAAATGTAGGGCTACACGATGATGAATGTCTTGTATTTTTAAAGGCTTTTAGGCTGGTCATTCAGTTGTTTGACAAACGCTGATATGCACTATTATATGTCAGCACTGTTTTATTTTCAAGATTGCATTTCATTTCTTTACCTCCTTTACTGGTGTGCTTTCTTCTTTTTAATTAATATAAATGATACATAATGATACTTTCACTGTTAACCTTTAAAAACTAACGAACACTTCGTTAAAAACGTTTGTATGCTGCGTGATCAGATGTCCGTCTCTGTCCAAGTTGCTGAACTCCGAGCTATAAACCTGCAGCGCAAAAATACTTTTCTGACAAAATATTGATTTTTTTTTTTTTTGATTTTTTGATTTTTTTTTTTTTCCCCCTCTCTCTTAATTTCGTTTGCCAGCTCGAGCCTGATTTTAGTTAATCGCCTAATGATTTTTATTGGAAGTATGGCGGTAACCACAGTCTGGCGGCTTCTGGGTGCAAATCAGGGGGTCAAGGCGAGATTGCGTTTTATTTTTGTGATTGTGAAAAACTGCAGCAGCAGACAGTGCTCTTAAAGAAATACAGATCCTAGTGATATCTGCAGAATAATTGATATCACCAAATATAACTGCGGCATGGATGATCTACTGCAGTTACAGCCTATGGTTACAGCACATTTAAAAAAGCGAAATTAAAATGTTACTTCAAAATAAAAGCTAATTTCCTCTTAAATATGGACTTGTATCAAGGCCAAATCCCTGTCAGCCCTTTTTTTTTACACCCACTATTTTATTTAGCCCATCATTTTTATCAGAATTACTTCCCTCCCTTCCATTAAAGGAAACACGTAATTAGCGAACTAATGCATGATTGATATTGTGAAAGGCCCTCTGCTATCATCTACAAACCAACAATAAATCAGTATATTCTGTAAAGAGCATCACTGTTTGAACTAGTGTTTTTTACAGCTCATCTTTGTCACACATCTCTGAATGATATCCTATCAAGAAAAATCAATTATTAAGGAAAAGTGCAAAACGACAGAAAAGCACCAAGAGCCAACAAGCACACACAGGTAGTGAGCTGCGAGGAGAGCACATCTGCAGCTCCGGGTGCCTTATGTTTAATCCCATCACACCATACAGCGCGCAAAACAAAGCTCCCTGGCTCTGCAGCACCGGAGGTCAAGACAGTCCGCGCACAACCTGGACATTTTATAAGCATTTCTTTTTCTTTTTAATTTATAATTCTTCATATTTTGTGCGGATATTTTTTTTGTAATTTTTTTTTTTTGCATTGCACTGATTTTCAATGCAAAAAAAATAAATGAAAGATAACAATAATTGTACAAATTAGCTTTATTAAAAAAATATTGATATTGTTATTAGTCCAAATTTTTGTGAAGAGAAATATTAAATAAGAAAATATCCAACCTGTGTGGCTGCAGGTTGAAGTCTGAAAGCCACCGATGAACACTGTAAATATAGAGCAACATTCCTGCACAGACACTCCTGCGTGGAGGGGCTTTGTTTCACCTTAATAAAGAGTGAATTCGAGATGATAGAAGAAAGTGAAGAGAAATTATTCTGAAACGATCCTCATATGATATATGTGAGGTGGCCTTTTAAAAATTAGGAGGCATTTAAGGAGGATGAGCGGGATGGTTTTGGAGCGAGAAGTGGTGCTGAAAGGAAAGCAGCACGATTCTTGGCAACGACAGAGCCGCCACCGTCCAGTTTCAATGTGTGTGTGTGTGTGTGTGTGTGTGTGTGTGTGTGTGTGTGTGTGTGTGTGTGTGTGTGTGAGAGAGAGAGAGAGAGAGAGAGAGAGAGAGAGAGAGAGAGAGAGAGAGTAAACCTCGTGTATTCAGGATGTCTTCTTCATATCTTATTATCTGTTGCCACCACTCTCCTCTCCTCACCACGTTTAGTCTCATCGCCTCCGTCATTTCACACAGGAAGTGAAATACACTTCCAGAGCCAGACCTCCTCCTACAGAGCAACCTCTGTTGTTTAGAGGAAGAGTAAGTGCAACCTGGCAGCCTCTCATACTTTCAATTGTCAGATGATTTGTGTTAATTAAACGTGAAGTAAACACTTTATAGCCCAGACTAATAGCCTGCTGCAGGTTAAGGTTTGGATGTAATCGCCCTGAGTCAGCAGGGCACTTCTGTCTACGATATAAAAATGCTTCGATATATTTTGGGTTGCTTTTATTCCTGAAATAATCCAGGTTTAAATCCAGGATGGATGCTGGCACTGCAGGGGGTTGAGTGGCAGGATCTCTATCCAATCTTTTAATCTGTCTCGATTTATAAAAAATTAAAGAGCATAAGCCGACCACATATAGGCTCTTTTTCCTTTAGTCAGGTTTAAATAACAGGCTTGGACTTCTAACTATATCAATCACATATATCCTATTTCACCGTATTTAATAGGGTAAATTGTCAAAAATAAATAAACCCTAATGTCATTTCATATTTTTTTGGTTATTTGGGTACAAAATTAGACCTTAAATTCTTAATTAGAAAAAAGACCAATACAAATATGGATTAAGAGTATTTTGCAACCAATAACCAGTCCAGTAATTATCTCATACTATCTCATTTTGTTGTGGGTTATTTTTTTAAGGGTGGCAGCCTATCAGACTCCATCTGTACATTTTACTAACTCGCCTGTAAATAAATAAGTCAGAGCAGAAATGTACTCAGTTGCACTTGGATCTTGACTGCACAGTCACAATATGAAAGGTTCTAACGAGTGTGATAAATATGTTCGTATTCTCAAATAATAATGCCATAAAGGAGCCATGCTGATGAAAAAGCCCCTCGAATTATAAAATATATGAGATAAACTGCTGTCTGCAGGCCTTTCTTCAGAGCCTAAATTATATAGTGCATTGGGTATTTCATTTGATCCAGTAATGAGTGACAGTCAAAGTCAGTGTGTATCTGTCTGATGGGTGATGACAACTGCGTCTGATCTCTTGACCATGCAGGCTCGTTTACAAATTAACAGCTGGGAGGCTCAGTGGGAGCCTAACAATCTGACGGAGGATGCAGCGAAGTTTCAGGGAATCAAACAGCCTACTGTTGCTTTATAACAGAAATGATCTTTTTTTTTCTTCAAAGGATGGATGAAAAAGTGCCATCCTTTGCCATCGTTTGCAGCCTATTGCGAAACACAGTCTGCCCGTGTGAGGCTGGAAAGATTAATTGGACATGCGGGATGTTGCATGCTGGCTTTGAGGCCATGAGGCAGAAGCATTATACGATTTTATATTTCCTGAAATATAAGCATTACACATCACCGGCCTGTACGTGACCATTTAAGACTTAAAGGTTCAGCCTCCTCTTCTCAAGTCTTCGTTACAGTAACTAAGCCCCTCTGCTTAGAGAAAAACACCGCAGCACAGGTTGAACTCGCCAACCGGTTTCCAGACTGATAATCAGCAGAAAAAAAAGGGAGGGAAGGAAAATGTCTTACGTTGCAGTGGCACTCCAAGAATCTCCGGTAAACTCTTTACAGGACTCTCTGTCGGTAGGACCGCCGCACTTTGCATCATCGTGATCCAAACCGGGAGACAAACGCACGCACATACACCCGCAACACGGTGGGCGCACTACCCCGTCCTGTCTTGTGGGTAAAAAATGACGCTGGTGTTGAGGCCTCTCACCACTTTGTAGAACGATCTCAGTCGCTGTCCCGTCAAGCCTCGATCCCTGTTATTTCTCTATTCCCAAGATGATGTCCGTGCCGTGCCGAGCTGTTTTGGAGTGGATCAGACAGGCTGCTTGGTCCATTCAGCGCTGCAGGGGCGGCGGGGCCTGACGTCACCGCGGCAGAGGCTCACCGGGAGCCAATAGGAGCGCAGGAAGAGGAAGCCCCCGGGGCGGAAAGCATCCTCAATAGGTGTACAAGTGACGAGGAGAAAGGAGAGGAGGAGAGGCGTCTTACATGGGATATGAAAATGTCTCCGGAGAGGCGGGACCTTGCTCCTGTGGAGACCATAAATAGCTCACTGCAGTGGCCCCTGGAGGGGCCTCGAGCCAGCAAGGCTCCCCTCTGGAGAGGAGGAGGGATGTCCCATGAAGCCAGGAAATTAGAATCAATTACAGTTTTCAGTTTTACTTCAGGTAGTATCAATAATACAATTTATAAAGAAAGAGTGAATACTGCCCTTGCAGATTTGTACTGCCGATCTTCCGGATGAGTGATGTATTTTCAACACTCACATTTGGAACAAAATGCAACGCAAAATGGGAATTTTATAGACAGGTGGGACCTATTTTACCAAAGTAAATGTATTTTACAGTTGGCTGGAGGAGCAGATTGCAGGCTATGTGGGTGTAACATAGGCCTCCATGTCGGCCAACTCTCACCAAGGGAGAAAATTAATGTTATTTCCCCCCAAAAAGTATCAATTCACATGTTTTCTTCTGAAAAACGGTCTTACATCATTTTAAATATTATGTTACAATGAAAAAATTACACTTCGCCCAGATAAGCATAGAGGGCATATTATTGGACTCATATCAGAGTCATATTCATAGCCCTGTCACCTGTTTGAGCTGTATACTCTCCCACGGCATGATATGGCAGCGCCCAGGCTGCAGCCAGCGCGCGCTCCAGTGACAGGTAGGATTAGGAGTCTGGACGCAGTCGTCCTGACACTGTTCATTTCAAACCCCATCGTCTGAGACTGCTCTGCCGGATAAGATATTCCCTCTGGAGGGCTGCTAGTTCAAGCTAGATGAACTCAATCTTCGTTTCCAATTTACTTCAAGCATGGAAAGAAAAGCAGAGAGAGGCGCCCTGCCGCTGGTCCGCCTCCAAACCAGCGCAGGTTGATTCCACCAACTGTGAGTGCGTCTGCAGGTCCCAGGTGAATGTCTGCAACTCACACACACACACACACACACACACACACACACATACACACACACACACACACACACACACACACACACACACACACACACACACACACACACACACACCACATCTGTCCAGACACATCTGGACAGCTCCAACAAAGCCAATTGTTTTAATGAATAAACAGAAAATAGGTTTATTTTTATTTAACATTTAATTTTTACTCAAATATATCATGATGTAATTTTATCTACGTGCATTTAAGTAGTGCAAGTAATTGCTGGTATCAATTCAACCCTAAACACACAAACTTATATTCTGGGAAGACAGAAAATATCTGAAAAAAAAAATCTATTTATTTATTCATTTATTTTATTTAGCAGTCAAATATTGTGCAAAAAAAAAAAAAAAAATAATAATAATAATTAGGGTCCTTTTTAAAATTCAGATTTTCTGCTTTGGTAAAATACCCTAAATAACATTTTCAGTGTGTCCTAATATCAAAAAATTTCTCTGCCACATTGCTGATTTCTCCTCGTATCTTTTACCGTATACCCTCTACAGCCTTCTTCCAACTGAGGTCTTTTCATTCTTTTGTCGCCTTATATAGCTCACTGTTGCGACCCACAATCCCATTCGTGCTTAACGTTTCAAGTGTAATTTAGTAAAATGAAAATGCACATCAAGCTGATTAAAAAAAAAGCAGGCTGGGATATTACAGGAATTTTATCCAAACAATTCAAAGATGCAGGCTTCAGACCAGGTGTCCCGCTATCCATCCATCCATCCATCCATCCATCCATCCATCCATGGTGTGCATGTGTGGCGAGGGAATCATATGGTCTTACTTTATTTTCATTATACACTTTTCCCCTCAAGATCATTCAATTTATTCGACTATTCAATTACTCTGATTGTTGGTATCGAGGCCCTCTAGCTGCCTGGAAAACAATGCAGATAAAAATGCTCTTAACCTGTCAGCAAAGGGCAACACAATTAGAATAATTGACGGATGTAAAATGCAGAAAGAGAAAAGATGTGAGCGCCCGCACATTTGGTTTAGTGGGACAATGAGTGATGTTTTTTTGATCTTTTAAAATGAGATGACCAAGAAACAAACGTGGCTATTACAGGATGATTTGAAAAATAATCCACATCTGGATCTATTAGTTTGGTATTTAAAAAAAAAAAAATATATATATATTTATGCGGCACACAATGACACAATTGAAGGCTAAAGTGATAGACAGTTTTTATTTTAATGTATATATATATATATATATGTAATACTATCTAATAGAAATTCAACCGTTTGTTAAGCCAATAGTCAAACAATTTTTCGATTTCTTAAACAATGCACTTCAGCACAACAAAGAGAAAAGAGAGAAATATCCAATAATCATAATAATGCATGTTCTGAAATGACAGATTTTTGAAGGAAATAAAATAATCTGCAGAGGAAGCAGCTCTCGGGCAATAACTCAAGCAGAGGGCGACTCCTTTGCCACCGCCGCTGACCCAGCCACCTCTAATTAGATCTAATATTTCAGTGGACGAGTTCATTGACATCTGCGATTCACAGATCCATCTTCCCGAGCAGTGAGTCAGAGATACAGAAATACATCCATCCTACACAGGATGGTTTAATGGAGTAATGCAGGTGGGAAAGTGCGCGTCAAAACTGTATAACAGGCCTGGTTTATCATATATCAGCCCAAACAGATAACCGAATGTATTATTTTTATGTGTAAATACAAAGTTTATGTATTAATCTTTTGCACTTCATTTCCATTTTTTTTAAACGTCCATTCAAACAAATTAAATATCATCTGAACACAAAAACAAAAGCAACCATACATTTAATTTGTGCGTACGCAAATGTTTGAACAACAGTAGTTAAAATCACTACTAAGGATGTGATATAAACAAAATGCATTATGTCCCAATGACTTCCTACAAGATGCATATTTGTGAACTTTGTAATTTCCCTCCGAAGGTGAGTTGGTGCCCAGTGCATCGTGCAGACCTACCTAATGACGGCAGCTCGCCGGTGAATCTGAGGCTCTCCGTCTCCACTCCTCTCCCTCCTCCTCCTTCTCCTCCTCCAATTCTTCTCCATACGGCTGAGGCTTGTTTCAGCAGGACGAACCGGAACTCACAGAGCAGCAGCAGCAGTCGGTCCACACTTTTCTCCGGCACCCACTGACAGAAACAACATTAGGTAGCAATGGCACGGTGTCCCTCAGCATTTGGTCCGAAAGCAGCAGAGGAACAGAGAGAGGGAGAGAGGCAGAAAACGCGAGGGGGTAAACCTTAGGAGAGAGCACGGAGGAGAAAATTAAATTGCACTTGGGGGGCAAATTCTATTAGGGAATAGTTATTGTCTCCTGACAGCTCCTGTCCATTTGGGTAATTAGTAGAAGAGATTGGTTGAACAAACGAAATCTATTCCCGTCAGAAATTATATTTTCCAATTCCCTGATTGAACCTGAGCCCGTCGAGCTGCTAAGACGAGGCGGTAATAGGCTCATTTGACTCGAATAACAAGAAGTACAGTTGAGCCGAGCCTGCCCGATGAAAGACTGCCGTTACACTTCACAAATAAACTGATAAACGTGTTTTTGTTGACTCAGATCTCTCAGACAGAAACACGTAGGTGTAAAAAATCTTATCATCATCATTATTATTATTATTATTATTATTATTATTATTATTATTATTACAAAGTAGCCACTTAAAGCTGCAAGAAAACTATACATTTTGGTAGACACCTTAAAGTCTCTAATCATCCTGATGTTTATGTCAAAATAAAGATGTGCACTCCTGGAAATCTCTTCTGAGCAGCAGAGACATTATTCAGGTACATTATCCAGTTTAATTCAGAGTCCTGTGATCCACTGCCACCTTCCCTGTCTGATTGCTGCCCAACGTGATCTCATAAGTCTGGAGAGGAAATAATGACTGATGAATGGATGAATGAAAGCCTGAAAACCCCAAAACAATGACCAACAGCAGACCACATATACCACACACACATTTAACCATCAACAGTCACTATAGTATAATCAACTCATAAGAGAAAACTAAATGCAGACAAGATTAATCAAAGCACCCACTGGTTCTAATACACAGTAAAGCATTTGTGAACAACATGCAGCTCTTCTACATGACCGTTGTTCATGATTTTTAGTGAGGTTTCTGATGATTATTTTTGTTGGTGCTCTTCAGTTGAGGGTCAGACAGTTTCCTTAAGGAAAACATTAAAAAAATACCAAAGGTTTGCAGAATCAGAAGACTTAACTAAGGTACAACATTGTTGTTGTGTTTCTAATATAGGGGCCAGACATGGACTGGGGTCTACTTATATACATCTCAATTAAACTTAGAGTCATCATAGTTCTTGACAAACCTTATTGCTAATAGATTAAATAATATTTATATTATTATATTATTTATATTTAAGATGGGGTTTTAAATCACGGGCTTGATGACAGATAACAAATAACATAAATAAAAACGTATTAAAAACCAATTTAATAAACACAAGGTTTCCATCGAAAAGCCAGGGGTGAGTCTTCCCAGGGTGCTCAGTGACAGCAGCCGAGTAAATTAAAGCAATATGGCTGTCAAGTGTTGGAGCCTCTCCAGCTTCATTAGCCAAGCACTTCCTGTAAGCTATATGCTAACTCTGTAACTCTGGAGGGGGGGAGGGGGGGTCCCTTTCCCAAAAGCATCTATACAAAGGCTGAGACGATCCAGGTCCCATTGAAAAGACTTAAAATGGGGCCAAGATAATTTGTTTTTCGGAAAGAAAGTCCAGGGCAGCAGAGGTAAATGTTTGTTCCGAAATTCAAAAAGTGCAGTTGTGTTTATCATCAAGGCCTAAATGCAATCTATAGTAGGAGGTTATTGGTTCATGGTGCTCCTCCTCATGGTCAAACTGCGAAAAAAAAAAAAAAAAAAAAAAAGTTGAAAAAACATTGACATTTCAAGGTATTAAACTAAAATATATTTTACTGATTTAATTTAATATCTTTAATTTAATTTACTTTAATTTGTGTTCAAGTAACTTATGAATGAGCTCACTGAGCTTTTAATTCAAGGCCAAACAACTTGTAATTTTTATTTATGCCAAATTATATATTATAAGGGACTATTTTTACTGTGCTTGTGTCAGAACTACAAGAACTTCCAGTTGGTATTAAAATTAAGTAAATTAATTGATAAAGTCAAGTTGTGCCATATTTGTGCTATAGAGTATGCACACAAACACACAGGAGGGCCATACAACCAGAAAGATTCAGGATCAGATGGACACTAATGAAGAAAGTCACCATATCACAGTGTATCTCACAGTTTTGTTTAGTTGAACACTGGCTGCACTGTATACTGACAGTCATCTCCTGTTCTCTCCCAGCAGCAGCTGAACTCAGTGACGATGAGACAAGATGTTTGGGAGATCAGCAGATGAAAAGGGGAGGGACTGCAGCAGTAAAATGAGATGGATCTGACCCTACTTGACTCCTGCCTTTAAAAGGCTCCATGTTTAAAACCCGAAAGGGGATCTGGCTTAGTTTGGATGTGATATATACCAATACCATATATTAACCTCTTTTTCATAATTTATTCACCCCCCCCCCTCCCTCCTTTCTCCCTCTGTCCACAGCAGGAAGCTTTATAGTATTATTAAAGTCAGAAAGAGAGATGACAGAAAAATGCATCAAGCCCCTCCTGCATTTTAATATCAATACCGAAGGGGTAATAAACATTGAGGCAGAAAGCATACAGGAGAGGAGTGACTATAAAACCCTGCATTGTCTAATTTATGGAAGACAAGAACAGGGCAGCAAGGTGAGGTTTTTACCCTTCAGTCTGTGGTCTCATAACACAACAGTATCTCAGTGCGCAGCATTAGTTTCTGACAGTGCACACACACACAGAAAAGTTTGGAAGAAAGTAATCAGACCACACTGAGTGCTGCGAATGGCTCATGTTGTATTTAGAGGAGTGATAACCTGGATAGGCACTGTTTCGTATCAAAGCCATTCAAGTCAGGTATGATGGCAAAGCTAAGCTATGACAAAACAATCTCACCTGAAGGTCCAGTTATTAGCTCTTTTTACAATCATATGGAGTTTGTCCAGTTGCTTTTTCAAGCCCTTTAAGGACTACCCATCCATGCAAGTTAAAAAACGGAACTTTAGAGTTTGAAACAAAAGTCCAACAATTTGACAAATACATTTATTTGCTCTCCCAGATGTCCTTGTTGGTCTACTTTTCTTATAGTTATTTGGTGATTGTTAATATGTGAGTTTTTCGTAGTTTACTGTTTACCAAGCTCTGTAATGCTACCTGTCTGGGGTATGTTTAGCGTTATGTATAACTACCTCTACATAAATTGTGACATCAAAGCAGTGGTCCAACATGCACATCTAAATGTCTCATGTTTTATCGATAACTTCCTAACAAGTCTCTTAAACCTCCCATGATCTCAGATTGATTTCCTTCTGCATGTAAACTTGATAAAACAGTTTGTGCTTCTGAATTCATGTAAAGAGTCCAAACAGCTGTGAACGTGTCCTGATTTAGATCAGGAGCCTCTGTCCTCAGCATGAACCGCTCACCTCGGCCTTGGCAAAGCTGCAGGCAGATGTTAGATCGCTGCCAACTTCCTCATTAACCATCATCAGTCTGAACCAGAACACTTGCGGCTCACTGAGGCTCAAGACACCTGTTAAAGGGCTTCTGTGGCGTAAGCAGCACAAAGCATTGCCGACTCCAATCCTATAACAAACTCAGGTTAACATTTAAACAGATTAACAGATCAGATGTGTGAGAAGAAAGTGCTTAAATCAAAACACAAGTATTGATTTGAAACAAAAATAATTAATGAATATTTACAAGCATTCCATATACAAAAGGAGCTAAAGTCGTCCTATATATGACACCTTCCCAATGAAATTAACACAGCTCGACCTGATATTAAAATTTGTCGGATGATATATTTGACAATGTTTCCTGTGACAAACTGTCCTTTTCTCAATCTATTCTGCCGATCATCGTGTGTCATTGAGCCTCTAATTCAAAGTATGAGAGAGTTTGATTAAGTTACACGACCGCAGTTGCTCAGCCTTGATGCTCCTCTGCTTTAATGTAGGGCTATTAATCAGCCTATTGTTTGTGTGTGTGTGTGTGTGTGTGTGTGTGTGTGTGTGTGTGTGTAATCGAGTGCCTTAACTCAACTATTTCACCATCGAAACCTGTCACTGCAGAGGCTGAACACGGGGTTTGGATAAAGAGATGGAGTGGGGTTTGGGATGATGTCCATGTGTGTGTTTTTGTGCGTGATAGGTCGGAGGAGGGGTTGGGGGTGGAGGTAAAGGAAGGAGTCGAGGGAATTCAAGCCCATGCTCCCAAAAACACAAAGCTCAAGATCACGCATCAGTTGTCCTTCAGATTGGCTTGTTGTAATCTGGACATCAAACCCTCGTCCTCCACCTGTCCATCCGTCCATTTATCTCTCTCTCTCTCTCTCTCTCTCTCTCTCTCTCTCTCTCACACACACACACACACTGCTCCCTCTTTCATCCACCTCATCCGACCCCCTCTTCCCAACCCTGAGGGTCCACTGCCGCCCGCCCCCAGCAGAGCCCACCTCCAAGTGTGTGTGAGGATGGAAGAAGCCCCTATGAAAGCCGATTGCGTTTTAATAAAGTTTATTATCTGCGGGGAGCTAATCCTCAAGGGTAATCTCTCCTCTCTAGTCCTAAAGGAAAGCTGGATTACTCACTTGCTATAATCCCAATGAAATTGTTAGGATTTAGCTTGCGCTGCACAGCAGATGGCAACAGGCTTTTTCCTTCAACCTTGGATGGTTTAACCCCCCATTTCTGCATGTAACACCCCTCTCCTCCTTGCCTCATGTCCTGGTAGTCTTGGTCAAAACAAAAAACAAACAGGAAGTTGTTATTCCCAAACCTGCTATGAAAAAAAAAAATCTAAAACCTGCGAGGGGCTGTAAACATATTTTGATGTCCGAGACAACACAGATGGGTTTAAGGTTTAAATTGACCACTTTTAGGATAAAAACATGTTTCATGTGGCCCAACATGTCAAACCATACTTTTTACCGACTGATGGAAATATATAAAAAAAGAAAATAGACCAAAGAAATCCTTATCAAAAATAATTTTATTGATTCCGACAGAATCAATCACAGGGTTTTTGAGATGACCAGCAGACGCTCTTCATCGTGGCCAAAAACAATTCCTGCTTATTCTAAAACCTCGTCCAGTGTGAACATATCTGTCGCTCCACAACACTTCATCAACAACCAGAGTAGCTATTATGTGGACTCAGCAGTGTGATGTAATATTGAAAGACATTATGTAAAGCTCAGTGAAATATAGACCAACTTCAATGGCCCATCTGCTCGTCTCTGGTGAACAACCTGCTGGTCCAGTCACAGTATTCAACGACAACCATCATTTCTTTTCTACAAGACATTGTTAAGGGACCGTTTCCCATCGGATTTTTAAATGAGACACTTCACAAACATAAACAGAGATAAAATGGAGAAGCAAACAGTTTAACTGTAATTTAAGATACAGCAGAACTGTTTAGTCATCCAAATACTCAAATAATTGAAATATTTTTACATGGAAATATATAAAAATTGTGATTGAAATAAAAAAAAATTACATAGGGAAATAATGTAAGAGTCTTCTCCCAACTATAGGATATTAAAAACCTAAATCAGACAGAAAACCATTATATAACAGACCATAACTTTTCAGTAAAGCAACAACAAAATCACATTAGTTGCATTCACTTCAAACAAATTAAAACAAATCTTTACAGCTCAAAGTGGGTCTAATGTCATCCTTCACGAGTGGTAAAATAAGTGTGACTTATTATCTTTAATTGAGGCACAAACCCTCAAGCAGAAATAAATGGAAATATACATCTATATAACCACTATATAAGATCTGGAGGACGATAAGGCATCAGGTTACTTAACTGCCCTAATTTTTAAAAGATTTTAAAAGCAATCTGCTGATGTTCCCTTCTCCTCCTCTCCAGTGAGACTCAACACATTCACGGCTGTGGGTAACAGTTAAGTGGACTGCCTAAGAGGGTGCTAATCTGGACACATTCCTTTACAGTACCTCCAAACTTACCCGATATGGACCTAATGAATGTTAATCATTGCTGTGACTCAGGTGATATTTGCCAGCGTTTTGGCTCAGAGTGAGGCAATTTTAGCCCGTCGTAGTCTGAGGCGGGTTTTGAAGAAAAGGTACATGGCTAGAAGACACATCGAGGACAGGAAGTAAAGAATCACACACAGACTGATGTCCAGTTTTGAGATGCTCAACACAGACAACCAGCGTCCCTTGTGGTTCAACTCAGCCTCCCCGTCAAAGTACTGACCGGTCAGTTCTCGCTTCTGCAGCCGCTTCCTCTGCTGTCCCACGTCCAGCTCAAAGTCTGCTTCCATTGGCTGCAGGGCTACCATCCCGAGCCCCGTGTCCAGTTCAATGCCGAGCCCGAACACGGGCCTGTCCTCCTGCTCCTCCTCCCTCTGCAGGGTGCGTTGTTTAACCCGGCTGGACGCAGCCAGCCGCAGCGCCTTGGCCTTGTAGTGCTGGTTTACAAAGGAGTCCAGGTCCACGATATCCTCCTGCAGCTCCCGCATCCTCATTCCCACAATGCTCGGCTTCCTGCGGGCCTGCCGCCGGCCCTGGCTCACCTCCATGTCAGATTTGGCCCAGGTTGTTGGCTCAGATGACTCACCTGCTGCTGCTGGTGCTCCCTCACCTCCTTCCTCCTCTTCATCTGCCACAGCTTCATCCTGTGGCCCCTCTTCCTCCTCCTCCTCCTCCTCTTCACCTTCTTGCACAGTAGGCTGTGATGGTGGATGCCTTGTGGAGTCCAAGGCCTCCCTGGCTCTCCTCTCTATACGTTTCTGAGCTGCTAAAGCTAGCTGCTGACTGGCATGTTTCTGCCTCTGATTTTCCAGGATCTGTCTTTCATTCTCGAGGTAGTCTGACAGGGAAAGAAAGGACAGAAACGTGCATTATTTAAAATCAAAACCTACAATCGTGAACTAGATGCTCTAACAAATATCCTCAGATTCTGTGAATCAACGGTTAACCTCACTTCCCCCTTACAGAAAAAACACGTGAAAACACGAGTTTTTGCACGTGCAATTCATGTGACCAATAACATGTGATTTTGTAACTTTATCATGGTGTAATGTGTGAAGCCCATGTGAAAACTTTTCCACATATTTTCCCCATGTTATCATTTGTTGCAACCTGCGGTAAACATGTGTCATACATGTGATCACATGTGGAAAACATGGAAGCTCGTGTTTTTTCTGTAAGGGACTTACTGTCATCTGGATACCTGAACAACACATCATCTGGTGTTAAAATTGTTTCACTGAGTAACAACTGAGTTTAAAAGAATGTCCAACAGAAATATGTTTGAACAGGATTTCATGATGACTGCAGTTTGTGTGCGTTAAGTTTGGTATGATTCATTGAGATTCTTGAATTTAAAGGATACAAGGTTGTCAGAAAAGATACATCAAACTGTACCTGGGAGGATGCTGCTGGAGGAGAAGTAGGACAGGAGGAAGGGGAGAACCTGCTCCTGGCTCCACCTGTGATCCCCGTTGTCCTTCGTCGTGTGGCAGGCCGGGCACATTTCTGGTGAAGGCCACTGGATCTTTGGGAAGTGGGGGTCTTCACTCAAAGCACCTGGAAAGAGGCAAACACAGAAACAAGGTTATCATGTTGCAGAACTTTAAGCACTTAAGTCCTGGGGGAAAAGGATGAATTGTGACAATAAAAAGGTTGATGGTTAATTGAAAATTAAAAATCCTGTATTATAAGAGCCACAGAGTTGGCTTATGCTCTTTTTATATATTTATATTTGTCTCAATATTTCTAATATTTCACTGCTCTTTGCACAGAGAGGTTTAGTACAGGTTTATTATTGCAGTAATGTCATTATTTCCATTTGTAATACTAAGGAAAATACTGTGTGTTCACTCCATTAAAGTTACTTTGCAGAATGTTAAAAATGATAAACTCAAGATATCTTTGTGTTTTCTATTCATTAATCCTCACAAATACACAGTATATAGTTATCCCATTCCCATCTACAGCTAGTATAGAGATTCCACATCGCAGCAATATTAAAATGTCTTTTGCAGGTATTTTATAATTTTACCAGTAAGAATAATAATAAGAAAGTATCACTGACAATAGGAGAAAATATAAAAGCTCAGAAGCACAGCCGAAGCTTCCAATCTACTGTTGTTTCTCTTCTTCATGTTGGTGGATTGACTGGAGGATGTAAGTGCTTTGAGGACTGGATGCAATCTGTGTTGAACCCATTTGATCTTGTCACAGTGCTCGTAAAAACTAAGTGCCTATATGCATATGTGTACGTACGTGTTTTAAGTGTGTATATGTAAATCATCTGTCTTTGTTTGTGTGCATGTAATCTATGGATTGATATTTTGGTGTGTGTGCGTGTGTGCGTGTTCATATGACAGGGTCTAACCATGATCAATGGGCCTCTGGGATGTCCCAGTGGGAGGGATGGTGAGATAATAGATGTGGCCAAAGTAGACAGCTTCCCCACACACACACACACACACACACACACACACACACACACACACACACACAACCCTGTTTTCAGGCGGCAGACCTTGGTGCTCTGAACCACCTGTCTCGTCCCTTTACACCCCTTTGAAAGCAAAGTCCAATCTCCAAATTGAACATGAGAGCAGCAGAAGCCTCAGAGGGGAGCTGCCCTTCTAATGAATTAGAAACTTTCTCCTTTAACATGTTTTCTTTTATGTAGCCGCTGCCCACTAACACCCTTCATCACTCACACCCACCCCTGCAAACAGACTGGCAGAAGAAAATGTGCACAAACAAAACATGTACAGGCTCAAACACAAACTTAGACGGACACACAATGCACAAATGTCCACAAGGACACACACACACACACACACACACACACACACACACACACACAGGGCAGCATCCAGTAATAAATTGCTTGTTGTCCCCAACAGGCCATTGTGTGTCTATGTGTGTGTGTGTGTGTGTGTGTGTGTGTGTGAGGAAAAAAAGAGAAAAAGCAGAGCAGCAGCAGGTATGTCACTTTACAGCACTGTCAATTTACATGCTCCACCACCTCCACCCCCCCCTCCCCACACACACACTTCTTCTCTCTCCACCGCTCAAGATTAATCTCAGTCATATGCATGTGTGTGTTTGTACTCTGCATACAGTACTTTACATAAAGGATACATCAATTTTACTGTGTCCTGGATGGGCGGCTGCCTGTGGGTGTGTGTGTGGGAGCTTTTATATATTTCAGCAGGGGAAAGTGCGAACGAACACACACACACACACACACACACACACACACACACACACACACACACACACACGCCTCCCATCTCCTGCCTTATTCTAATCAGCTTGCCACGTTTTCAGCCAGGGTGACTTTAGCCATACCAGCCATATTGAAATTGCCACAATGGCCTGTCACTGAGATGTCATCACCGGCGGGCATACATATTCATCAGGTATAAATATGTATTGTTCAGCACGTCAAACAAGCTTCCTCAGCACTAATTCTGGAAGTGACTATCAACAATACCATACGCCGTACTGCGCCATCAGAACTGCTGGGGAGGGCAGCTGATGTCCGGCATTTCATGCTCATTTAAATAATCGAGCAATATATGAAGAAGGAATTATGACTCTTTATTGTATGACCGAGTTAGTGTTACTGATGGACAATAAACTTCAGTATTTCTTGCGCTGAGGCTAAAACGATCTATTAGGTAGTCGATCAGCTTGTTTCAGATTTTGCTAATTAGAGACTGTTATATTTTGTAAAACAGACAGTGTGGGAAAAAAGGGGGGAACCAAACAAAACTGTGACCATCTGAAGCAGAAACACAGTGGAGTACAAGGAGAGCTCGACATTATGCGGAGAGGACAACTACTGACATACGGTTCTGATGACAAAAAGGGACAAACAACAGTGGTGAAGCCTTGAATATTAAAATCAATAGTGAATTATTTTAAGTAGCTGCAAGTAAATAAATGAAGAGAAAACATATAAATGTGTTGCATTGTCAGTTTTTTAGTATTGCATCTTATTGTAAAGAATGTCATCATCACAAAAATATTCTACAATATCATATTATTTTGAGCATCAGTGCTAGTATTGTAACATTCCCGCTTAAGAAATACCAACATATACTTCATGGAAAAAAGACACAAATGTGAGAAGTGGTGCACAGGAAGCTCACAGAGCTGAGGGCTCGGCCTGCTGCAGCACTGCTATTCTGTCTGCAGAAATGTGAATCAGTCTCAGCTGTTGACAAGCAGCAACAGGACCGAGCTGCCACCAGTCTTAATTCAGCCAGTGCAGGGAGGCCGAGGGCCCTGGGGCCTCTTTGTTGCCAGCTAAATTAATTGTTCGGCTGCTTTGCAAATAGCTGCTCTTTCATGCATGGCTGCTTCTGAAAAGGAGGGGTGGGGAGGCCTGCTAAAGAGCTCCACTTTAGGCAAAGGGGAGAGGAGGGGTTGAGTGGATGTGGAGGGATGGAGCGTGCTTTCCTCGGGGAGACGCCGGCACTCATTGCAACAAACACAGCCAAACCCTCGGCTCCTCCCTCTCTCTGATTCACCCTTCTTATCCCCTGTGGACCCCAACTCACCCTCCGCCATGAGTAACTCCCCCTGCCACACGCGGCAACTTGACCCATGCTGGAAGGCCAGAGAGGATGTGTGTGTGTGAGTGTGTGTGTGTGGCTCAGAGGGGGAGAAAAAGAGGGGAAGAGTGTGGGGCTTGTGTCAGGGTGTTTGCCACCTGCTGTCACACAATACCTTGGGAATTGTGTGTGTGTGTGTGTGTGTGTGTGTGTGTAGGCAAAGTGGGCTGGCTCCTGGGGGACCTATCCTGTGAGGATGCCGCACTATTACTTGTCAAGCGGTAGATATGAGTCCCAGGGGATGGTGAGTGGAAAGAGAGAAAGAGGAAGAGAGAGAAGACGGATGGACGGATGGATGGATGGAGGGGGGTAGGGGGTGGGGATAGTGTTTAAGTGTCTGGGGAGTAGGCATACGCAGGGACTGGTGTCCTTCTGGCCCCTGCTGTTCAGGACACAAGCTGTCCCCGGGATAGAAGAGGGGGCAGTCGACAAAACACAAACAAAAGACTGTGATTTAACAAAGCAGGCTGTTAATGACAGCGCTGTGACTAATAAAATCATATGAACACAGACACACAGGGAGGAGGGACACTCAGGAGCTGCTTAGCACTCTCAGGACTGATGTGAACAAGTGTGATATCCTAACAGAGCACGATGAAAACCAGTAGACAGAGAAGTAAACTGGGGACAAGAGGTAGAACTGCAGGAAAAGTTATTCGCATGATGCTAAAGCAGATCTGGGGATTCTTATTTTTGTGTATGTCCGTCTAAAAGTTATAACTGGGAGACGAGGCAGAGTTTTAAAAAGTGAACTGAATCGAAAGTCTTTGATTTCTCGAAGACACAAGTCAGGACAGATGAATAAAAGATGTTTGATGAAGACTGTTGAGACAATAGTGTGGTTACGGTGGGGTGTGAGAAAAGAATCAAAGTAACAGTGTCAGCAGGCTGAAAGACGGCAGAGGGGGTTCAGGAGAAAAAGGGTGAGGCAGATGATACTTGGGAGGACTAAGACGGGGTGACAGCTGGTGTCTGATCGGAGGATCCATCCTTCCTCCCCTGACCCTCCTTTAGTCTGTATTACCAGGACTAAGTGACCACGAGAGAAGGCTGGATTGGCCCCCAAAACTGAGGGAGGTAGAACTTATGATCCCATTGGTCTGGATGGGTTGACAGAGGAGACTAGTGCTGAAGTATGTGATGGGAAAAGTGGGAGGGACAGGGGGTCCTAATGGATTACTAAACTAAGTGTGTAAAATGGACCTACTTTATATTAATGTACAAAGTAAACATCCTCTTTACCTTTTCAGTCATGCCACTAACCATTATACATTTTAATAATCTATTTTGTCCATTTTGTCTATAAATTGTCCATTATTTTTTCACGTGTTTGTCCGACCAACAGACTAAAATCCCAAAACATACAAATTTTAACATCATAAAATAGAAAAAGGCAGAAAATCCTCATATTTGAGGACCTAAAAAACATTTTGTGTATTTTTTCATGAAGAATGACTGAAATGATAAATCAATTATCAAAATAGATTAATGTTGACTGATTAATCTTTCTATTGACTCATCATTACAGATTTTCTTTTCATCCATTTGTAGCATCTTAATGTTGATTAAAACATTACTTCTATAATTTTAAAACATACATATTAGGTGTTCTGGGTGGGATTTTGGAGGACATTGTTACTTTGGAGCAATCGACATCTGACAGATTTCATTTAAGTTCATGTCCTGATTATGTCATGATTATGCCCACATAATTTGTTTCAGATAGAAACATTTCACATAATAGAAGCTAAATTTATGACAGCTGTTTCACTCAAATTTAAGGGAAAGTTCTCCAAACCAAAAGTGTATGACAGTTGTTAATGTAATAATGAAAAGAAAAAACACCTCGTTTGAAATTCTGAAACGTAGCCACAGACGATTACCTGCCAATCTGTTGTTGACACGGTTGTGTCTAGACCACAGCCACAGGACGGCTGACGACAGCGTGTTCACCTCCATCAGACTCTCCATTGCCATGTTCTCGAAGTGCTCGGCACACGGTCTGCAGCCAAAGAAGTTGTGGACGTAGTCTCTCATTGCGCTCAGAACCTCCAGAGGATCTGGACGGGGAACCACATGAGGTCAGTGAGGGTTGAGTCTGATCTAAATGAGGAATGGGTTGTGTATATCACAGTAAAAACAATATTGCAAGATTTTGTAACCATTAAACTGATTTAGACAATGAACCTACAGTAGTACCCTAAATGTCTTTCAACTAAATATAGTGAACGTCCCTACATAGTTATTTTTTACTCCAAACAAAAAAACATAACTTTACTGCAACAATCTGAAATCAATCATTTCCTGTGATGTAAAGCTCAATCAGCTGCTTATTACTATGCATTAAAATGCAGTATGAACCTGATGCCTGAAAGCTTGCTAATGGCAGAGAGTGTCCACAGCCTCCTGGATTCCCACGGTTATATGGGCCTGGAGTCATGGAGAGCTGGGTTAACCCCATATTGAGATGAATAATCTATGAGAATGGGATAACCCAATCTGGAGATTAAACGCAGTTAACGCTCTGTGTGAATGGTGGCCAGGCTGTTGTCTCAGGACCTCAACAGTCCACAAACATATTTTCCTGGAGCGGTTTGCTTTTGTTCTCAGCTTAGCAGGACCTTTAGATGTACCGTGCAGCCGGTGGGAGTGTGTATAGGAGCGTGTGTGTGTGTTCTGTTTTTGAAAATAACGATGGGCCTGCGCCAGATTGTATTCACACCTTTAAGACTGTAAGCAGGGCGAAAATATGAAAAAGTTCGGTTTTATCTTATCCTCAAGATTGTGCAGTATGTGTGTATGTGTGTGTGCACCCTTTAAGCTGGTGGTCTGTGGGGGGCCAGATGGACGCCCTTTTTGGCCAGTCCATCTGCAGGTCACATGATGGTCCGTAAACCTCGGGATTAACCTCTCTGTGTGTGTATGTATGTATGTCTATGTGTGTGTGTGTGTGTGTGTGTGTGTGTGTGTGTGTGTGTGTTTGTTGAAGGGAGATTAACGTCCCTGCCAGGAGCGCAGCCTCTGGTCATCTGCCTGTTTTATTAACCACTCACATTCCACTAATCTAACATAATCCCTTTTCACACAGTCACAATTAGGCTCAATTCTAGCAGTGAGGAAATGACAAAACAACAAAGAGATTCAAATAAACATCATCAAAACATGATCAAGATTTATTCATGGTTTTGAGTGTGTGTTCAATGTTTTCTCTGTAGGATGCTAAATCAGGTCAATGTGAAAAAAAAAAAATACAGACCAAACATTCCTGGGCTAATTTGTTTACAAAGCCTCACAAAGCCCTCATCCTCACCACACCTCTATCTTCATGAACTCTTTGTGGCCCAGCAATACAAACTCTGTGTCTGTGCGTGTGTGTGTGTGTGCGTGCGTGCGTGCGTGTGTGTGTGTGTGTGTGCGCGTGCGTGCGTGCATGTGTGTGTGTGTGTACCTGGATCTATAGCGTTTTTGGCCTGGACAGTGAGAACATGGAAGAGAGTCCACACCCCACAAGGATAACGTCTGAAGTGGGGTTTTGAACCCTGACAGCCCACCCACCTCAGCCCTTCAGGCAACGCAGTATCTGGAACCTGAGAGCGACGGAACAGACAAAAACAAATTACAGACAAATCAAAAGAAAGAAACATGCATTGTTGTCCAAAAACACATCAATAAGTCCTGGGTGACATGTTCTTCTATTGTGACAAACACAAGAACTTATTCTACCTCGTCCTTTTTTTCCTCCTCAATATACCCCATAGCACCTACACCACCAACCATGTTTCAAATGTGTTCATCCTAAAAGAATTTAAAGGCCACATGTTTTATCAATTCAGATTTCCAGTTCTTTTTGATTAGTAGGCGGGTCTTAGGGACATATAAAAGAAGCGTCACCATGCTCAGTCCACAGAGAAATGCACACGGCCCGAAACAACTGTGCCGTTTGGACTTCCATATGTTTGTGATGTCACAAACTCGCACTCGTCAAAAGTCTGCCCTCAGCACGGTGCAACCTTTTATGTGAAAGAAAATAACGGGCGGTCATTCTGCTGCACAGCCAGCAGGCTACAAGACTTAAGAAGCCTGTTGATGGTCAAGTGTGAGCCTGCTGGTCGGCTGGGGCATTTCTGCGTGGAGTTTGCATGTTTTCCCTGTGCCTGCGTTGGTTTTCTCCTGGTGCACCCGCTTCCTCACACAGTCCAGAGGCACTTGTGTTAGGTTAATTGGTGATTCTAAATTGGCTGCAGGTGTGAATGTGAGCGTGATTGTCTGTTTTGCCTGGACTGATGACTTGTCCAGGATGCACCTGGCCTTTGCTTTAAGTCAGCTGTGACCATGTTCAGGATAAGGCAGGTACAGATAATGGATGGATGGTCAAGTTTGGGTTTGTACCACTAATACCAGAAGCGAGATGTTTCTATTTATCTACTAGACTTATTATATTCCTTTGTCTGTTTATTCATTATTTTTAGCTAACCGTTCGACTTCACTCGCATTCATACTATTAAAAGTGTCTCAATTGCACCACACAGTGTTCAGGTGTTCCCCCTGACTCAATATATATATTTTCTAAATCCCATAAAAAGTTCCACGTTATTAAAATTAGTTCAGCTATCCACAATCTTGTTGAATACACACTAACGACTCCTGGGCAATGAATAGTACTAGGTGCATGGAATCAATGGTTGAGATGACAACCAAATCTGTAGATGAAAATAGCATTATTTAATTCTGTTTAAATTACATTTGCTAAAAGCTCTGATGCCCAGTTACATCTTATCTTTTTTTAATTGAATCATATCTTGACCCATTTTTAGTACATTTCAGTTGAAACAAATGGGCTTGGGGCTCAGAGCTGGAGTCAGAGTAGAGAACTTCAAAAGTATTGATAGAGAGACACACGTATTGTTGGCTTACGTTTTTTTCATTGTTCTTGTCCAGAATTAGACAAATGTAAGTGTCACCAGGCTTTTGCTTAATATCTTTTCTATCCTTAACAATACATTTCCAAAGATCCTCTAAAAGTAAAGCGTCTCTCGAGCACCTCCCAACCTGTTCAACTTAATGAAAGCGGCTTCACGTAGTTTTCCTGATCAATGAGAAACAATCTCAGGTTAATGGCTCAGCCCTCCACTAATGAACAGAAGCTATCCAGATCTCTAACCACAAGCCACAGTTGAATCCAACAACATATTTTCTCTGACATAAAGTCGTTTCACTCACCGCACTGCATCGCCATCACTGGCGTGATTGACAGGGTTACTCACATGTCAATAGTAAAGATTTGGTGTGTGTGTGTGTGTGTGTGTGTGTGCAGAGTCCATTTCCTCTGAGGTGGAGTCTATTCATACCTTCCCATTGATTCATTGATCCATGGATTTGCCTGCTAAAAGCTAATGATGTAAGTAAGTGACTGTTTCAATTTGCGAGGGGCTGCACACTGGAGGCATGCAGGCTTCATTCCAAAGACAACAGCACATAGATCCTCAGACGCATGTTCTGGCACCGACACAAGGGCAAAGCACATATTCAAATCTGTAGTTGGACGTTTATCTCAAGAATTACATATTTTGTAGCTGACCTATCGGCTATCCTATAGGCATGTTATAGAAATTTCCAAGTTCACGTTTTGACATTTCTTTGACACAGCCAGCATCACTACGCTGCCTCCGAGGTGGTTTTGAACTGATTAAGTGTCCTGACTGACGAGTGACCTTGTAGCTCGGTGAAACGACGTGGCTTCTCAGACAGACGTCCTCACATCAGTCTGGGTGCATTTTGTGATGACCTGCCCTCTGTTCTCCCAGCAGCTGCTTATCTGTCTGCTACTCTCTCGTCTCCATTCCTCTCCTTTTAGATGCTTTCCTGCCTTGGCTTTCAAAAGTCTGTTCTCCTACTCAATTTGCATTTATGTAATTCCTAAATGAAGAATGTTATTGGCCACTTCTGAAATTCAATGAATAGCAAAGATGGAGGACACACAAAACAATTTTCAACCACCAAAGCTATATTTGATGGCTGTCTGTTTGTCTCCGTCTTGGCTTACCTGTGCCGAGTTGTCCAGTATCTCTTTGAACGCCTCGTAGGAGATCTGATCTGCAGTCTGTTTCTGTAGCCAGGAGTTTACATACCTCAACGAGTTCATCACCACAGGACGACCTGGAAAGTACTGCAGACATAAAACAACAGCTCAGTGGAAACAGAAGACTTGATTTAAGTGTAAACATCTTACAATTCAGTTTTCATTTCGTTGGATTAGTTTGAAAACCCAACATACATTCACATTAGAGAAGCTTCATCCTGTGAATAACAAAATTGTTGCAGTTTCAGTTCTGTTGATTCAATAATTGAATAACTAGCTCATCATTTTGGCTTAAGTTGCATGCATACTGGAGTCTATTGACAACCAGAAAACCCATATACTGTTAGTCTCACTTTATTTAGTGACATTTGTTGTTAGACTGTATTACACATCAGAGAAATTTCCTCTTAAATTATTCTGACTGAAATAAAAATGTATTTTTTGTTACGCACTTATCAGCATTCTATAGTGTGCAAGAACCTGGTGGACGTTTTCACACACAAGTTTAGTTTAGTTTTTATATTATATGTATGTTTTAGTCATCACAGAAGTTGAAATAACTGAATCATCTTTTTTTAATAAAGGCTTTATAATGGTGTTGTTTTACACGTGTTAACATAATATCTATTAAAAAAGCACATGACTTTGGAGGAATTGTTCAGATCCACATTAACCTCAGATCAATATTATTTTTGTCCGACTAATTCACACCATGTACCATGCAGAAATGTGATGCCTGGATGATCAGTTACCAGCACATTTCCAACAATGTTGTGCACAAGCCTTGTGTGCAGCACCAAAGTTGTGATTTGTTTGTTTTTCTTCACGGCATCTTAAAAGAATTTCAGTAAATGTGACAAAATCTGAGCTTATCCTCCTTCTTCATTAAGATCCATTTCCTAAGCCACTAACAACCACTTAGGCACTCCCTTCTCAGGCTTTCTCCCAGTCTGTATTTACGCCTTGTCAAACGAGCATCGCCATGGCAACAACCACCGCTGTGAGGAAACACGATACTGTAACTAGTGATGCTGGTACACGAAGGGAGAGAGGAAATCCAGCTGATGGGTGTCTGAGACCAGTGATGACAGACTAAAGACAGACGCAAACAAACGTGTCTTCACACACACGATACAGACAATAGAAACAGCTGATGTCTCGAGTATTCTGACTGTCAGACAGAGAAGACCGCTTTAGTACATTTCAGCTAAATGTGCCTCCTATTCTTGCAGTAAGCCCGTCTGTGGGACAGTTTATGATAATGGTCCTGTTTCTCAGAAATCGACACAGCAAGGGGATCAAGTTTGTTTTCCACAACAGGAAAACAGACTATTTCCATGGAAACCACAGAGGAATGGGGTAAAAAAACAACTTCACAAAACAGCACTGAACCATTTTGGAATTATAATTATTGTCATATTGAATTTGTATGTAATACAAGAAAGCGAGAGAGAGCAGGAGAAAGCTAACGTCATCAAACATGTGGACCTTTTAAAGCTACATCGTTGAGTCTTTTTAATTTGGCCTCCACCATCTGTTCTACTAAATACACCTGCATGGACGGACACTCTCACACTGGCCTTTCAGTCCACGGCTCAGCCTGCCATTCATCACGCTCTGACAGGATCTACGTCTTACACCCTGACCACTTTACTGGACCCCCAGAGATTTGTTTAAACCTCCTTGTCCAAGGCTAACAGTGAGTCCCGCTCTGTCCCATGAGCATCCCTCTGCACCAGAGCACTCTGGACTCAGTGCAGCAGCTTTCACCTTTCATCCACTTCAGCCAACAGAAAAGTGGCTTGGGTGTTTTTCTCTCCAGTGACAGACAGACAGTGCAATCAGTAAACCTTTCAATTCAACAGACAGGTTTCTGCTAAAGAAAGATGTTCTGTGTGTTACTTGTCAAATGATGTGCAGCACTTAAAATTACCTGCCAGTGAACTGAATGATATCTCCGTATTTGATGATTTCTTTTTGAAGTTTTTCTGAAAATGCTATGGTTTAAACATTCCTTTATAATGTGATAATATTCTTCTACTTTTAAAGATAAACATAACTATTTAAAAAGCTGCTGGTGAATTTGAAAAATGCATTTTCTCAATGTTGAAAAAAGGGCTTCTTTCTTATTTTATGAATATTTTGGTATACACACACACGCACACACACAATACTGAAGAGCACACAATGGGTTGTGATGTTTGCTGCTCACTGGTGACAGAGTGACATAATAGGTTTATGGGTGGATCTGAGGTCTGAATGCCAACCGGTCAGAAAAGCTCATTAAACAATCATATGAATTTAACCAGACGGGAAAACGCAGGTGTTTTCCACTAATGGGCTTAAGTCAGAGTCACTACGCAACATTATTCATGAGCTCTGTGGGTCTGGTGATCTCTCAAAACTTAAACATTCCCCTTCCTTCTTTTGGTTTGTACAGATATTAGTCACATTCACTTTGCTCTACCTTGAGCTTGATCTGTCTTGTGTTACATTCATTCCCCTTTTTTCTTAACCTGGCCTTGATCACTGATGCTGCACAATGCCAATCAATCAGATTATCACCTTTCGCCAATAGCAGCTTCAAAATAATGCCACTGGTGTCAAGACCAGTTATGCCAGAAATGTTTCAATGATATAGTGATGAATTCTGTGAGAATAGTGACGGGCATTGATTCAAAATGAAGTCATGTCACAGACTCTGCGCAACAAAATTTCTTTTGAGGCAACACAGCAGAATTTAACAATGCAAAGATTTGAAAATGTTGAAACAATCAAAGAAAAAAAAAATCAATTCATGTCTTTTACACTTCAGAATAAATGATTCACACTCATTTGCTTCATAAATACTACATACAGTATAATAAGTATCTGCAGCAGACATCTCAGTTACAGCCCAACAGTAAGTGAAACAATGTTGATAATATTTGAACAAAATAAAAAATATTCAGCTGACAAGACCATTAAAATGATTGATTAGTGGTTTAAATTCTGCATTAGGGATCCCTACTAATTATTGATTTTCTACTTTTATCATCTCTACATCTCTGCACCACATATCTCCATGTATATCTGTTCTCTCTGTCTCCAGAAAACCTACACACACACACACACACACACACACACACACACACACACACACACACACTCACACATCCGTCCTCCTTCAGCCCTGCACCCCTCCAGCCCCCTATCCCAGTTGGACCATGACAATCCCATTCACCCCGGCAATATGTCATCCCTGATCCGATTAGTATCAGCAGCACTTGAGAAACTGCAAGCTCCTTGTGGTGAGGGTCCTGAGAGGGAGGCATCTGTTGGCTGCAGCAGGGCAGACCAGGCCGGGCCCCGGGGCCAGGAGAATGGGGTGAAGCCCCTTGGTAATAATCCAACTTCAATCCACAAGGGGAGGCATGGCGGGAGGCACTACGGACACTTCCCATAGAGAAAACTGAACTCTTTGGGAACTGCTTATCAAAATAGTAAAATTACTCATAATTAAATGAAGTGCTGATTTTAGGAAAAGCTATGGTGATAATGGCAACAGACACATACATAAACAGTATGTCCTGAACCCTGGCATGAGAAGGCCGAAGCCTGTGTTCCCTTAGACCGACCCCCCCCCCCCCCTCTTAATTCTTTGTTTTATTCCCCTGTCCCTTTGTCCCCTCTGGGCTGAAGGGCTTCTTTCAAGAAAAGCAGGATAGAGGTGTAATCCTTAAAAACCTCGCTGTAATGCTCTCATGCTTTCCAAGATCCACTTTTTTAATCCTCATATACATGTAGAGGATTCATAAATCTGGCTTCAGCCTGACAAGACAGTAAATCTAGTAATATTATGACCGGATGAAAAAGGAAAAAAAAAAAGAGAGAGAGAAATAATACAACTGGCATGTTTACATGTGTGTACGAAGACAAATGAGGAGACACAGTGATGGCATGATTACGGACAACAAAGAAACAAACAATTCATGGAATTGAAATTCTTAGAGCATAGTGTAATTTTTAAGAGCATTGTAAAAAGATGTAGGGGATGAATGAATATTCATTTACACAGATTTTGTCTGTCTTCAAGATGGAGAACATAAGCTGAAATGATGAATCAGTAGTCCAATGACAGAACATCTATAAGCAACTACTCTGATTTTTAAGTGATTTTCAAACACAAATTGGAACTTTTAGTTGTCAAATGTCAATATTTGTCATGTTTTGTTGTCTTTCTTGATGGTTAACTGAATATCAAAAGCCATCACAGCCAACTCCCGAAAATTATGATTGGCATTTTCCACAATGTTCTATTGTTTTATGGACAAAATTATTCATCAATTAATTAAGAAAATAATGTGCAGATTAATCAATAGTGAAAATAATTATTAGACGTTGGCTGACACATGTATGATTGCAGATAAAAATACAGAAAACTTCTCATAAGTACATGGTGCGTGTGTGCATGAGCTCCTGCAGGTAAGCACACTGTCCGGTTCAGTAAAAATTAAGAAATGAGTCATGATTGGGGAACATGACACGAGTGAAATGGTGACAGACGCTGAGGTCAAGTAATCGTGAGTCACTCCAATCTAATCACGAGTCACACAGCAAGTTCAGGTGTCGGGACACTTTGAAAGGTTGAGGTAATTTCTTTGACTAAGGGTGGCCCTAAAATAATATCAGGATATTTCAGCGATAACGATATTAGTGACGATATGAAAAAATACTGAGAAATATTTAATTGTATTAACTTCAAGAACGGACAACAGCAACAAAGTAAGTGTTAGCGTTTTACATGTCTGCAAAAACATAAAAGTTTGACCTCAAATATTCAGCAAAAAACCTAACACTTATTACTAATTATTAATGTGTTGTACGTGTGATCGTTTACAACCAAACCACCTCCACACCACTGAGAGCTCCTCTGTTTGGAACTAACTCCTCCACTGTGTGTTAATTTATGCTGTGTAACGTACGTCATACTGTTACGCTGCAGTCAACAGTCATGATGTCATTTCAACAACTCAGAATATTGCTATTGTCATCGTTACATTTTTTTTAGCTGATTAAATATGCTACCTATATTATAATGAACGATGCAATATGGCCTACCGCTATCTTCAACTAGTAAAAACTTTATTTTAAACGGATGAAACACGATTTTAGTTGCCCTTTAATTTGCACCAAAACTTAAAGTATATGCAGCCAGCAGTGCTGTAAACCTCCTATTATCCACTTTAATGCCGATTCTTGAAATTGTTTTCACCCTGTTTCACAAATTCCTTCTCGTCTTTCATCAACTGCTCCTAACAAGCTGCCAGTCTGAAAGCATCCAGCCTCTTTGTAGTGAGAGCATTCAGTCAAATGTCAATAAGGACTGTCACAAGTCCCGGTCAGCTGTAACAATGACAACCTCCTCAGCCACAAAGCCCTCCTGAGCGGCTGCTCCATTCTGGTGAGGGGGACAGGCTAAAAATACCACTGGGACCTGCCCCTATTGACTAAACAAACTGGAGCTAATGGGAGGCCACAGTGCTTTGCCCTCCCCCCCCCCCCCCTCGCCCTCTCACACACACACACACACACACACACACACACACACACACACACACACACACACAAGCGAGGCCTCCCTGGAGAGCGAGATATAATCAGAGAGATTGGTGGCAGACTAGGGCAGTGAAACAGCCTGGAGCAGAGCCAATAGGGATGGGGCTAGCAGGTCAGGCCTCATCATCACAACATGTGTGCCTATGTGGCCCACGTCACAGGTGGAGGTGGAGAACAGGAAGTGTGTGAGCAGTAACAAAAAAAGCTGCAAGAAAGCAGCTGAAAGCAGGACAGTTAATGTAAGATGTAGATACAAGATGAATGATCAAACAAATATTGAATGTTTGGAAGAAAGAGGAGTAAAAAGAGAGTACTGGAAGAGAGAAAAGAAGAAAAAAAAAAAGGACCTAAAGGAGGACAACAGTCAGAGAGAGATTAGCAGGATGGAAAATCAAAGAGGAGAGGACATGGGCACAGAGGACTGGCTCGGTCACAAGTATTTACGGAAATGCTGGTGTGAAACCACAAGTAGGGATACAGCATGAGCACGAGGAGGAGGAGGAGGAGGAGGAGGAGGAGGAGGAGGAAAAAGAGTATTGGTTTGGTTTACTCATAATCAGGCTGTTTAAAGGCAGTGGGCGGCGAGTGGGTGGCAGCCACGCTTCAATCCCCCTGGGAGCCAACATGAAGAGGGTCAACAATACCCACGAGAGTCTTTGTGCTTCTATTCAAGTCAATGGCATCCACTTCTGCTTTCAATAATGTGTGTGTGTGTGTGTGTGTGTGTGTGTGTGTGTGTGTGTGTGTGTGTGTGTGTGTGTGTGACTAAACACAGCAATACATTTCACAAAACAACTAGGTAAATCTGCAGAATAATGTAATAGATGCTAAATAAATAAAACAACATGATATGAATAGAGAACTAAAAGCTAAATGCTGCGTTACAACAGCTCAACTCTACAGACTGAACTCCCATTCTGCTGTCTCACTCTCCATCTAGTGGTGACCTGCTGTAACTGCACATTTCTCTTGACCGACGAGGGCTTGTTTGAGGGATGAGATACTCTGGGAGCTTTAAGATGGATAGATGCATTTGCAAATGCATCATTCTTGTCCACTGTAGAACTACTTTTTATTAGGAGCAGATTGGTTTAAAAGGATTTTGGATTAGATTTAGACTTTATAAAAAATGTCTGAATCTTCAAAAAAATTTCACACAAGGAGCTTTTTTTTTTTTTTCTGGATACAAAATCCACATTGCTTTGTACTTTCTGTGTGCTAAATCAAGGGTCTTCAACCTTTTTTTCTCTGGTTGGAAACCCTTGGTCCAAAATACTGTGTGTAGTGCAAGTATGCAGTGCCTGCTGGTCACTTACCTTTGCCAGGACAGACATGTATTTCTTGAGAGAAACCAGAGCTTGTCCATTGATGACAGAATGAGCAGTCAGCTCCACACGCAGCGAGTAGTGCAGCGTTGACTCCAGGTCTGCCATATATACCCTCGACCTGGGAACCAAAGAAAACACAATCACACATGTAAAATAGAAATAATGGCAGCAGTTAAGAGGAGTGGTTAAGAGTGTGGTGTGTGTGGTTTGTACCTGTTGAATGGTTTCCAGGGCTCCTCTGTGCTGTTGGTGAGGACGTATGTGAAGTCTGATAGAGGGCTCCCTGACCGCACCACCCTGGGCAGCCTCTGGAGGGCGTAAGAGTAGAAAGTGCGAGCCTCATTGTTGCTGCGGGAGAGAAGGACGAGAGAAATTGACCCTTGGGTCACTAAAGGATACAGAAATACTTTTGTGCACTTGTTGTCTGGGGACCCCTGAGTGTCAACTGAGCAAAGTGTGGATGTTACAGCATTAGATAATATTTCAACAAACAACAACAGTTTGGTTTCCTGTGACACCTCTTCCTTGCAAAATCTGATGTGTCCAGCCAGCACTGGGCCCTGACCTCAACCCCAGGACTGCAGGATGTTATAGCAGCACATACATGCAGATCATTTGGGCAACCTGACTGCAGAGCAGTGTGGGTGCAAACTATATGTGTGGAAATGCTGTCAGAAGTGAGTCCCCAGTTTGATACCCAGACAGCTGGACTTTTACTGCACACCATTCCCCTGCTCCATTTCCCGTAAATCTCTCCGACAGCTAACAAATAAAGGAAAAATGCCCCCCCCCCCCCAAAAACTGTCTTTGGAATAAGATTTTCAACAATCACATGTGGGTGTACCGTCCAGGTGTCCACACACACCAACTCTGCACTGAACCTCAAACGAAATGTTTTTTTTATATATCAATCATTTGTTTCAGCTGTCCACTGCCATAAAAACTGTTTTATGACCTGTAGTTTTTCATGGCCGTTTATTTTACACACTTACGGAAATGCATTTCAAACACTGAGCAGATGGTACTGCAGTTGCATACAATTGAGAGAGAGAGAGAGAGAGAGAGAGAGAGAGAGAGAGAGAGAGAGAGAGAGAGAGAGAGAGAGAGATCACTGATCGTTTAGCTACGTGATAACCCTGCAACTGGAACCACAACCATTAATGTGCTCTCTCCACCCTCCAACCCCTCACATCCTGCTCTCATTTGCTTTCTCTCCTCGTCACAGGCAGATAGAGAGAGAGTGAGAGAGGGAGAGAGAGCTTTGTAAAACTAGAACAGGATGGTAATAAGGAGGATGGATACTCTGGGCCAACGCTCACTCACACCAGCCCAGGACTCAATTACACCTGCGTGTCTGGTGGGAATGTACAGATGTGGAGAAAAAGCCATTCATCCAGTGATCCCCAGGGCCAGCGGGCAGGCAGGCATCAGGGTGGGCTGAGAGTGAATGCATGCACCTGGGACCAGCACACATTACATGCATGACGGATGTGAGATGCCCCTGCAAGCTCTCTCTCTCTCTCACACATGTGCACACGCACATGCGCGCACGCACACACACACACACACACACACACACACACACACACACACACACACACACACACACACACACAGCTCTCCCAGGATCAATCAGACATTCAGTGATGATGGGAGGCCATCTGTCGCCGTGTGCGGCTGGGGCTTGTTTGGCAGGTGAAGCCAGAAAAGCAATGGCATTGTTTTCATGCAAGAAATTAAAAAACCTCCCTTCTGTACAGTGATGGAGATGAGGGGGGTTGGAAGGGGAGAGATGGAGGGTGAATAAATAAATCAGCAATAAATCATTTCCTTTTTGAATTTGTCAACTAAAACGAGTCCTCTTTGCATGCCAAGTTATTGAAACAGCCAAACAAAGAGGCAGAAACAGCAGATGAATTTGCAGGGTGAGGAATGATCAGCGCCGCTTTATGATAGTGAATAATGGGAACGATTTTGATGCTCTGATCCCATTAAGAGGCCAGATGTTTAAAGGTATTCTCATGAATAGGGTTCAGATAATGAGCACACGACGAAGCTTTTCGGCAGAAAGCAAAGCTGTTGCATGAGGAACAATGGGAACCGGAGAGGAAATAAACTTGATGTTTGTGTAACTCAGATCAAGTTAAAAGAAAACAACCAAGTTTGAAACATTAGAGATGTATACAAAAATATCAGTATGTACCAGATAATACATCCTACACCTCCCAATAACTTATTCTCGCTAGCTTTTAAAATGTTTAAAAAAAATATGGAATTAAAACTGTTACGTTTATCTTCTCTTTGGCTCACTGGCTGAGTTCAGTCTGCTTATGTCTCCATTTTAAAATGTTCACTATATGTTTGGAGGATTAAAAAACCTTTGTCAGATTTTGTCCTTTCTTTATGTTAATAATAATGTTGATACCACTTTTGATATGTCACTTTTGATGACAAGGAACAACCAACTGTGGGTAGATTCGGGTGGATCGTAAAAAACAGGTGCAACAATAACTACACTGTTTTCAAGTTTTTATTATAACTGTCCTGTACGCCACAGATAACAACAGGCCAATATGTACGTCTTTTAGAGAAGTTGAATGCTTTGATTCAACAAGGTGATGCTTGTTATTGCTCAGCCATAGTTTGTCTCTATACCAACCTGGGCCTCTTCCATTTTGTATGTTCACATCGGATTTTTGTCATTTAAATGGCTGCACCTAGTCTGGACTGCAAGTGGAGGATAAAACACAGTGAGTCTGCACCATAGCTGACTTCACTCCCTTGTAATTGTGTCCAAATGTATGTATCTATAAATCAGTTACTTGTTTTGTAGCACATTCTGATTGGTTTTTTTTTGGATGTTCTACTCTTGAAAGGAAATGTATACAGTGTAATTAAAAGGTTAAAGGTTATGTATTTGTCTTAACAAACAACGGTTACTTGTATCAGATGTTGTAAAAATTGATGGCTGAAATGTAAACACAACACACTCTTTACCAGCTACACACTGTGTTTGTAAAGCTTTTACAAACTGCTAAACTGAATTGCAATGTGTTACCATAAGGGACACAAAAACATCTACTATATAATGAAAATGTGGACAATTATGCTACACTACTTTAATCAACATAAATCCTCTCCACAAAATATATCTTAAAAGAATAAAAATTGTAGGTCTACCTACAAGATTTATAAGGCAAGGATTATAGGACTGTAACTATGAAAAGCCCTGTGTGACGCAGTGGAAGTAAAAGACTGCACCGATACTCACACTCTGAGTCTGGTGAAGTTACCTCCTGGATAATAAAGGTAACAGGATGGAAACTCAGTCACTCCCAGTTTGGTCACCAGACCTTCCTCAGTGCTCAGGACCCGCCGCACTGCAATGTTCACAAACTGCAACAGGTCCAGGGTTACCTGATGCACACAATGCACACAACAGGGAACACAGGGAAAATAATGTTTTTCATGTTACATTTCAACATATTGACTTTTAATATGTTAATGTATGTTTGTCATATCAAGTTATTTGCCATTAAAGAAGCACAAGTGTGCAGTTTGTTTTTCTCACCAAGCAGGAGAGTTTTATTAGTTACATGGTACATAATTGACTGGTGACTGTATTTAGATTCTGTGACAGCATATTTCCTTTGTTGTCGAAACAGAAAGAGACAAACAGCTCAGGTGGATGAACATGCGTGTCGTTACCTCTCGGCCGACGTAGGATTTAGCGTTTTCAAATATCAGGGCCAGGTGTTGAACGTTGTTGGTCTCAAAGAAGATGTCAATCTCTGCTTGGCTAAAGAGAGAAAAGGCACATAGCACTGGGATCAGATGTTCGGATAAAGAAAGTCCAAACACCACCAATAAATAAACGGATTAGCTATTGATCTAGCAGAGATCAAAGGAAATGGGTGCAAAATGTATGCACATGTTTTATCAGCCTGCCATCTGCTTTCAAACATGCTTCATCTATTCTCTTTTGCTTAAAACAAATGAATACAGTTAAGAGTTTCAGCTCTGGTATCAGTAAGCCTGAGGGTTCAATTAGAAAAACATAAAAGAAGAAAAAAGGAAGAGAAAAAAAAAAAAGCACAATGGTACTTTTCCTTTAAATCTAAAAAGAGAAAAAAAAAACCACTTCCTGTTTTGTTTTCTGGCTGAATCATCATAGTAATCTGCACATAGGGAGTGTGTGTCTGTGTATGGGCATTGTAGTATGTGGGCACAGCAGGGTGGCTTTATAGTAATATTGAACAAGTGGAGAGTCTTCTGAGTAAAATTGTGTTGTTGTATCAGTCAGGCTGTGATAAAGGGCTCACTTTAGAGTTTTATTAGTTCTGTTTATAATTTCCTTACAGTATGTATAGTTTGATTGAATAAACGGTGTCTATCATGTTGCCTTGTCAAATGTATGAATTCCTGCAACAGAAAACTTTGGTGTCAGATGCAAATGAATAAAACAGAACTGAAGAAAGACTACTGACATACAATAAACTAAAAATGATGCATTTGTAGAAATGCATAAGCATAAGCAGCAAGCAGTTCAGCACATACATTACCTTTATTCCTTACAGTATTAACTAGTGGTCAGGGGTGTAGTAAAAACATTCTGATCCCTATGCATAAGCAGACTTTGTGGGCCCCCTTTCTTTTTTGATCCATGCTGCTGATGCATCTTTTGAATTTTTATTTAACAAATAATGAGGCCAACAACTGCACAAATGTGGTGGTTTTAAGTTTAGTCACCAAGTAAAAATAATCTATGATCTGTGGTTCAGGTTGGCACTTTTGCAAATGCACCACATTTCATTCTACCTTTTAATCCAGGCTTTTACAAGAACCCTCTCTCCCAATGGGGCACATGGTCAGACCTCCCCACCCACTAACATGCCCCTGCTACTGGTAAGTACTAGTACAGGTGGAAAAATGTTTACTACCACACTACAGCATTGTGAAAACATCACTACAGCAATATATTGCTAAAAAAAAAAAAAGAAGAAAGAAACTGTTGACAGATATTTGGAAAATAAATTAATCTTAGGTTAGTTCAATGTCAGTGATTAAACAAACAAAGATAATTAGGGACTACATAGACTAACAGTGAAATTATGCCTGTGTGTTTACCTGGTGGGCTCCAGTGGGGGGCAGGCGGGGGGCCAAGGCTCATCATGGGTTTCCAGCTTGTCTATGATCTTGTTACGGAGACCTCGAACATCTCGGGGAAAATCTGGAAGTCAAAGGTCAAAGATAACTGCACTATTAAAGGGATTTTCCTGGTTTCTGGATGACTTAGGTTGTGGTAGCAGACTATGACTAAAGAGTATGCATTCTCACATAATTTTGGACCATTATTATTACAAGAATAATTTAAAAATGGACAGTCTGCCATTAAAATAATAATCACCCAACACTGGTAAGACAAAGCTTATGGTGACTTATTATGGGGTTCCATTTGTGCCAAAAATATGTCGACATGTTCACGTCTTGAACATGTGACATAACTTTTAGCAATGTTTATTCAGCTTTGAACTGCACTTCTGTCATGCCATTGAGCCCTTACTGTTGTGCATGTTGTTCTGATTTGTCCTTTGACTGTGTTGATTTGCATGTTCTGTGACTGTTGTTCTTTCAGATGTGTAATTAGACTATTTGTGCACAACAACACGGTCAAAAGACACATCAGAACAACATGCACAACAGCAAGGGCTCAACGACATGACAGAAGTACAGTTCAAAGTTGAATAGACGGTGACAAATGTTTTGTGATAAAACATGTTCAGTAGACAGACAGTGAACATTTTAACATACCTTTGGCACAAATGTGCATAGCTCATATGCCGTGAAAAAAATGCTGGGTGCTGCACTTAAGTGTTGTAATGGTAGGAAAAACCCTGTATTAAACAAGTGTGAAATCATTGGTACACAGTGCATTCAGTTACACATTGGGGCTGGCCTCAGCCAACATGAAATAAAGGCTGTTTACCAATTTGATGATAAAAAAAATATATCTGACAAGACAAATAGCCAGTACACATATTACTACGCCAACACAATGCCTGTTGAAACTGCACCATCTCTGTGAAAGACTATATAAACTGAAGTCTGTAGTTAAACAAACTGAAATCTCCTTTAATTGCTTCTGTGAGAATACCTTTAAAAGCCACTCCAGTAGAATCGGCCTTGAGGTAGGCATGGAAGAACTGTAAAGTGCAAATAGAGGGAGGTTCGGGGGAGGGAGGAAGAAGAGAGAAAGAGAGTGAAGTGAGATCAGATTAGATAACCCTCGCAAGACCATGATAGGAGCACAGCAAAGTTGTGTAACGGAAGGGGGGGGGGGGGGGTTCACGCTGCCCGTCTTGACCTCCAAACCCTGGTTAAAATGAGTCGCAGATGTTAAAGCTCCATTGTGAGTTCAAACAGAAGGAGCTCTTTGTTTCACTGGATGACCGAGAGAAGAGGCTTTAACGCACACTGCTGTGCTGACTAAACAGATATGCTCCAAATACAAATGCAGATGTTTAAAGTGGGAGCGTTTCTGCAGTGTGGCTGCTGATCATGCAAAAGTTAACTCCACTGGGAATACACTATTCCATCTAATATATCTAACCCAATCTGTCAAATGCATGAATATTCAGGACATCAGAAATCATACATTAACCGCACTGCAGTGCACACTAAACACAAAATTATACTGCATTCTGATACGACTGCTAGGAGTACAATCCCTGGTTTACTCATTAATAACAAAATAGATCCTTACAGTGAGGTTACTGAATGACTAACTCAAAGAAATGTAGTCTACTTTGAGTAGACTACATTTCTTTAAAAAAATGCACAAACAGATCATTAAATGTCAGTGCTTAATTACAATGGCTTGAGAAAGCTCAAAATAGACATTCAGTCTAAAACTATGGATGAAGTACCGTTAGTACATTAAATCGGTCTGTTGTTCCTGCAGATGCTCAGCGACTTTCTGCACAACATGAAAATCAAAATTAAAACATCCGCGTGGAAAAAGAACTCCCAAAGCAGGTTCAAGCAAAACTGTAAACATTCCTAATTTTTCCTCTCCAGACATATTTCAATTTACGTACTGTACATAAAAACACACACACAAAAAAAGGTGCTGTCTGTTCTTTTTTCTTTCTTTTTTTAGATTTACCATTCCAACTGTGTCTTTCATACAGTCCTTTATTACAATGACAAGAGTGATTTTCACCATCTGATGATGAGCTTCAGTGAATACAAGAGTGAATTCCCATTCAGCAGCCACTATAAAAGAGGAAAAAGCACAGCATGTGGGCCTGAGCACACAGTTTATGATACCTTGATTGTGGGATACCCTCTGATTTTGTAGCGGGCGCAGACTTTCCGGTTCTCCTCTGCAGCGCAGTCTATAGCTGCCAGGTTCACAGCTGGCGTCCACTCTGAAGAACGGACATCAAACAGTTAGGGAGAGCCACAGTAAATATTTACTGTACCGTCTTGTGTGCCCTGTGCAGTCCCTTGGGGTCCTAGGGTGTCCTATTGTGCCATGTGTGCCAATAAAGACGTTTTTAAGGCCTGTATTCTGGGTCATCCTCATTATCCAGTATTTACTTTTCTATCTATTTGTGAAAGAAAGTAACATAACTACATGCGGTGTCCTTGGTGGGCCAAAACAGACAGTTTGTGGTACAAAATAACTATTTTATGTCATCAACAGGATTGTTGTAGCCTAAACTGGCTCAATGCTGATGTGCAGCTACTCCCTCGACATGATCCGAATTATAATTCTTCCTAATTTTTCTGAAGTCCTGTCAAAGTATCCTGCCTCCGAGGCAGCAGGGCATGTGATACAGTGTGTGAGAGTGAAACACAGGACCGAAATACCCTGTGACTGTGCTGGGCCCTCGGCCATCAGCAGAAACTTTGCCCTTGACTATCATCCTAATCATATTTATTCTCATAGCTCTGCGATATTTGTTTTGGCATGGGCTACAGGGAGAAACCTCAGTTGGAGGACGTGATGGAGAGCCACAGATTAAAAACACTTTCATTAGATCACATGTTCTAATTAACAGATAGAAACAGCAGCTTGGTGCTCTCGTTGTTTCCATGTAGATAAGCAAGTCTGGACATATTAAAGCGAAGAGACTGAATGATGGATTTTAGTCCTAAAATGTTTACCTGGAACTTTTTGTTGTCTTATTTTATGGGAATAACACAGGATTTAAATTTACAACTGTTTGCAAACAGAGTGAAGTAGGATCGCATCCGATTATACTGGACTACTGATAACATTGGCAGAGTTAAAAAAAAAAAAATAAAATAAAAAAAATAAAAAAAAAAAGGTGCCGCTGCGTGCCTCGCTGCAGCTCCGTACCAACCTTTAATGTCTCTGGCCAGGCTTTTGTAAACCGGAGAAAAGGCGATACAGTGTCCGCACCACGAAGCGTAAAACTCCACCACCGTAGCAGCTGTGGAGTTGATCAAAACCGACTCCTCATTTCCCGGACTCAACAAGATGATCTGGTCCGAAACGGTGTACAGCCCGGCCTCCGCAGCGGAGAGGAAAAACAGACACAAACACAAGCACACGGCAGATGTTGCCGTCTTTCTGGGAGATATGTGTATTTCTTCAGTAAACCGAGACGTGGCACGGCCGCAGCGCCGCGCCATCTTCCCCCTCTGAGTAGCTGCTGCTGCCGCCGAGCGTTAGTCTGAGCTCAGACACTTTTCAACCTCTCTGTCACTAAACTTGACACAACTTTTTCTCCCTCTCCTCTCTTTTTTTTTTTTTTTTTTTATGGCCAGTGGGCTCCGTGGGTCCTCCCCCTGCCGAGCGAGCTCACAGTGCCCTAGAAAACACCGCTCACAACTCTGCTCTGCCTCTCATTAAACTTACTCGATGAAATGAAATCATGTAACGATGGCGATTTAAAGTGACGTGTGGGACAAGAAGTAGGCAGCCACACACCACTTCCATACAGGAAATAACACGTAATGACTATTATTGAAATGCATCTGCATGAAACGTGCGATTTAAACAAAGTGTGATTGATTTTTCAACTTTCAACTTTCAACTGCATCTCATGGTCTTCCTCAGCAAATGGAAGTTATATCTCTGAGACAGCCGAGCAAACTTTATTCTTTTAGGAAGATTATGAAATGTGTTTGAAAGGAAGAGTTTAAAAAAAACGTGGTGGCCTTTAATATTTGTTGAAAGTAAAACTTCCCTTTTATTTTGCATGCATTGAAAAAACGCCAAATAGTTTCGATTTTCGATTCATTTCTATAAAAGTACACGGCTGTCTTTCTCCACAGTCAATGTAAACAAAACTATTACCGTTGGAATTCAATTAGGGCCTAACATAAATCCACTCACTAAAAATGTCAGTTAAAGTATCCTAAATATGAATTTATACATTTGTTTTCATTGAGCTTCATTCAGTTATGTATTGTGAATGTTGTCTCCTTATTTTTTGAAGAAAAAACCCCCAGAAATAAACCCCAACAACTTCAGACTGAAAAAAAAAAAGTAGAAGTGCCCTGAAATTATTAACTGTACAATAAACACAGAAAAATCCCAGAAATATAAGGATTTTAACGCTGCTTTTGCCCAATTTAAGTCAAATAGGCTGCAGCCAAACAGTCCTTCTTGTAAAATGTTTTGATAAAATAACAACTGTGCCTTTAATGTGACCTGGCACAATTTAACACTCGGCCAAAACCACTTTCAAAAACTGACAAACCTCAACACCAGAGTTTGGTCACGAACCTAAACATTATGGGGACGCAGCAACGCGTGCTAACGCCGTCTGCAAATTAAAACCAGAACACAGTGCGGGGTAGTGGATTCTTTAGAAACAAGGAAAGCTTTATTTACAGTCTCAAATTTCATTTTGTTAACAAATATATACTATGTACGTATTTGCAAAGTAAACAGTGTTTATTTTACAACAATCTTCCAGGTTACAGTAGCAGTGGGTCAGATTGGATATTTACACCCATAAAAGAATTGTACAAGTCTTGAAGTGCACTTAGCGCACACTCATAGCACATTATTATAAATATTCATAAACATTTCAAAAGAGGGAGAAGGAACTTTAGTCTGACTGGGTTAATGTGATAATCAGATATTTTGTGCCTACTTACTCGGATCAAACCATACATTTGATGTAGCTGCTCCTTCTCCCTGTGAGGAAAACTGACCTCAGACCAGCAGATAGGAGCAAAACCACCCTACTCCAAACAGCTTCAGGCTACTTGAAGACTTGTTGTATCTACAGATGACAGCAGAGGTCTGAGCTGTTTGGCCCGCACACACAAAACAACGACTAAGACCAAGTACTGCATAGTTACAGAGGGGAACTTAACTTCCTCCTACATACAATCAATTCAAGAGGACAATGCTAGAGGGGTTTGCAATAAAGCCTTGCAGGAAATGTTTCTAAGGTACTAATCATGTTACCATTACAGCTACATATGCCTACAGACCAGACATACATGTCATACAGCATGGAGATTGGTATCAAATGTTTTTGGTCTTTTTTCGACATTATATAATTTACAGTTTGAACATACACCTTAGCCATGGTTAAAACATTAAGAGAGTAGAAAAGAAAAGAAAAAAAAAAAGACGACGTAAGTACTCAGTTTAAGGTCACTTTAGCTCCAAACAATCAGTGAGGATTAATGAGCTCTGTCACATACACCACACAGAGTTTGTACAGTTTGTTGGATCAAAACAAGCCCTTGAATACAGTCCTACGTGCTCAGGCGCCCGAGCTCAATGACTCACACTGTTTGTAGTCAGTGTGTGTGTGTGGGCAGTGTCCACAAACTAGTTTCTGATACAGTATATCAATAAAATGACTCATCTGTGTGCGTTGGCGCAGACACACGGGGGACTTGACAAACAGCAGGTATAATTTTAGACTCTTAACATTACTCAGGCTGAGGCACAGGGAAATGAAAACATTTTAAAAAAACAAAACAAAGAAAAACATCCTCTTCAACACTATGCTTCAATACAGAAAGATTGATAAGGCAGAAAAAGAAGTACTGGTAAACCGGTAGGAAGGAAGAGCAGCCGTTTGAGGATCATTTACAAAATGCTAGTTTACAGCAGTTGAAAGAGACATTCAAAGAAAATAGGTCCAAAGGATGTTGAGACATCAACACAACTTCTTACAAATCTACAGCTGAACTTATAGAGGCACTTGAACTGAATCTGGAGAAAGACTTCCGCTGGAGTCTGACTACATAAACAGGCTACGTCGAGACGTCGAATGCTGTGAAGACGGATGTTTCACGGCAGCAAGAGGAGCATGTAGCCGTGCTGCTACGTGACCAGATGGTATCTTGTGGCAAATGTTCTGCTAACAAACTTCACTGTGGCAACTAATGAAGAAACTAGACAGGTCAAAGAAAGAAGGATAAATAAGGCTCAAATCCAGCATTTCAGTACTGTCCCATCATGGGATTCTAAAAATATCAAGTCAAGCCTTCCGCCGGTCGTCTGTGTCTCACTTGCAAACTATATACTGATGTGGGTTTTGAGTTTACACTGTAAAAACGGGAGCATGCACAATAAACGTAGCTTGATTTTTGAGTGTGACAGACGGACACTTGCGTTGTATAAAATAGCCAAAACAGAAGCAAAAACTGAGGAGCAGGAAGCAGTGAAATCAAAACATTAAAACACTTCCACCGCACACCTTTAGTTTCTGCACGGGGAAAACCCAATGAAGGCCAAATCATCGGACATGTAGACATTTTCCCTGGCTGTGTGAGAATTTTTTCCGACCTGTTAGCAGAGGTACACAGTTTATGCTTTATATTAACATACAGTACGCGAGTGGGACACAGTGATTGCATTGACCAGCTGGACAGTTGTGGCCACATTAAAAGTCACACAGTTAGTCAAACAGTTTCAATTAATTATTAACAACTTTAAATACTAAAACAGATTTTCTCCATGTGTTTTTTTTTTCTGCTTTCGCCAACATAAGGTATTGCCATATTCACATTCACATTTCCATTTGTGCTTTTACATCAATATTAGATTTTCTTTACACGATGTTAAAATGATCTGTGTTGAGTAGATCATTTACAATTCTGAATGTTTCTTTCTCCTCCAATCAAATGTTTCCACACAATAAATAATTAAGGAGGCAAAATGTTTCATATAATATCTGAACCCAGTGATGTTCTGATACAGTGCAGTGTGACCTCATCAAATCAGCGACAAATTGTTTCTGCGCTCCTCCAGATTTAAATGATTATGAAGTTAAAGTGCTGACTCTTTGCTTTTATATGTTTGAGGGTCTTTATAGTCATATTAGTTGACGTGTTGGATTTGTTTATACTTTGTCCCAAAATTTAAACAGTGCAGCGAGACAACGGACTGAAAAATACAGTCAAAGTAAACAGTCGCTGTTCTTTAGTGATTGAGTCATGTGACCTCAGTCCAACTGAGCACGTATTTGTCAAAGACCAAACAGCAAACTAACAAGAAGTGAAGAGAGCAGAAGTCTTCAGCCATTTTTCCATTAACATAAACTAACAGGTCGCTAAAATGTGGGACTGTGGATTAAAAGAACAACAAGTCCTCCACTAATCACTGGATGTGGATGTAAAAACCCTCAAATTAAAGATAAACGTTAACACTTTAACCTAATAGTCACTGTTTAATTTCAATGTGCTGGATTACAAAGCAACAATGTGCCACTGTCAAATCACAGACTGCACTGTATATTCATCTTCTCCTATTCTATTACAATTTTTGAATCCATATATATGTATATATACACATATATACACATTTACTTAAAGATTCAATACAAAATTTAACAACCAACTGCTGCCCCGGGTGGGATGTTATAACAAAGTCCACAGAGGAACAATCAACTTAGCAGCATCCATGGACTTTCACATGCGTACAAATTGCACAGTCCATCCCACCAACACATCCAGTCGTTCTCCACCTGGCAGTAAGAAAAGGACCAGTCCAGGAGGCGAGAACTGAGACTAGATGGTGGTTAGGTTTCCGAAGGCTGGATCGCTCAAGAGGCATTTTGTGTGTTAAACAAGTTATAGCACGACTTCACGTAGCTGAAGCAAATTCAGCAAATGAATGTCACAGAAATAAGGACAAGTTGTTTATTAGCTGAGAGGTAATACTGGGACTGAAGGCATCAGAGGGTTACTGTTGGCACATCAGCTGGTGGAAGCCCGAGCGGCGGTGAGGGGCGAGGAAAGACCGGGACTGAACTAGAAGTCGGAGCATCGAGTCAATGTCAGGAGAGGGTGTCTCTTTTGGCCCTCTTGTCAGAAATTAGCGTGAGCACATTTGCGGTGTCCTTCAGCAGAGCATCAAAGATACTGTCTGCCAGCTGCAGCTTGACAAACAGCTCGTCCTCGTCGTAGTTGACCCACTGGGCCTCCTCCTCGTGGAGTTCCTGAACCTGACAGATAAACAGGGTGGACCACATATAAGATGGTGACTGTCTTATAGTCTATTGCAGTTAATTAAGTATACTCTACACAGTAAGGTCTTCCCTTTAATGTGCCCTGAGGTGAAAAGTCTTTACAAAGTCTTAAAGAACTGAACATTACTGGGCGTCTAGCATGTGTCGTTATCAAGCTGTTGCTTAATGAAGAGCAGCACCCGATGTCAAATACTGTTGTGAACATACAATAGACGACCATCTACTGTACTCTGGCTCTGACCGGCTAGTACTTGTTACCTTCGCTGTTAGAATATCGATATCAGGGTCAGAGCCATTCAAAGGTGATCAAACACGTGATGTATTCATCACTTTAGCGCATGTCACACAGCTGATCTGGTGAAATGCGTCGTGTATGTGAACACCATCATATTTCATGTAAACAGCAAACCAGAAATCTTTAATCAGAACTTTTAAAAAGTGTGCATGTAAATGCAGCTAATGATTGACTTCATAAAAATGAATGGAACATTAAAGACTCATTTTCAATTCATGTTTCCAACATTAAAACCTAAAATTTCAGTACAAATTCTAAAACTGTTGCTGCCATTTAAAGGAAATAAATTGTGTCGCAAATAGTACGAAATTTAAAATGGTTGGACTCACCAGTATGTGATCGACTCTGTCCCGCTTCTTTCTGCCAAATTTGAGCATCTTCTGCCAGTCAGTCTTCTGGCTCTGGTCTTTCGTCAGACCATACAGTTTCAGTATTTCTGCTGTGATGAATTCCTGTTCCACAAAGTAAGAAAAAACAAAAAAACATCATGTCATCTTCTGTGTAAAAAGCATGATGCTTTGTAACCTTTGTCTAAATTTGGCAGAGAAGAAACCAACCAATTAAAAGTCCTACTAATCTATTCTGAAAATACAGCTGTCCTACATGAACATACCATTTTGAAATGGCAACATAACATTACACGACAACGGGACTCGGGAAAAGTCCAGATTTACTGGGACATGCCCTTCCTTAATGTGAGCCACACCTAACAAGTGAAATGAACGGAGAGAAAACACCAAGCATTGTGTGCTCCGAGAAGGACACTCTATCAGCAAAACACTCAATCTGTCATCATCCACGTTTGGGGTTGAGTTCGAAAATTGACAACTTGATTGAGATCAAAAGGCGCAAAGGCAGAGACAAAAACACCAGCAGCAGATTAAACTACATAGCTGAGAGTAAAATCCAGAAAAACAGATGAGAAACAGCAGCGGGAATCGCTTCAGAGATCAATTAAAATGACCAGAGACAACAGAGGTGGAAACGGGATCAACGCGAGCGGCTACGGAAGGCCAGTAATTACAGTGGAAACCATTCATTAGCTCAAAGAATATGACAGATGGGATTAAATGGGCGATGAGAACATCCAAGTCTGTTTTTCTTGGAATAGTGTAGGTGAATTTAACGTTCTTATTTATTCATCTATAAACAGTTCGGTGAAATTCTGGATGCAAACTTAAAAAACATCTGCCAAAAGCACTAAGAAAGCAGTGAGGCTGTTTTGTAAATCTAAAACACAAGTTTCTCTTTCTGTTGGTGTTGACGGTCCTGCAGTTCTGTACCTGGATTTTGGTGATGTCTCCTGGAGCCTTGACTCTGTGAAACGAGGAAGACTTGACCCGACGCGGTTTGACCCACTGGGGCTGATCAGTGTTTGGGTCTTCAGCATAGATGTCCTGAAGTATCTCCCATGTCAGGTCGTACACGGCCTAGGAAGAGAGAAAAAAAGAGACATGAGTGATGAAATATGTTATCTTATTTAGAGCTGATGTTAAAACTGAAGTTGATAAGGTTTCTCGTGTTGAGCAACCCCAAATCAAGTGAAAGATAAAGAGGGAGATAACAAGTCATCAATATTCACTGATCAAAAGCTCGAGTATTTCATTCAAAATCAAAGCGTCTGACAAACTGAGGCAATATGTGGAGCAAAAGTGTTTTTAAAAGAGCGAACGTTTCTCAGAAGCACAGGGATATCTAATAGTTGTATGCCTAAAGCAGTATTGAGTAGAAAGCAAGATGTTCATCAGACGAATTTTCTGAATAATGGGGAACTTGCCAGGCATTTAACCTCAGTGGACAAATGTAGATGAAGTGCTATCTTTAAGGCTGCCTTTTCCGGAGGATGACAATTGGGGGTAAATCTAAAATATTTGCCAGCTCGAATTGTCGGGAAAGGAAAGAAAAGTCATGTATGGGTATTTTTTATTTTTTTTTATATACATACATTATCCTTATGTGCTTGCTCAGATTTGTACCTTTCTGTAGCTGTGGATAGAGAGGGCCTCCTGGTCCTGGCTGCTGGCCTCTTTACCGAGATACTCTTTTGAAGGTTGAGGGTTTGGCAGATGCGCAAGGGTCAGTGCTCTGTCCTTCCCCAGGTCACAGCTCTGCCAGATCTCCTGTGTTGCAGCGTGGACCATCTTTTCCAACTCCGCGGCTGAGTGGGGCACGACCATGGCAGGCTGCTCAGGTAGTTTAGGAGGCAAGGGGAGAGGAAGCTCAGGTCTAGGTGGAGTCTTTACCTGCAGTTCTCCACCTGATGATGAAACCACCCCACCCATAGGTGGTCCGGCTGATGAGCAAGACCTTCCAAGTCCTCCTCCCTGCCTTGCCTCCTCCTCCTCTTCCGCTTGCTGTTTCAGTCTCTGCTGTTCCCTACGAGAGCTGAGGCCAAAGTCCTCATCAAACCAGTCCTGATCATCACCAAGCTCATCTAGCAGTTCACGGCTCAGTTCCAGCTCTGCTAGTCGCTTGGCAAGCTCTTCTTGACCACTGGCGCCCAACACTGGACTCTCCTGTTGTGAGAATAAGTAAACGAAATGTGAATTTTATACTGACCTTTAACTCTAGATTAGAAACATCTATTAATATTAATATATATTCAAAGCATGACAGCCCAAGTCTTAAACATGAATGTAGCCTTGAACAGTTACCTTTCTTGATGTTTCAGACTCAAAAGCCTTCAGCAAATATACAAAATTCAATAGTCTGTCAATATAAAGTTGGACTTTGACTGAACACATCCCGAAAACTAGGTTTGTCTAGGTCAAACAAACAAGTACTGCTTGTCAGTAACTAGATAATATCTTTGTGAGTGTTTCCCCACACACAAAGTTCTGAAGTCAAACCAATCACGACATAACACAGCATCATCGGTTTAAAAGGCTTTGCTGACTTGTAGTTGGGGCTTAATTGGTATCTACCAAACACAGAGACAAATTGCTACTTTCTTTCAACACTCAAGAATCAGAAATACACTCACTGGTCTGTTACAGAGTTCAGGAGAAGACAGTTCCTCTTTTTCAGCAGGTAGAAAGAAAGGCAGACCATCTTTTTGTTCCACTGAAGACATCCACTCTCCTCCTTCTTCAGCTTCTTCAACAAACAGGTCACCATTCGTCTGGTTGGCAGCTTCAATCTTTTTCTCTTTAGCCTTTTTAATTTCAGCAAACTGCTCCACAGCATCTTTCACAAAGTTGTGGAGAAGCTTGTCTGTAAATGTGTCCACCAAAACTTTGTCCTTTTGTTCTGTCTTATCATCCCTGGTATCTGTTGTAAGATCAGCAGGAGGAAAGTGGGGTTGTGAGTCTTCGTTTTCGCTCTCAACAAGGGTTGTAATCTCCTGATTGAGAGGCGTCTGTGATGTCTTTATAAAATCCAACACTATGTCGCGAGCGTTGCCATTAGAAATTGGATGCTTGGATTCTTTGTTAAGGTGTGAGTTCAGGTGGGATATGGTCTTCAGTGCAGCCTGGTTCTTCTGAAGAGAATCATCCATAACCTTTTTACCTACAGACCCAATGTCTTTATGAGATGTTTGTTCATTTTTGCTCTTCAGATTTCTTTGTTTTTGGGAAACGTCCTCCTCTGTTTTGTACTTATTCTCACCTTTATCTGAAAAGTCATCAAAGAAGGAGTCCTCGTCCTCTGTGGTGTCTGTGGAGAGTTCAAACTTGTCTGGGAGGTGTGAGATTTTGTCTGGAGGAGCAAAGATTCCATGGCACTCCTCACACTCAAAGTATACCACCCCATCATAAGTGCCATTGTTGCTGCCTTCAGACTTATCTAACTCCACACCTGCCCAGAAGCCATTGGCGAAGCTGGTCTGGCCTTTGAACCTAAGAGTACCAGGCTGGACGCCGCCAACGAGAACCCGGTCTTCAATGTTAAAACTTGGCATTTCATCCATAACAGGAGAGAGAGGGGTCTGCAGAGGAGCGATGGGTGGTGAGTGGCTGGAATTAATGCTCTTACTGTCATGTTTAAAGTCTTCTGTTTTCTTATAGAAATCAAGCAGTCTTTCAGATTGATGGCCTGATTCACTCCTGTCAGAATGGTGACTCAGCGCCTCGGGTATTTCCTCCTCTACCACTTCATCATGGCTGTCATATGTTGATGCTCTGCTCAAGGAGTCCTTTCTTGGAACCTGCATGTCAGCAGGGGAAAGTGAGGTTTGAGACTCAAGCTTGGAGCTATGACGCTCTTCTCTGGGTGAAGAATCCACTGATGACTCAAAGTCGTCGTGGTAACCATCTGCTGTGGGAGAAGCCTCAATATCTTTTATGGGTGCCATATTTAAAGATAAGGCGACTGAGTCCAGTGAGCGGGAGCGGTCAGCGGATGAAGAGCTGTAGCTTGGATGAGGTGAGGTTTTGAAGTCCACTGCAGCTGAATGTGTCTCACTAGAGGCAAAAACACTTGACTTCACAGCTTCCTCCATTTCAGATATTTCCCTCTGCTTCAGTTCTTTATCCTGCTCAAGGCTCACAGACGAAGCATGTTGATGTTGTTCATCAGTGAACGAGGAAACATATTTCGATGTGGACAACTTTTCTTGGGAGTCGAGTCTGTCTTCCTGCTCAAGTTTGAGAAGATTTTGAGAGTGTTCCTCCTCAAACCTGGAGCTTATTTCCACCTCTAGCTCTTCCTGTATATCTGATCTATGATCAGACCCAATCTCATCTGCAGACTCTGCATTGTCTTCCTTGGAGGAAGGTCTGAAAAGACCCTCAGTAGATTGAGGGCTCCTCTGTCCTTGGTCTGGCCACTCAGGGCCGTCATTCAGGGCCACAGTTGGAGTGACAGTTTGCTGCTCCTCACTGGACAAGGCTTCAGGCAGTGAAGTTGATCTACTATGATCTCGCTGAGGAAGGGCATCTATTATAATAGAGAGATTCACGTTATTATTTACATTTTTTTTTGACAATACATTGTTCATAAATACTGTAAATAACGTATACAATAATGGTGAATATAAAGCACTTACTGCGATGTAATGATGCGTCAATTTGTGTTCTTTCAGAATCTGCGATTTTGCTGCTTTCCGACCTGTAAAATAGGGATTTGCTGTTTAGTTGCACACCATTCATATTTAAATTCATTTTATAGTGTCAGATATTTGACAGAGTATCATGTTTACGACTGTGTTTGATACCTGTGTGGAGGTGGTTTAACACATTCCTGCTCCAAAGTGGAGGTGGAGTCTTTGATCTGGGAGCTGGTGTCATGTGTTGAGTCGGGCTCCTTGTTCAGTTCTGCCTTAGTTTTCTCAATGAAGTTGTTATAGCTCTAAAAAGAAAATGGGAGTTAAAATACAAAGATGTGCTTATGAAAATCTGCTTATACAGTAGGTTGATAAGTACACAAACACGTGTTAAAAAGCAAACAAAATCATCCAATGTTCAAATGTTGTTTGTGGGCATCCAAACAGAAGACAAGAACAGGACACGCATGTTTACCTCAAGCTGCTTCAACAGGCTGGCCTCCTGTGCCTTTAGGCGCTCCTTGTGTCGCTTCTTCTGCTCCTTCTTCAGCTGGTGGGCCATGAACTTCCTTTTTCTGAGCTCTTCCTTCAGGGCCTTGATACGACTCTCTATGTCACTCTGGTCTGAAATGGTTTCTGAAAGCAAATTTAAATGATAAATCACAGCTAGAATGTGAAACCGGTGCCAGACCTCTGATTAGCAATGAGTAATCCAACTTTTAGCTCACTCAAACTCAGACCCATTTCTCTGGGGATTACTTTACATTTTCTTTACCAGGAATGTGGATAGTTATTTTTTATAAACACAATGAACAAAGAGTATTAAAAAGATTAAAGGTTTAAACAGTGGCCTGAAAATGAATATAACACATTCAGCTACAATACTAGACCAACGAAACTGTTTTCACTTGTGTGATAACTAAGTGCAAAGTGTTCCCTTCTCCTGTCATAAGGAGAAGAGCACACTTAAAAAGCAGGTTAGGTATCAGGGAAGTGCTAGCATAATGTATTTCTGGCAGCATCACATTATGCCTGACTCCACTCTGCCAGCAATATAGCTGCATCATGTCCACTCTCTTTTTTTAAATATCTGCTGTCTTCTCTAAGAACTCCAAAAACTGTGTGTATGTGTTGTGTATGGGTAACTCACCAGTGTGTGTGACCCTGGGAGGTTCAGTGGGCTGAGTGCAGGCCTGGTTGAGAATCCGGGAGGTGGAGTGGAGCTGCATTTTGGTTTTACTGCTGCCATCTGAAGGAGAGGAAGCAGGGCTGTGGCTGCCTTTGAGAGGAAAAGACTGGAAAGAGCAGACAGGAGGAAGAGGAGGAGGAGGAAAAGGAGGAGGAGGAGGAGGAAGAAGAAGGATGAGAGAAATATTACTTAAGGAAAAAACATCACAGACAGATAGACTGATCAGAGATATGCTTGCATTAATATTTTACATGCACAGTAAATGAACTAATGCTGAGACCCCTTTGCTTGTTCCTAAAGCCAAGCAACAATAAACAAGTATAAAATGCTCTCAATTGCAAATTCCTGTTTGCAAAGTTTTCTATGCTCTACATTAGATATGCGAGGTCAGTTTTGGGGCAGCTCCATACAGTATGAGCTCAAAATCAACAGCAGAGACTCAACCAAATAGATGAGTCTAACAACTAAAGTAAAAGAGGAAAAGAAATCCACATGTATGCGTACTTGTCTGCTCGGTGAATGTGACACTGAAGTGAAGTCCTGGGTGTAATTCGCAGGACTGCTCTGGTCAGAGGCCAAAGGTGTTTCAGGGACTGAAGCAGGTTGTGCTGGGGAAGGACTTCCCAGTTGCCGGGACCCCAGTCCCTCTGTGTGTATACTGGACTCGGGTGTCGCTGAGGAACAGTCCTCACTCACATATCCTGAAAAATTAAACAAATAAACATCAAGTCATTTATATTTGTCGAGATGGATTTTGAAGTTATTCCGAACTCAAATGCTGTGAAGACTTGAAAATGACACTGTCCCGTAGCTTCACCTTTCTCACCGTCAGTTCTGGGCTCTGAGTCTCTGTAGTGACGGGAGCTAATATCAAAGATTTCCTTTTCCTGAGTCTCTGACATTTCAAGATTATTGTCTGGAGGTGTTTTCCGGTCCCACACAGCCAGGGCCTCTTTCTCCATCCGACGGACCTCTGCCTCCTCCTGGTCGAGCCGCTGTTTCCACTGCAGCAGCTCTTCAGCATGGTGACGCCTCTGCATCAGCTGCTGCTCTCGCTTGGTCAGGAACCTGCAGAGGTGGATGATAAGAACGAATGGGAAAAGAATGGAGGGATGAGGAGGAAGTGGAAGAATAGATTGAAGGAGGAGACATAGATGGTGGCGAGAAGAAATTGAGATGGGTAAGGACAGGAGGAAGATGGGTAGTCATGAGAAAAGGAAGCAGTGATGAGGGGAAGAAGAGAAGTAGGACAGAGACATCAAGCATAAGAAAAGGTTAAACATGACCTCGCAGAAGCAAGCAGATCCAAATCACCTGGACATCCAGTTATTACAGCAAACTCACCTCAAACCTCCAGCACACACACACACGGAGGCAAAGACGCATCCGATACATGCCTAGAATAACCATCCAAACTTAGAAATGTACAAGTACCCAACAAACAAAAAATATGTGATGGGATGTCACTTAAGAGAGAATAGGAGCAGAAAAATAACAGTGAGGATGTCAGATTCATGCATCGGACTTAAACCCAGGGGTTGGACGTTGAGCAAAGTCTCACACACACACAGACACATACAGCACACACACACACTTCAAACATATTTCGCAGTTATACGATATATATAAACTAAAAATCAGGTCCTTATGCACAGACAGCAGAGTCTCCATAAGTTTCTGTTTGTTGTAATAGTTTCTTTTTTGGTACCTCCTGACCAATGAGGATGACAATAATAAAATTCAATTGTTTTCCTTTTTTTATGCAAAGCCAAAAGACAGTGGAATTCCTTAATCCTACTTAGACTGGGTCATTTTTATATATATATGTATATATATATATATTTTTTTTTTTACAGATGTCAATCAAAACAAAGTGCAGTTAGGTATAGCCGTTTTGTAATGGTATCTCCCACAGCTATGGGTGCCATTACGGTGCAGTATTATTTAGCCTTGATTTAATTTGGAGGCCTTTCTCTTGACCTAATGTATACTGATGACAGCCCAGATACTAAAGGATGAGACTGGTGGCAGGGTGGGTGGTTCTTTAGTGCGTTCCTAAACTCTATTACAGCCAATGACCATCTGTACATATTATCCCATCCTATGCAACAGTTATATAATAAAGGGGCTAGTTAAGATTTACTGGGCTCATTAAAGAGAAAGTCCACTCTATCTCTGGTCTATTATCTGCAAAACTTCTTTACTTCCATGCCATAGTGTGGTTTCATCTCAAAACATGTTATATATTGATAACAGGGCCGCAGCTGACCAGCCAGCAGACACAATTTAAAGAATACGTTTTTCATTCATTCCAAGAAGCAAGAAATAAAGAGGGGAACGAGTTGCAATTAAACACCACAGAAATTAGAGAAATCCCAGCTTTGAGTCTGAGATTCTCATCCAACAAGGAAGGCTGTTATCAAATAAACATAACCTTTGACTATCACAAAAGAGTGTAATTTATATTGTTGATTTTCTCTTTTTTATTGTTTTAAACTCAATTAGTTAGCTTAAATACCTTAACTGGTAACACTGCATTCTTTGTCTCAATGACAACACAAATAATACAAAAAAGCAACATAAAAATATGTGACATTCAAATTGAAGTTGCCAAAAGGTTATCTTATTTCACTAAAGCAGCTTTCCTCGGGCACTTTTCCAGCTTTCATTTAAACTCCTCCCCCACACTGGAAGTTAAAAACCTCTTCACATACCAGAGAAAACCCAAACAAGCCAACACATCCAATCAATTGTCATTCACCATCCCACCCCCACGAGGTCCCAGTGCCAGTGGATGAACACAAGCATGTTCCATGGGGTGGTGGAAGAGGTGAGGCAGGGCAGGGCAGGGCTAGGTGGCGAGGTAGAGAGCACAGTACAGTACCTGACCAACTGGTTGTAGATAAAGAGCTGGAATTTAGGGTGGAGGTTGGGAAGACAGACACTGAGGGAGGCCCAGTGGTGGGCCGTGAACACAGAGAAGAAGTAGTGGACAGGAGAACAGTGTCTACAACACACAAGCACGCAAAAGAGACACATAAACATGGGTATGGACATATACAACACACACACACAACATATACACACACAACATATACACACACACACACACACACACACAAATACATACCCCACACACACACACACACACACACACACACACACACACACACACACACAGACAGACAGACAGACAGACAGACAGACAGACAGACAGACAGAGGCACAGACACGTAATGTAAAAAACACAAAAGACGCATAGGGAAAAGACAAGTAGAGAGAAAGGGAGGGAGTGATATGAGAAAATGTGGTTTTAATAACGTGTAGGTCTGTCAGCCTTCAGTTAGAAAACTGTTACGTTTAAAGGACATTGTACATTTAATCACAGCCCCTTAATGACCATTTAACTATGCATGTGTGCATCAAGCTAGCTCTGGGGGTTGGTTGGGGTATGATCACTGCCAAACCTGACTATGAAGGGAGTTAAACGACAAATTCATCAGTCAACTTGATTGTTACAGTTAAAATGTCAGATGAAGTGAATACAGCTTTGTTACTGGGTTACTAGGAAATTAATATATCGTTGCAATTGCTTTAGCTATGATCAACAGGACAGTAGGAAGACAGAATTACAGGGAAGGAAGGAGACTATTCATAGTTTATCAAAGTTAATAATATATATACATTATGACAAGGCCAATACATGCATGATCAAGTTTTAGGTTGAACCTGGTCATGTATTGAAATGAATGGGAACACAAACCCATTAAAATTGTACTGATAAATGTGTAGTTAGTATAAATTGAAACAAATCTAGCACTAAAAATTGCAGAAATTCTATCATGGATGATTGGCGTGTGATTTATAGCCACGTTATAAACCCTTAAACCCAGAACAATTAAAACGCTTATTTGAGCTGCCCGGTCACGAGAAGCTCTATAATCACCTGACCAAAGCTGCTGGCCAAAATCTAAAGCCTCAGAGGACCGACAGCAGGGGTCTTCAACCTGTGTTCCTGAGAGCTCCGCGATCTATCGGGTAGATCGCTACCGCTACTGCTTGGTGACCCCAGAGAAAGAGGATGCAATAAAAAGAGGAAATACAGAACCTAAGTTGCTAAAATTATTTCAGAAAGTTGAATATTGTTGAATGTTTTTTCTTTGAGACTGTATTAGCTGTAGAACGTCCCTCTACAAAGTACTGTTACGGACTCCATGAATCTGAAGTTAATGAAGGGGAATTGTTATGGATGTGTGGGTGCTTGTCTTGTCTTGAGGGAGAACCAAAGAGAACATGCTTATCTTCTTACCCATCCACAACCCTTCAAACAGCAAGAGAAGGATGACATGCACTGATCTTACTGTTAGTTTCAATTAGGTTCATTGCTAGTTAAGGTAAAGACTTGTCTTGTCATAGTAGGATGAATGAAAAAAAATGATAGTCAGTTTTAATTAACTTCAAGTTAGATGTAAAAAGCAGCAGTGTTATGCAAAAATATAGTATAATTGGTCATAATTTCCTGGGAAAATTGCAAGAAAAATAATAATAAGATATGCAGGGAGTCTCCAGTTAACGCAAGAAAATGAAATTAAAGTCTTTACTTTTCATCTGTGTGAGAGCGCATCTTCTTGAGCTTCTGCATGATGCTGCTCGTCTCACTTCCTGAGATGGAGAGCGAGGGAGAGGGGCTGCGGATATCATCGGCACGTCTCGTGTTGGGGGAGGCGGGTTCAGATCCTGCAGCTTCTGACACTGGAGTCTCCTAGAGGACGGATGATGGACACACACAAATAAACCAATAAAAAAGAAAAAAAAAAAAAAAACACGCTGGACTGAAACATCTTAAATCTATCTGTATAAACTCTGAAAGTGACCAGTGACAGCACAACTTACAGGTGGTGTTTCCCCCCCAGCGCACTTGAGACGCTCCTTCAGTCTGAGTGTTGAGGTTCTCATCCGCTCAATCTCCTCCTGCTGTTTCAGCAACAGAAGACGTTCCTTCCTGGCAGCTTTGTTGGCCTCCTGAAGTCGCTTGATCTCAGCCTGAGAAAATGAGCACAGTGGGAGAGAACATTGCTTAATTAGAAATGGTTAAGATCACAATATACTGCAAAGCTAAATTGTCACTTAATGTCATTCTGTTTTTGCCCCTGCATACCTGCTCATGCTGGAGTTTCATCAGAAGTCCCCTCTGCTTTTTCCTAATTGGTGGCATTTTGTCATCCTCTCCTTTTCCCCTCAGCCTCTTCTTCTGGTGCTCTAGCCAGGCTAGCTCTGTTCTGGTCTTCTCCTTGAGAGCTTTCTGGCGAAGACGCAGCAGAGAGCTCTGGTGCTGCAGTCTCACCTCTTCGTCTTTCATGTACTGTCGCACCATGTCCATAGTGAACTGAGAAAAGCTGTCCTGTCCACCAGAAAAGGCGATGTTCGCACCCTGAGACTGCAGGAGAACATAGGTAGAACGGTTAATAGTAAATATTCATAGCAAGAGATAAAAGGGGGAAAATTAGGTAAGAGAGGATAAATAGGAACACGAGCCGCATGCTTAATAAGCAAAAAATTAACAAATTTTAAAAAAGCAAAACTTTCCATTGACCACCACTGACTCATACAGTCTTTGTCAGACTGTGCAGCGCTCTCACCTTTAAGGTTTTGTGTGACCCTGACTCAGAAACCAAAGTTGTGTTGTGATTGGTTCCATCATCTTCTGACTCCTCGTGGTGGCGGGACTTTTTCTCAATAGTTCCACGGCGATGTGCTTCAGATGGCAGCAGAGAGCGGAAGGAGCGCTCCTCGATCTCGTCCTCTGTCATGGATTCATCAAACTTTAGAGAGTACTCCGTGGCCACTGATGTACTGTCTGCTGGGGAACCACAGAAAACATAAGCTCAATGTATACTGCACCTTCTACATCCACGATCTTTTCAGTTCATAGGAGCCATATGTGTGGCTTTAAGTTTGAACATAGTTTTGGTTCTAGTACAGATTAAATGACAGCAATATTGTTTTCATATTTTTTTAGTGGTGGTGATACTTGTCCAACAGTAGCCTATGACTGTTGAATGAAGACAAGGGAAATACATGTAGAAATATACATGTCAACTTTTTGCTTGCCATCCAGTACCTTTCTCTTCCACTGCAGAATGGATGCTGTTGCTGCAAAGGGAGTCATTTGCTGCCGTTGGAACTTCCTCCTCTATGGAGCGGCTGGCTGCTTTTTTCGTCCTCTCTCTGTGGTCTGAGGCAGCGTGCAACGGGCTGTGGTGGCTGCTGGAGTCAGCTCCACTGAGGAAAGGGGACATAGACAGATTCAATGCCTTTTTCTGCTTTCTTTTCCCCAAATCTAATGGAAAACAGAAAAAGTGGTGCCACATAGGGGCCTGACTGGTACCTAAGGTTGGGTCTTCTGAAGGATGGTGAGTCAGAGCGACTGAGGCTGTTCAATGAAGACAGGGGCTCCTCTGATCTGGTCCTTCTGCTTGACACCTCACTCTGAAAGCTGTAAGAGAACAAGCAGAAGAGATTTTAACATTTAGAACTGACAATATATTTAGTTCTCAGTGGTAAATGCTTAAACAATTATTGACTAAAAGCACGTATTTTTGTAGGTGCCAATGCATTATGTCCAACTAGTAATATGATTTATTCCTTTTTTAATTTAAACCATTATAAATTCGTGCTAACAATCTGTGTCTCTATGTGATCACGAAACAAACTTTTAATACAACTGATAAAATGGAATATTGAAAGAAAAGAAAGATTGTTGTGCAAATATAAAAGTGTTTTTAGCGTACCTGTCAGAGTCAGCTTTGTCCTGCCGCTGCTTCGTGTAGGAGCTCTCCTGTCGTTCCCGCTGGTCCAACATGGAGGAATCAGTGGCGACAGGAGGGACAATCACAGTTCCAGCCATTTGTGACCGCGCCAATTCTGTCATCTGATAGAAAAGAACATGATACACAGATGTTATGTTTGATTTGGTGAATCTTACACTGGACATTATGTTTTCCTCCCCTCCCCTTGTTATTTCTTTACTGTAACTCAACAATCCATCAGCATTTGTTGTAAAATCTCCACACAGGCTGTTTTCCAGGCAGAGAGGAGGGAAGTGATTGCTAACCTCCTTGATGTGTCGGGCAGCTCCGGCTGTGTACCGCGCTGCCTCAGCTTGTTGACTCATCATCTTAGTAGTTGATTCCTGGAGGCCTTCCAAAGTCTCTTTTTGAGTTGCTGCCAAGCTTTCCTGCAGTTCAATATGAGCCTGAACAAAACCATACATATATATTATACACACAGAAATATAAGCTCTTGTATCCTGGAATTCAAAAAGTAGAAAAGCAAACACTGAATCTATCATTTATACACGAGATTTCGTTGGTGCCTGTAAACTAACTGATTAATTATGTGTAATGTGAGTAGTACCCTGGCCATTCTCTGTCTGCTTTCCTCCATCTGTAGCTTTGTCTCCAGAGCTTCTCTTTCAGCCTTGATATTCAACTCGTAGAGGTCACGCTCATGGCGCTGCTGCTTGGCCTGTAGGTTCAAAGTTCAGAGGGCATGTCAATTAAGTGTATCAATACAGAGAATCAATACAGTGAGGTGGACATCACTGAAATTTATGTAGTCACAAAAACAGTTACAAGTATTTATCATGTAAGTTTGATGCAGCAACAACATTTATGATTAAGTCCCTTATAAAGACAATTATTGTAAATTACTAAATTACTACACATTGGTAAGACATGCAGGTACTGTAGAATCCCCAAGTAAGCCACAAGAAAATGTTTTGACAGTAGTATTAACAACTGTGAGCAGCCAGAAATGCAACTTACACAATATTTACACATTAAAGCACAGCTTAAAGAAAGCTGAGCTTCATATCATCAAACCATTATTATTATTGTCTGTAAGAAAATCTTTTCCTCTACCTTCAGCATATGGGCCAATGATGCACTCTCCTGCTGTGCCATGGACACACCCACCAGCCTCTCCACGTCCCCCAGCTGCCGGACTGACTCCTCAATGGACTCCAGGTACTGGAGCTCTGCTGCCATACGATGCTGCAAGACAGCAGGGGAATACTGTAGTTCACCTGGAAGAGAGGAGAGGCAGGAGAGGGAGAGAGAGAGAGAGAGAGAGTTCAGTAAAAATGTTGATCAATTGCAGTGGGACATAACTCACAAATAAGCCTTAAGGGGTAAATTTATTTACCTGTGGACCTGGTTTCTGCTCTACCACCGTGAGCTGAGGTGCCTGGGTTTGTACCACTTCTCACAGGCTCACCGGGGGAGCCTGCTTTTGGACGACAACCAGAGTCTGGAGAGCCAGAAGGAGAAACCAATCTGGGCCTGCAATAAAAAAGCAATGGCATATCAATTATTACTGTGATTTTAAGTTTGAAACAAGAAGATCTCGTCTGAAGTGGGTGTGCCTGTGTCAGGTTGATATGTTTCAGCAAATGGTGTTAGCGGGGCATCTGCCGATATCAAAGGTTAATGATATTTTTCTTGAGATGTTTTAAAACATAATTTGATATTAACAACAACAACAAAAAAAGGGGGCTAAAAGTTGGCATCTGGTATTTTAAAACTTGCACATGGCAACTAATGTAGTCATTTGTTAAATTACAGTTCTGAAATGTATTTTTTTAAGTATGTGCTGCAGCATGTTCTACAGAATAGGTTGGCGATTTTGAAGAGAAGAGCAGGTTGGCCAAATGATAAAAAAAAAAAAAAAAAAAAGAGAAGGGCCTGATCCTGCAAACCTTGGAACTAACAGGCAGTATAACCCTGATGTGAGAGGCCCAGACTATGAATGGCTATAGTGTGCAGCTCAGAGATGATGAGAGGCCAAGGATGACGTCTGAATAGATCACAAGACACTCTACTTCTTCATAAAGAGCAGTGCAGGCACAGTTTACCTTCAATAATAAGAATCTGATTCAATTAATATACAAAATTAGCAACAACAATGTAAAAACTGTTCGCTGTCGTATGCATAGAGACTGATATGAATGGATATGAATTTGCCAAAAGCCAATGACCTATAGAAGTACAGATGGAGTCCCTAATACACCAAAATAAAACAACCTACATTATAAATGGTAGTAAGACAGACACAAACCTGTGTGAATGCCTTGCCTTTATTGCGAAAGACACACAGGCTCCACAGAATCTCAAGAATCTGCCACCTGGGTTTCAGAGTACCATTAGAGGGCTCAAATGTCACCATTTCGCAGTGGGATTAAAAGGAAAAAATCTCTCTCTCTTTTCCTCTGGCAGCAGGCCCAGGTCTGTGGTGAAGCAGACTGACCCGACTAACCACCCTGCAGGCCCCCAAAACAAAATAACCAGTGTTTTCTGTCTTGGGTTGGACTGCAGCTTGCTCCTGTTGCTGGGCACTACACAGCTGCTTAAACCCTCAGGCCTTCGAGCAAACAGCAAGCCACAAGACTGTTTAGACTGGCAGCCTCAACTGGGGCCTCTTTAAGTGTAGTTTGGTAATTAGTCATGCCCAGACAAATTTACTTTTGGGTAATAAATAATAGTATATACAAAGTGGAGGTTTCTGAATGGTTGAAACAGCAACAACTGAGATGACAGTCATCTCTGAGTGCAGATAGATTTTTAATGGTCATTTTATTTTAGCCTGGAAATAGTGTGGGAAGGAAATAGTGTGGCTTCACAGGTCAATTTAAATTTTACTTTATATGGCCTGATTTCTATCAAGTGAGAACAAAAGTTTTAATTTATGACAAAATCATTATGATAAATCAAATAAACATCCAGAATTAAATGTATACAATCATGCTGTGACTCTTAAAAGTAACATTAATATAAAGCCTAAATATAGTTATGGATAGATAATACCATGGCAGGACAGCATAGAAATAGGACAGTGTGAGCCAATAGCACCACCTCCACGACACTAAAGCAGTGTTGCCATGAAGGTCACTGAAAACCAGGAAGGAAGGAAATACCAGAGACAACTGGATGTGAGGATAACTTAAACTTCTGGAAACAGTATTCACCATTTAGCTACCTTCTAATAACTCTGTACATAGTGTTCAACTAGATATCTTACTGATGATCTTAGCAGAAAAAATATGCAGAAGGAGCTTGCAGGTGAAATCTTTTTAGGTTTTATACCACCTAACTAAATCAAAGCTAACAAACCTAATCTTAAATGCAGTCAGCCAGGGATCATTACCTTTGGTGTGAATGCCCTGAAGTTTCCCCGACCGTGTCATTAGAGTGGACACTCTCAGCCTGGCTGTGGGGAGAGCTTTTGTCTGAGCCTCCCTTCCTGGAGTCAGAGGACAGTGCTTCTGATGGGGGTGAGCAAGAGCGTCTTTGCTCTTCTACAAGCGTGGCATCACTCTGGTCTGATGCCGTTCCTGCAGAGGAAGGAAATAGTGATTTTGTGCAGTGGATGGGGAAAAAAAAACCACTGCATATGACAGATTAACTACACACCTTAATCTAAAAACAAGCTCCTTTTAATAAAACTGGTTCATGATTCAGAGTCATACCAGAATGCAAAAATAGTACCTCTTTTTCTGGCAGAGTTCTTGGAGAAAGGTGAAGAGCCAGAAGTTGAACCAGAGGAAAAATGTGGCGAGTGACTGGATGAGTGAAACGATGAATGGTGAGAATAAATGCCTCCTGGACTTTTCTCATAAGGAGACCTTCTCATCAACTCTTCAAAGTGACTGTTCACACTGACAGAGAGGGGAGAAAGAAATGATGAAGATGATGAAGTCCTTTCATTTTTTTTGTCTTTTATGTTTTATATTTAACTATATAAACAAAAGAAATGCACAGGAACAAAAAGTGCCACTAGGACAAAATCCTCCTCCCCACACATGGATCAAAGTAGTAATAGTTCAAATCAAATGATATTCCCTAAATGTAAAATTCTATTATTATACTAATCGAATCACTTTTAGAATTAGTTTAATGGTTTTTGATATAACACAAAACAAACAGTATGTCTAGTTATGATACTGTACAGTCTTATTATGAAAATCCTGCAAGAAAAAAACGTTCTACCTGGAAGGGCTTGCTAAGCTTTCCATCTGTGTGACATGAATGCCACCCAGTGGTCACTTTAAAAAGTCTCTCTTTTTATTTTTTTACCTGGGTGAATTGGAGCCTCTCTTTAACTGCCCACTGGCTTTGCTGCTGTGTGATGACACAAAGTCATCTTCATAGACCGCTGCATCTCCGGGAACATTTCCAGAGTGCAAAGAGTGAGCAGGATTCCTCTCAGAGTTTCTCTCACTCGCTGCAAGACAAGGTGAAGATCGAGCGGACATGACATTAACTAGATTGTGAGTATGTTGCACATGCTAGTATGACCAAAACAGTTTTAATATGATTCTGCAAATCTAGTATGGGTACATTTTTACGCGAGTTTTACCATAGATACTATAATAACAACCAAATTTTCACTATTTCCTTTTTTTGCGCTAAATATCAAATACCAAAGTATGTGTTAATAGAAAAAAAATGACCTTTTCAACTTTCACAAATCCACAAATGAAGTAGGCCGAGAGGAGACATTTTTGTCACATCAGTGATCACCCACAACTAATGTGTAAAACTGTTTTATTTTCCTTATTGGACACATACTCATGTGAACTTACCTTTAACATGGCCATGAAGGTTTTTGGTGAAAATGTTGATAACACTTAGAGGGCTTCCTTTGTTCAGCTCTTCCCAGGCTACTTTGCTGCTGTCGTGCTGCGCAAAGGGTAAGCTGAGGGCCGAGCACATCCCTGCCTCTCTCTGGAACTCCAACAGCGGGTGATCCTTTCTTTGACCCGCACAGCAGTCCCTTGCCTCCAGGCGATCTGCTGGTCTAGGTGCTCGATTGTTGGAGGGGTGAGGAGGGCTTGGCTCATCCTCAGAAAAACTCCCTTCGCTCAAAAGAGGTCCCTCGCTAATGGAACCAGCACTTGAATCGTGGCGATCTGTCTGATTCTCCTCCTTGTCATGTTTTCTTTGTACTACATTATCCAATCTCTCTTCCTTCTCTAAGCCATTGACGAGTTTCCTCCTTTCTTGTGTGTAACTGTTAAGAAAAGGCTCTATTAAGTCAACAGAAGGTGGATGTTGATTGGTGAAACTGGCGTGTGTACCATTCTTTTCTTTCTGCTCCCTGAAGGCATGCAGGTTGCCTGCTCCTGGAAGAGGAGTGCCATTGTATGAACTATGACCTGTGCTGGTAAAAACCCTCTGGATCCTCTGAGCCATATCATTATTTTCTGCAGCACAAGCAGCTGTTTCTGCCCAGCATCCATCATCAATACTGGAGGGCCTAGGACCCAAAATATTATCCACATCTATTGAAGTAGCTGTACCGTAGTTAATCCCCTCCCCAGCAAGCTTCCGTGCCTCGCTCTCTATGCGGTTGGAGAGTGATGCAGCTGTGGCCTTGAGGGCTTCAATGCGGGACATTTTGGCCTGCGACCGGTTGAAAGGGGCTGTCGCTGGCCGCTGGGAGTTCTTAATGCTGCCAGCAGCTACTGCTGTCTCCAGCCTCAGTAGCTGAGAGAGGAGATGGTCATTGCTGGGTTCTCGGGCACTGCTGCTGGGACCAGTCGCAGGTCGGACAGCTGGGCAAAGACGGTCTGCCTGAAGCAAAGAGGCAACTCCAACATCCAGATCAGTTCTGCAAGAGTTAGTGCAACAAAAAATGGTTGAGTTAAAAAGACAGAGTTAAAGCTATGATCAAACGAAGCACACTTGCTACTGCAGTAAGCAAACAAAAAAAACGTGTTAAGATATTTACAACCATTCTGAATATTTAGTGTACTGTCTGCACTCCGCTGCAAAAACAGCTGAATATCCTGCTGTAAGATGTCTCTATATAGTTTTGAATAAATGTATTCACGAGCCTGATATGCAACAGTCAGTGGTACAACACAATAATATCCTCCCTACTACGGAAAAAATGTGGCAGAATAAATCATATGGAGCGCCTCAGTAGCCCAGTAGTTACACCGCATGCCACAAAACTGCTACAACCCCAGTTCAATTCTTGCACAGGACCAGTGTTACATGTCATCTTCCCCACTCTCATCCTGTTTCCTTTCTGCCTCTTTACTTCCCTCTCCAATGAAGACAAAAATGTCCCCAAAAAAATCTTTGAAAAGAGAATAAAGCAAACACTGCTCCTGGTTGGAAAACTATAAATCGCAACAACCATAAATACTTAATATGCAAAGAGAAAGATGGTGTTTATTATTAATTATTATGTACGCTTGTCTTTATTTTTCAATCAATTATCTCAGCATCTAAAATAGAAGCAGTGGCTCTTAAAAAAAAAAAAAAAAAAAAAAAATCCTATTTTTGCAGGACAAAATGGCTTCTGGGGCATTTGCAAGTGATGTTCATAAAAAACAAGCATCTGAGAACAAGCATTTTCTCTGTTTGACACAGTCGGGTGTTTTCCTAGTTATTATCCAAACATCATTTCCAAAAGATTGAGGAGCATGAGTACTTGAAGAGAGTCATTTACTGTTTTTTGTGTCTTTACATCTTAATGTAGGGAGGTTGTTATTGTGGAGAGAGTGAGGGACGTGAACATACAGGTTTGTGTTTATGTATGTGTGTACCTGGATAATGGAGGAGGTGGCTGATCATTCAAAGACCTATCACTGCTGGAGGGGCTCTGTGGTGCCTCTAGTCTATGGTTCTCTTTGTCCGACTCTCCGGAGGGCTGGTACATTGGTCGCTGAAGAAAAACACAGTTTAAACAATCTTTTTTTAATTTTTTTTTTTATATAAGGTCATTATTCATTGAACTTAGTAATTTTACCTAACATAACTTTCATATAGAAATAGAAAGAACATGTGTCATGCATATGTACAATACCTGACTAGAAGCAGCAGCACCCAGCTGGGCCTCCTCCAGCAGAAGTTTGCTATAAGTCTCCTGTAGGCGCATTTGAACGGGGGCCACAGTGGCGTCGGAGGGAAGGGCCACAGTTTTAGCTACTTCTCTTTGCTTCCTGTACAGCTCCTGCAGTCTCTGGTTCTTCCTCTCTGCCTCCTCACTCATTGCCCTCTTCTCCTCTGCCTGACGCCTCTTCCTCTCCTCTTGTTGCCGGGCAATGTACTGGCGAACTGTATCTGCATCATAGTGTCGTTTCTTGTGCCCGTGTCTTGTGTCAGTCGTGTTGGCGGTTTCCGGTCGGTGTGTAGTGGGGCTTGCGCTCCGGCAACCTCTTGAGTGGCTACTTGCTGGAACAGTAGTTACCCAAGCAGAAACTGGCGTCCTTGTTCGAGACCCTGAGCCCCCTCTCCCTCGCCGACCACTGCTGCTGCCCCGGGACCTTTTCCGGGCCCTGTCCTCCTTCTCGACGGCTTTGCACTCCAGCTGAAGGTCATCAAGTATCCCCTGGATGTCTGCTGACAACAGTTCTGTGCTTACTCCCACTGGGGTCTTGTCCTGAGCTGCAGAAAAGGGGATAGATGTGGTCGTGGGATGGCTTTTGGGTTGCGCCTGAAATCCACTGTGAGGCTTCGCTTTGCTGTTTGGGCGAGTTCTTCGGTTTGAGTCTGAGCGTGGGTCTGAGCGGTGACAGGAATCTGGTGGATATATAAAGAAAAACAAAACGTTACAGCTGGCAACTGGTAATAAAGTTCATTTTGGTAAAACACACACACACACACACACACACACACACACACACACACACGGTGCACGCTGCTAAATAGCTGTGATGCTTGACATATAGTTAAAGTGGGGATCCCTATTTAATCAGAGTTTTTGTTGTGTGTTCTTTACATTTTAAACCGTAAAATCCAATAGGCTGCTTCACTGTCAAATTATGATCAATAACTGTAATAAATAGGTTTGTCACAGCTTGAAAAACACTGTTTGCTCCAACAAGTGACTGCAATAAATTTTAAAAACAGCTAAAGCATCCGAGCCAGACAGAATGCACATAATAAATGAGGCTGGCTTGCTATGGCAACTCTAATCTGGGCCAAACTAAAAATTCCCATCTCGTGTCTAATCCAGACAGTTTTTTTGGAACATGTCTGTCATAAGCGTCATTGCATATCCCTGCCCTACCATTCCCCACGGTACATGCCGCATGCACTCGGGGGAGCCTCTGGAAACCAGGCCATGTCTTACTGTGCATCCAACTAGAAAAGCCAGTCAATCTCTATTCCTTCCGGTCAATGGTACTCAGTACAGACACAACTAGCAGAGACAGAGGGAGGTATAGATAGTGATAGTGAGTGTGAGTGAGTGTGTGTGTGTGTGTGTGTGTGTGTGTGTGTGTGTGTACGTGCGATTGTCAGGCAGAGTCCATGGTTGTGAGTGTGCAGCAGTAGGTACAGTCTATTTATTTATTGATATTCCTTTGGCTGGCTCCGTTGTCTGTCTGACTACAGACATGCAAAACCCCCATGATTTATCGTAGAATACTGCATGTAGAAATCCTATCTAAGGTGAGCCCCCGCTGCAGAAAATGTGTTTCATTTGAAAGGTTAAAGATTGACAGCAAAAGAGAGAACAGATTTAAGTGAAATGAGGACACAAGATGTATGAAAAGAAGAGTTGGTAAAGAGGAAAAACGCAATTGACACTTCAACTATGAAGTTTTATCCTACGTGCCACTGGATGTAAATAATGCAGTGGGTGCATTTTTGACATCAAGCTGACACATTCAAAGTGGCTCTTCAAAGTCTAGTAGACTGCTCGTTGTTTCTGTCTGTATTTTCTTTCCACCTCTTTAGATACTGTTTAATGACAGCACATGTTGTGTCGGGGAATGTACAGTATAGAAGAAGAAGAGTTTAGGTTGCTGAGCCCCACCTGTTCGGCTCTGTCTGTCAGCTGGATAGGGACTGTCCTCCTCTCTGGGCAGCTTAGGAACAGGACCCAGTACCATCTTTATTAGCTTCTTGCCCTCCCGCCACGATGCAGGGCTAATTGCTGCAAAGCAAAAATTACAGCTTAGACACTGCCACCGAGGTGCATTGCAATTCAACATAGTTCACTTTGACTTTAGGAATCGACATAAATACACACACAGCTGAGTGAATGGAAAACACACATGAATATTATTTCATAGGCAAGATGCATAGCTTCAGTAAGATTTAAATAGTCACTTATCCCAAAACTAGTACAATGAAAAAAGCACATAGTGCTACTTTCAAATGCACAAAAAGAACTTGAACATAGCCACTGACGTATTGCTCATTTTTGCACTGCACTCAAATCCTCGAAAATTATACTTCCTCCTTGCCCTTAGTGAAAATCCAGCAGATTATTTTTCACAGCTTTCTCTGCTGTGTTCTTCCATCTGCCCAGTATAACGACTCAACTCAACAGCACTCTCCCTTTACTTGGAATAATATCTGGTGCACTTTCCACTATGACTGCATTCCAGTGAAGAGCAGTTCCGTGTAATGAAGCTGTACATCAACCAACCATGCAGCTGTTTGTGCAGGGTGAATGAGCCAACTGAACCTGGCCACAGATTTCAGAGGACTATTTATAGTGCCGAGTCAACATGAAATAGGGACCGGCCAGACTTGGGACACAACACAGAAGTTGGAAGAAACACAAGGAGACACCAGAAATGGAGTGAATGAGAGCTCGAACACAGGAAAGAGACCTTTCACAGTTAGCTTCGATACTGGAAAAAAAAATATGGATATTGTCATTGTTTGGCATGAAAACAAGGGGAATGATGTGTAACACAGATCTTTGGCTAGAAATCAGCTGTGGAAGTGTGTTTAACAGTGTAACAAATGCATTTCCTTGTTCGCAGAGGCCTCTACCACAAAGCGAGATTAGTAGGTGAGCTTCACAGTGGATTCCTGGTAATGCAAATCTGTCTCACAGGAACAGATCAAAATGTCAAACCCACCCATTGACCAATCAGATCACTTTAAATAAGGAGTTGTAATTGCTACAGATTCCAAACAGAATGCAGAATAAAGTGACAAATAATGAAAAACAATAGATATTTTTAGGGATGAGCTGAATCATTTTGCTATTCCAGACTTTTCATGTTTCATTTTGACTACATTTTAGTCGCACAAAGATTAATTTCTTCCTGAGAGGATTTCTGGAAATGTTAATGCTTTCACTTTTTTATTTAATTTCTACAGCTCAGAGAAATATGAGCCAGAATTTTTTTTAAATTTTTACTAGAAAAATAACAAAAATTCCACACACTGTTGAATATTTCTCAATAATTTCTCATGATCATGATTTTGGTTCAATAGACCTTGGCAGCCATCTACCACTTTCTATCTTTAACTCACTTTGTCATGCAGGCCTCAGATCTGCACAAACAGAGATGAAGATGACTAGCAATTATGGTTACGTGAGTGTTTTTGAAGGCATCCGTTTGCATGGGGGAGGAGGGAGTTTTCTCAGCTGTCAGAGCTCTGCTACGACCATGCTTCAGCAGTGTGTGGCTACGATTCTTCTGTGTGAGTGTCTGTATGCTACTTGGTGGTCACAAACTGCATGTCATACATACTGGACATTTCTTCAGGGATTATAGACTTAACACTGCAACAGCAGCCAGCAATATCTCTGATCCATGTACTGGAACATACACACAGGCCGGGTAGAGGACACTAAGCAGATTGAAAGTACACACCAAACACTGCAGTCTAAACACCAGATTTGGCAGGCTGTTTGAGACATTTATGACATTAACTTGTCTGGATTCAAATGAATTAAATCACATTTGGATTATCTCACAATTAGCCTGCATGTAAACACAGTTTATGACACTGATTGTGTATACACTATCCAAAAGATTTGATAGCAGCCAAGTCATTACTGATCTGACCTCAGCGAAAGCATGTGTGCTCGGTGAAGTCATAACAAAATCTGTCCATCTCTAACCAAAGAGATGGTTTTGCAGCATGTGCACTGACCCAGGACAAAATCCTACCAGACTTTTCCAGATGCTTAGCTTTCCTACTGTCACTAATTAAAAATAGATCAGAGGCTGGGTTGGCCCTCCCACATTAAAGAGGATTATAATACCTGGTTTTGCATTTAGGTCAGAGTCAGGAGCAGCTCTGTGGACCTTCCTGACAGGTTTGGGAGGCCTCCTCTCTTTGGACCTGTCTGCTCTCTGTTCCCTCTGCTGTTGATGCCTGGATCTGGTGCTCTCTGAACACAAAAGACACATGCGGAGAATAAGCCACACAGCAAAACCGACTGACTGCACTGCAATGTCTTAATTAAACATCTCTGAGGTTATGAACCATAGCTGATGTGCATAAAGCTAGTTTGCAAACACAATACTTGGAAAACAGGTGACAAAATATCAATTTATGTTTCTGACTGATCAATACAACTCGTTATCCAATGCACAGAAATTACTTGAGAAGCCGACCCAAATACATTTTCCCAACTCCAACTGTCAACTGTGTTCCTTACAGATGAAAATCAGAATGACATGCATCAAGTGCAATCATTAGCTTGCTAAATCTATGCAGTTTTTCAGGCATATTCAATACCATAGTGCAATATCATAGCCACGGCTAAAATTCCCAAAAATGAGTGTGTTCTGCTTACCAGCAAACTGCTGTGACAGGTCTCTGTATATTTCTCTGCTTAGGTTATGAAACTCCTCCTCCTTCCAAACCTTCCCATCAGGAGATCGGATCCTTGTCTCTGTACTGCTGAAACCTGAGAATAAAAGGACAGAATATATAGGCTGCAGCATCCTGTTTCCTATCCTGTCATTATTTTAAACAAAGTCAAAGAAGTAAGAAAGTTGAAAGTGTAGAACAACTAATATTGTCAAGATACCTTTGTATATAGGTGCAGGTGGTGCAGCTGCTACTTTGCGTATTTTGGCTGTGGGCATGTTGCTTGCAACAGCATTGTTATTTTCCACAAATGCCATTATGGGCTGTTCCAGAGAACCCAGCAGCTTCTCTCGCTGTGCAGCCTCCTCCAGATGTTGTCTCTGCCTTCGAATACGCTCTTTGAGCTTCTCCAGCTTATCATCAGGCTGATGTCGCCTCAGGTTCTCCAACCGCTGGGAAGCTGAGCCAGGGCTGGTGGAGGGAGTGCTCTCCCCCCGGCGTCCAGAGCCTGGGGTGGGAGCTACGCATGGGCTTGACTCTTGACTATCCATGCCAAGTTGTGCTTTGGGAGTGCTTTCTCCAGTCCTCAGGGTGTCCAGGGCTGGCTGGTCATTGAGGTAGCGCACTTCAATGCTCTCCAGATCCGAGGAGTGTGTGCTGTTCAGGTCCCTGTCTGTCTGTTTGTCCCTGGTGTCTCGCTGGTATAGCAGCTGGCTGGGCAGAGGATCTGAGGAAGGCGAAGAGGACTGTGGCACCGACTGCAGACTGTAGGCCTCCAGCTGAGAGGAAGGATATGGTGGAGGGGTGGCCTCTCTGGACACAAACCAGATTACATGGGATCAAGAAGAGGATCAAGATTTACTCTCAATTTACTCTTCAGTGACTTTACAGAAGAACACACTTACGCTTCACCATAGTCTATAAATGTTCAGTGAAGAAAATTATTGAAAATATATGATGAAATGCATTTGAAATGAAATGAATTTATTTTCAAATTTATAAATAAATTTATATATATAAATAAACATATATAATGAATGTCATTTTTTGGTAATGCAAATCTTACACTGCCCTCGCTGAATGAGAGGACTGCAGAATATACTTCAGATGGCCACATGCAATCGCATGTGGCCATCTGAAGTATAATAACATCAAAAAGCAGAGGTGGAACAGTTAACGGATGTATAGTTCAGTTCATATCAGCTTTGTGGTCAAGGTTTTTGGTTCAGTTCAGTACATTTTTGGTTAAGTGGAATGGACAGATGTGTCTCTGAAGGGAGGGGGGGGGGGGCTTGTCAGCAAAACTGAGCTTTTTATCTCTACTGGTGATGCAGTGGGCAGTCACAGTTAGGTAACTTTCAGTAGCCCCGGAGGTCCAGCCATCTGTAGTTATGAAGGCTGTGTTGGACAATCCTTTGAAAGCTCCACATCGAGTGTGTTAAAAAAGTTCAGGAATTACTCTGTGATTGAAGTGTCATTTGAAGGGGGTATTATAGCATGGCTCTGATATTTAAATCATATGCTGAAATCCCAAATGGTCACCGACTGCATAGAGCTGCATATCTTTTGCAATTATCACATCCAGCGCTTTAGTTCTGGATTTTGCCCTGTCTGGCTCTGCATGGAGAGTCTGTATAAGTTCTGTGGCGAGAAGGAGTTGCTCTTTCCTATCCGACCCTCTGCTCTTTGCATTATCAAGGGACACACTGGGATGATTTCTTAAATGATTCATCATATTGGAAGTGTTGCCACTAGCATAAACAGCCCTTTGATCCACCACTTTTTTTCTTCGTAGGTAAAACTGGGCCCGTAATAAAGCAGACTGAAACAACACTGCATCAATAACCCAGTGAAACATCCACCACTTTTTTTGTTTGTTCCTATTACCTATTTGAATTGTATCTTCTGTGCATGCTTCACAGCCTATTTTAAGTATGACACCATTGTCTTTTAGCCACCTCTGTCTTGGTACATGGCTACATTTGGTTAAGGTTGTTTTCAGAAAAGCATTTTAGAGCATGATATGTACCTGTACGAGGCCAGCGGTTCCCTGAACTCCACACTGTTATTCCTCCGGACATTGCTGTCCTGGGTGGTATTTCTCAAGGGGCTGCGTGAGCTGCTCTTTTCTGGACTCTGCTTACTTCCGCCTCTGGGCTTTGAAGACCCTCTATGGTCATCAACTTGTCGTCCATCTGTGATGGAGAGAAGTATGGTATGATCTCATTAGAAAGTGTCAAACCTGTCTTAAGGGATTTCTCAATGGGATAAGTAGTCAGGCAGCACTCAGTACTGTAATATATGATAATTCAAAAATAATAAATAACTTTATCAGTCATGATGTACCCTATACAGGATTTAGCTTTGCATTTTGGAATAACTCACCCCTGCACCGGACCGTCCTGGAGGATTTCTTCTTGGGGGAGTCAAAGACAGAGTCTAGGAGAACCGCTGATCCTGGAGCTGCCTCTGTGCGGTTTTCTATGTGCCGCAGCTGCAGAGTGAATATAAGTGTCAGACATTTTGAATTCTGTCTAGACATTGCAGACTATTTCATTACATCCATGAAATTGTGATCAATTATGAAAAGCTGTCAAAAAAACAGTCTTTCAGCAGAAAACCGTTTCACGCGTACTTACAGCAGCTTTGGACTGAGCCAAACTTTTCCATGCAGTTGTCAGGTCTGACAAAGAAAAAAAAAGAAAAATCAACAATTCAGATTCACGTGTGACAGAGATCCTCTTCTTAAATTATCAACCCATATGAAACATTTAGATTAAGAATTTTAAAATTAAGGAAGTCATTTAATAATACATTGATCACAAACACCGTAAACTGAACACAAATTTTTCTACAAACCTTGGCAAATATTGTGATCGGGAAGCCGTTGAGCAGAGCTTTTAACAGACACCTCAGTCCTCCTGCTGCTCTTCATCTCTCCCACCCACCTGCAGTCGAGATTGGACAAGGGCAAATAATGAAAAACACTACTGAAAAAGGGAAAATGTGACCGACTGTAAATGAGATTCTCGCAAAAAGTCATAAAAAGAATATATTATAGACATATCAGTAAGGCAGATAGAACCAAAAATGTTATCCAAAACCAAAATAAGGAATGAAATACAAGAAATAAGAAAGTAACAACCCTGTTCAGACAAGACAAAAACTGACAGAAAGTAGAAGTAGAGATCAAGCTGCAGTCCAATGCCCGACATCTTAACATGTCAAATTACACAGTTAACAGTATGAGGTGTAGGCAAATTAATTCCTGGTATGATATGTATAATTTATAACATCTTATACAACAGCTTGTTGACAGCAGATTAATGTCACCCTGCGATTTAAAACAGGCTCTACCACTTCCCCATTCCTCAAAGGTAAGCACACGTCAGCATGTGATGTTTACTTCAAACACCTGTCACACTTGAGTCATCTGGTTCTGTCCAAGCACTGCCCTCAACAAGTCAACAACTGTTTTTCTTCTGATTCAGGAACCTTGTTCTTGTCCTGAATTGTAAATAAATTTAACTACAATGTTAGCACTTCAATCAGTTAATTATAATACAATTCTGTAAGCGAGTCTAGCCTAGATAGATAAGTTTATTCTGGGTAATATGTGCTCATATTTGACACCTCTTGAGTCATAAGAAGTTCTTCAGAAGTCATGCCTGTTACACAATCACGTGACACAGCCCTGAGCCAGAGAGAGCAAATAGGAAGAAAACGAGATCCATTTTCTTTCTTTATAAAGGCACTCTCTGTCAACATCCAGCCACACACTGATGACTGTGTACACTTATGAATTAAATAATGATTCCCAAACCTGATAAATGACTGCGGTCTGTGTCTCTGATTACGTGAATCCAAACGCAACTCAAACGATAAAGTTAAACTGTATGTAAAGTCAGCAAATTGCCACAAGGAACTTAAGTTTTCATGTTGTCACATTGATGTTGGCTACTTCTGGCAGAAGTTGTCGTGAAAAGTGCACACGACAGCGTTAAATCAACCACTTCTGCTAATGATTGACATTTAAAAACAAACGTACTCGTCACGTTATCTGCCTTATCTAACTAATGGCTGTAAGTCAAACACGCACCAGTACACAAAAGGCAGGTTATATCTGCAAGTATCGCGCGTTACGCTGTACCGGTCCTGTATTGCTGCGTAAGTAAACCTACCCAATAAAAGTCTTCAGTGTTTAAAAAGTTGCCAAACAAAAATATATTGAAATTCCAATATCCTCTAAGTGTGGGCGAATCCTTCAGCGACATATCAGGCGAAGAAAGGAGGATGTGCAGCGAGGATTAAGTGACAAAAAAAAACACTTTCCCCGACGGGAAGTGGGTGATTTTTTACTAAAAGCAAACACAGCCGGTGTAAAAATCCAAGATGGCGCATATTTTCTTCTTCGCTGAATGACTGAAGCGCTGCTCAGCAGCAGAGAGGCTCGATGCCGCCACCTGCAGGTCGACTCCACATTACAAAAACACTCCTGCGGGCTGGTTGACTGTTTCAATACAGCTTCGGACCACACGTGTCACTGCTGCGCGAAAGGCCGCTTAACAGCGCTGCAGAAGTTAGACGAGGAGGAAATAAAGGGCCATCTTTGACTTTAATGTAGATCACCTTCACTCAACCCTAATAAGTCGTAATTTTGACGACTTTATATCCGATTGGTGTCCCTCGGATTTGGTCCCCGAGAAGTTTGTCTCGCATTCAGTGACGTTTAACTTGTTAACAGGAGATAGATGTGTTCACACTGTGCATCAGGACCTGCGACGTTACGAGACACTTGATGTGAACGACAGAGCTGTCAGGATATATTAAACTTATTATCAGCGGCACATCGGGGAAGTAGTCATCCGAGTCCTCACGTCAACGTCGTGAAAAGGGACAATCATTTAAAACTGTCCCGCCGAGTGGGACAACACAACCAGGGTCGTGATGTTTGATCCATTATTGTTACAATAACCCGGACTTTTCAACAGCTAAGTTAGGTTTTTGTAACGCAATCGCCACACGTTCAAAGATGAAGTGTGAAGCTCTGTTCACGTCTGGTTTATTTCGGGATGACTTCGGTCCAGAGGATAGTCGGAGCCGCCAACGTTCACGCTAGCTGACAAGAAAACCGTGAATTAACTCAGCTGAGGAGACGTAACATTTACCTTTAGGGAAACGACCTGGCGTGTCTGGATGTCCACATTCACGCTGATGTCTTCGTGGTGTAAAAAAAACAAACAAAAAAAACTTCTCTGGACTTCTTCAGTTTCCTTCAGCTGTCTGTTTGCTAATGCTAGCGTTAGCCGGCTAACCGATCTTAGCTAGGAGTTGTGCCAACTAAGCTAGCGACTTTTTTGGAGCGACGTGCACTCATCGTCCCGACGTTTGTTCGGGAAACAGCATCTCCAGTTTAGCTGAAAGAAGAAATACCGCCGCCCGCCTCCGAGGTTGCCTTTCCCGGGTTACTATGTTGATGTTTCTCAACGGTGAAACCAGGGTATCCAGGACGGGTCGGTTACGGAGACCGAAATATCGCGAGCGTTGGACCACGTCAAACGCTGGGAAAACCCCACCTCCGCGCATGCGCGAACACGCACGAACAACACACACACACACACACACACACATACGAAACAGAAACATAAAATCACCAAAAACACAAGAATAATGATAATGATGTAATTTTATTTATCAGGTTTGCAGTTATATGAACTTAAATACAGTTCACGTAATTTATTCAGCAATCACATATTCAGAAATAAAACAGAAAGGCAGGTAACTATAAACAGAGACACCACAAGGATACGTTAAAATAAGCCTAATAATCATCATCAACATCATAATTTGAGAACTTTGACAATTTATTGCTTCTAAAACAATGTCAGAGCCTCTCGGGGGACCTTTGCCCTTTGCAAAACATGCATATGGTTTAGTCCACTGATGTAGTGGGGAGGACACATTTTTCTCAAAGCTAAACATGGTCATTTGTGTAAAATCAGGCTACCAAATTGTGACTGAAGATGTCAGGCCAACTAAGTTTAAAAAGTGGCCACTGAAACTCATTTTAACAAGTAACTTGCAGCAGTTTACACTGAGATGCGATTTGAAACATTAAGCACTCTTCTGATGCATGTGTATACCTATTGATTCACATATTTACAGATGTGGGACAGTGGATTCATTGAAAGGGACAGGGTCCCCCTGAGGCTGCATATGGCCCTAGATGTATGTGCTACAATCATGGATGCATTAAGAAGAACTGCACTACTGAACACCATTGGGCTGCATCTGGTATTCATACAACCTAAGGTCAAGGCAAACCAAGCACTGGCTGCCTCATCAATACAACTTATATGCGTTTACTGTCCCCCTGTGGCCTAAGTGTGTATTACACAGAGACACGAACACACGAATGGCAACAAGTATAACTAAACTGTGCTGCCTATATGGCGTCAAGCCCACAAAACCCAGAGTCCACTTTATGTAGCTTAAGTCAATTTTCAATAGCAGATGTTTTGATTTTGATTTTAGGCCAGTTAGATTTATTTTTTTGGTCTCTTTGGCAACAAATGGTGTGCACACTGTAAAAATCGGGCAAAATAGTTTGGTGAGAACATGTGCGCTCACTGTTAACAGGTGAGTCTTAAATACACAAACTGCAGTGCAGCGCGTCATGACCATGAAGGCAGTGATTCAGGTTGCTTGTTAGACCGTGAAAAAGGCATCAAGTAGGTTACCTGTGATGTCTATCAGCAGTACACATTTTGTTATTCATATAATATGTTATGTCGGATAATATTGACTTTAATTGTATTTTTGGGTCTTTTCAATAAAAGGTGTTGTAGCTGGCAGCTGCTTCGATCCCCCCGATTCCCTCTGGCAAGTAACCTGCCTCGCCCTCTCTCTCTCTCTCTCTCTCTCTCTCTGTCTCTCCATCTCCCCATCTCTCTCTCCAGGATTGGCAGGATAGTACTGAAGTACGACGGTCGTGGTCGTATCTGCTGCCACATTTCCATTTTCTGTGGAGAAGGGGACCGAAATGGAAAGGAGTTCTTTCTTTATAGGTAAGACATCCCTGCCTTTATATTGCCAAACAGGTTGTTGGTTGAAAATACAGGCTGCATGGAGCCAGAGGATGGTTTGCGTGCCACTCCAGAGGAACAGGGTGCAGAGATCCGTATTGAGGAGTCTCTCATCAGTTATTGATAATGCTGATCAGTGTCATAGAGATGTGCTGGCTGGTGAAGCTTTCACAAGACTTTAAAATAACCTGCAGTTCTATTGATATATATATATTACTGTTTAATTGCAACACGATATATATATATATATATATATATATATATATATATATATATATATATATATATATATATATATATATATATATATATATATATATATATATGTTGCAATGTTGCAATTAAACAGTAATTAACTTTTTTTAAATTCAATATTTGTTTATATATTGTCATTAATCAAAGATTAGAAAATCAAGACTATATTTGCTGCAGTGAACAGAAAGGAAGTGTGCATCTGACAAGTTGTTGATGAGATTTTAGATACTACAAGGTCAGGAATTACTTGTATCCTCATTCTTTCGGTGTGGCTCTTTGCCTCTGCCCCTGTCTCTCTATGACCTGGGACTTAAGCAAATGAAGCTTTTTATGTGTATTTTATTATCATCTTGAAAAATGAACCTGCATTTAGGCGATTTAGCTAGATAAACTCATCCATCAGAAGAACACATCAGTCTTCTCAAGTCAAGGGACTTTGACTAAAAAGGAAGAGGCAGTTTGAATGATCAGTGTTTGTGTTTTAGATGACAGGCTGCTGGAGGCTAAAACCGCATCGACCGTCGACTTCATCACTTCACATTCCTCTTTGTCCTGAATTGGAGCTCTAAAATTGGAGCCGTTCATCCAGTTTCTGACCACTAGTTCAATAGAAAGGGTGATCAGCTTTTGCTCGAATTGATCAAATCATCTGTTTTTCAATGAGGGCAAATGGACCTTTGCTTGGATCAATTCCTGCTTCCCTGGATTGTCTCGTTAATTATTTCTTCATACAAACACTTGTCACTTAACACCCCCAGTCTGGTTTGCCTATATTTTCCTCTTGCTGTCTCTTGTTAATTTTTCCTTGTCAAGTGCTCTGATTGTCCTGATTGAATAACAGCACTCTCCTTGTCAGGGGTGTAAATTGGTTTTCACAGCATATAAATTAGTGCCTCTAATCAGCACAAAACTGAACCTGACTACAACTCTAGAACTCATTCTTATGGAAAACAAGGTGTGTGTGTGTGTGTGTGTGTGTGTGTGTGTGTGTGTGTGTGTGTGTGTGTGTGTGTGTGTGTGTGTCGGACCACCCACTACAGTTACAGTCAGATCCACATTATTTTATTATTTGTGATTCATCATTTACAAAGATGATGAATCATCCAACATGCAGTCAGTCTTTCTTTGAAAAGAGCATGATTATGTGAAAATGATTTTGTAGCGCAGTCAGATTTTTGTGAAAACGGTTGTCGTAGGGAGGTTTTTCTTGAACAGGAGATTTTAATCTTAACAAGACTTTTATCTGTTTAACGAGAAGACATGAAAACGAGAATGAATGGAGGAGGACTGTCCACAGTCCAATGCGTTGAAGACAAACAAGGCTTTTAGTAACTTCACTCCACAAGATCAAAGATGTAATCACTGGTTGAAATTGAACCTGAGATACTGACTGGTATTACTTTAATTTATCCAGGATAAAGGGAGCCAATTAAGTTGCAAGAGAACTGCTTAAAATAAGAAACATATCATATAACTTTATTAGTTTGTGTCTGCAGACTGTATTTTGAAGCTGGTGACTCTTATGAGTTGGTTTGTTCAGCTGCTGATAGGTGCCAGTTTTGTGGTTGCACTTCCAAAGACTCGTACACTTTGCTGTGTTCTTTTTGTTTTTTGCTTCAGTTTTAACTGTGCTACACTGACGTGGTTTGTCACGGAAATTTTTGATGAGCCAGAAATTTAAACTCTCACAGCACAAATCAGCTTTCTTATTCATTCAGATATGCCAAAACCTGCCCAATTTAATCAGCCACTACAAATTATTCAGCAGACATAGCAAATTCCATAAGGACATAAAAAATACTGGCTAAGTGTCATTTCACATCTGCAGTATGTATCAAAAGTTCAGCCTCAGTTGTATTTTATTCAACAGAGAGGAATATAAGTCTCAGGCAATAAATCCTCATACAGCTACTGATTTCATTTCATCACAGTGTGCACACTGTTGCATCCCATTGAGCTGAGCCTGTCATTGGGTGTGACTAATGGATGCAACAGATATTTGCAGCCGTTTTCATATTTAGGTGATTAACTTATATGTTTTCTTAAGGATGGCTCCATGTTTCAAATGTGATGTTATTTCATTTTGGCCTTGTGGATACATTTTTACAAAAATGTCAATGTCAGTGGCTTTTTTGCTTCAGTATGTGTTCCCTGTGGACAACTGAGTGTGCAGCAGTACTCTGTATGTGCAATAGATTGTTCCTCATTGTTTATAAAAGGATGAACTATATAGTTGAATGCAAACTTTTTAATTATTTCTCATACATTTTCGACTTTCGGCTAAAGCTACAGCATGAATACACCCTTTCAAGACACATGTATACACTCAGAGGTGGACCAAGTTCACAAACTTCTCTGTTGCTGACTTTTATAATGACTATATGATCAATCTGCAACGCTTTTTACTCCAACATGCAGTTGATGTTGAGTTGTCAACCAGTAGTCGTGCAGAACAAAATTGTAACAGTTCAGTTAAACACAGATTTATTTGTCTCCTATAAATTAAACATCTTTCCAACACCTATACACAAACACAAAGAGTAAGGTTCAAGAAAACCATAGCCAAAACAAGCTATTCCTTTAAGCTACAAACTCTGATAGTTGTAAAATATGATTAGTCTGTAATATTATAGACAGCCATCTTGTTCGAATCACAGTGCAGTTGAATGACCCTGCATCAGTCTTTTCACCAGACCTGGGACACTGGGTTTTTCTTATGGTGGTCCCCCACAGATGAAGATGATGGTCATTTACAGCAGGTTGAAGTCAAATGTGTTTCTTGGCCTCCTTGATCACCATCATCCAAACATCATTGAAACTTTATGAATCATTAACTTAGGGGACATTAAGTACTGGAGAATTGCTTATGTGAAAAATGTTGACAGTTCAGGATGTGAAAAACAAAATGATTGATTTTGTTTTAGCCTGCACTGTGAGTGCTGGGTTGTTATTTTGCTGTATTACTCCATACATGCTTTCTCAAATAAATGTATCTCTCAGAATATAGAGCTGCAATGATTAGTTGAACGACAGAAAATGAATTGCCAACTATTTTGATTATCGATTAATCGATTTAAGCCATTTTCTTTATTAAAAAAAATGCTCAAATTTGCTCATAAGAGCTTCTCGTGTGTGATTAATTTATGTATTTTTTTAGTCATCAAAGATGATGAACTAAATATCTTTTGGTTGTTTATTGTTAGTCAGGACAAAACAACTTGGGCTTTGGGAAACACTGGTTGACATTTTTCACTATTTTCTGACATTGTAAAGATCAAACAGCTAATTAATAAATTGAGTAAACAATCACCAGATTAATTGATAATGAAAATAATAGTTAGTGGCAGTCCTATCAGATTATAACGATTAAATTATAATGAAGGATTTGTATCGCCTTCCAGCCCTTCCCCATGAGGCCACCTCAGCATTTGATGATTGGATGTGGTGGTCCTATTAGTAGTGTTGATCATTACTGATCTGATGTGTCTGGGTTGCATAATGGTCTTTCCTGGAAGGTCATCACGGCAGAGGATCCCTCTGAGGAGTGTCTTTTCATCATCTAAAGACTATGGTATACCTGGCTGCAGTTACAGACAAAGAGCCAGATAAATTACTGAAGAAAATGAGCACAAATTGAAAAATGAAGAGTCACTTTTAGTTTTTCTGCCAAATCTATCAAACTCATAAATGCCACAAATTTAAAATCATACTGCGCTGTGTGACAGTGTTTCTGATGGGTTTAATTAAGAACTCAGGCAGGCATGTCTACTGCAAAAGAAAACTCTTACGAATTAATATTTAAACTAATCCACAAACAAGAGCTACCCTGCATGTTCACTGTCAAATGTCTGTGACTCAGGCTGCCGACAATTTGATCTATTAAACTCAGGTCATTCAGTGTTTATGGTACAATAGTTACATAATGATAACATGAAACTTTAATGAACCCTGCAGGGGAAAGGGGTTGTTACTGTTGCAGAGTAACACATCGTGCTAAAATACAGCAAAGAATCATGAAATAAAATACGTTTGAACTAAATAGATGCATGAAAAGAATGGCAAGTACAGCACCACGCTGTACACGAGGAGCAGTATGAAATAGAGATGTCTGAATGAAAAGGATGAAAATGTGTGCAAAAGGGTATGCTGAATGTACAAAATAAAAGCAAACTAACATGATAGCACAAGTAAAAAAAAAATGAATGAAAACAATGAAAACAATTTATATTACATTTATGCAGTCAAGTCTAAATAAAAAAAAGAGAAGATAGGATAAAAAGTGAATTTACAGTACATAGTATTTACATTAACACGTCCACAGGAGGTGTTACATTTGTATAAAAAAAAAAATCTGTAGATCTCTGTCATTAAATACACTTAATTTTTCCTAGATACAGAGGAGATAAAGTAATCAATGGAAGCAGAGGGTCATGGCTGTGGGTTGACTAGACTTGTACTAGCAGCAGTGGAAACATTTTGCTGGTTTATTTCTTATCTTTGTATCCCTCTGCAGTTATTATAGTCTCAAGTAGAAAACGTAAAGTGTGCATATTAGTTGCATGTGTTCTGAAAGATATAAGTTTTGCCTATCAGCCTTTACAGATTTGCATATTGTGCTACGTCAAAATGCATCACAGAGTGTAAATGAAAGCTGTAAATTCAATATGTAGATGTTGGCACTGCCTAATGCACTCTGTATAATACAGAACAGTAATATGCTGTGGCCGTATTATAGAGAGAGTAACTGCTCTATGTTAGGGGCTGAGCTATAAAGAAAATTAGACTTCTCATTGAGAGGATACGTAAGTTTTCTTACACTGTATGACCTCTTCTACTTATTTATAAGCATCAGTGTTGAAATTGATCATTTAAGCGATCATCAGGCCAGATTTTAAGGCTGCAGGTGATTGAAATGGTCAGGTTTCTGGCATTAAATTTGATTCTTTGATTCACTCTCCAAAATCTGTGAACTGTTCTCCAGGTTTCTTATCATTGTCGTTAAATCTCCTGCATTTGTTGGTTATTTTCAGATGGCTGACGTTTTCTGCCTGATTTTCCCTTCAAACACATTGCCCATTAGTTTCAGGTTAAATAGCATAACCCTTCCTGACACATGCTTGGCCACTCACCAGTTTGACATCCTGGCTGAGGGGAGGATGTGGTGAAATATGATGTCTAATCAGGCAGCTGTGTGGGCTGTTAGGGGCAGCAGGTGTGAGAAGGTTCCTCGCCTGCCTCAACCGCTCCTTCACTCCTCATTATTAACCTTGCAAACACCTGGCTGTCCAGCAAAGAGCATACACACAATTTGAGTCAACATGCACGTTCTCTTTTTCCTCTTTCATATTACCCCAAGTGACTGAGAAATCACCACATGGCTGTGAGTAGCACATTAGAAGTTTATGAGCAATTTCCGATAATGACAGTGAAAGCTCAGAGCGTCCGAGGCTAATCAACAACCAGCCTCTTAAAGGCTAAATAGGAGAATGGTAACAAGCCTCAGTCAACTTTCTTGGCTGTGTATGGTTTTGATAATTGTGAGGAGCAACCACTGAGGAGTGTGGGCGCAAGCAGCTGAACCTTGATGTCTGAGTGCACTGCACTGTGGGTGTTTCTTTATAAAGCTTAGTGGTTGTGGTCTTTTGTTGGGCTGGTGGGACGTGTCTGTAATTATTGTCCTGATAGTGGTCACATGAAAAAGCAGAGTGGGGCATACATATTTTATAAAATTGAAATCTAATTATACAAATTACTCCCTCTTCTTCCTCATAATTTTAATAATTTTAATAAGTTTGATGTGGAGATAAATACCACTGTCACGGTCTGTATGATAACCTAGCTCCTACTAGCTACCTTAGATTTTTTTTTTAATAAAGACTGGGATCACAGGGAAACAGCTATCCAACTCTAGCCTCCCTAAAGGCACCTCCAAAGCAACCTTAACACAAATTAGATCTAACATGTTAATTAGTGTGCTTTAGAGGTGTTTCTTTGGAACGAGCCAAAACTAACTGTTTCCTGTCTTTGTGCTCACAGAGCCAACCAGTTGTTGGCAGTAGCTGTACAGACAAGTCAGTGGTATTTAGCTCTTTATGCAACTCTTGGCAAGAAAGTAAATTAGCATATTATCCTTCTTCTTCTTTTTTTTTTATCCCAAAACTACGACATCGTGTGGAAAAGAATATAAGGACAAGAGACGCCACATAAGGGATCATTTAGTCTTTATGTCACTGTGTCATCTCACCAGCAGACGGTAGATGACCATAAACCCGTCACTTAAGTGCCTTATGCTATAGGTTACTAATATGAACAGCATACAGTGAGACCAAAAAACTGTATGTGTAGAGAACTGGAGGAAATTAAAGAGTAGCCTTTTGTTTTGTCAATAAAAAGTAATATTTTTTGTTATATATTTATGTCAAACATCAATGCCGGTGTGTTTAAGAGCTGTCATCTTTTGGAAGAGGCTTTTTTGTCCTTCAACCCTTTAATGGTGTGCTTTTACTATTCAAGTCTGACAAATAAAGCAGGCTTTGACTTTGAAATGTTTGTACCAGCATATTGTTTGTGATTGGTTCTGAATAAGCCACCTTTGAAAGTTCATCTATTTGTATTTGTTGTATTTTTCTGTTAACTCATGTAGCAGGAACGCAAATATCTGTATCATGTAACTGGGCTGGTATTCTTGTTCATTCAGTCTGAAAACATAATTTGCAAAATGGATTAAGTAAGCACCAGATCAATGAAGGCTCTTCTCCCGTTTATCAGACCCACGTGCCCCTGCCAGGAACCACACAATAGACAAATGTATTGACAAACATTTTTCTGACAAACGTGTTTCTCTAGTTGAGTCTCCCTCTGGATATCATTTTGGTGCATTGAAGCTGCAGAGGAAAGGGGGGAGGACTTTCAGCACCAGGTGTTTTCTGTCTGTGTTGGAAGCTCAGCTCATATTCATTACACAGGTGCATTTAAAGCCATTTTACCTCTAGTCGTATTACTCTCCGGGTTCAAGAACCGCAGCATTGTCATTATATACTATTAATCCCCCAGAGAGCAGCAAATTTAAGGTGTCAGATGTAATGGGCACAGCCAGTCAAACACAATGAAACACCACTGATTGTTTCATATTGCTTCATAAAGAAAAACTGTAAAAGAGTGCCTCAAGAATTGATTTGTGATTTATTGATTTCTGGCCAGATAGGTCGTCCCAGTCAATAAAGATCCTCACTGCAGAAATCTTTAGTACATTTTTATGTTGGAGATACAACATGTCCAGTTGCTGTTTCTTTAACATTTCCAATCAATTTGTTTTTCCTTACCATTTGCTCTTATTATTTTAATAGACTGGTTAGAGAGGTAGAGTTGCCAGCAGTGGTCCTCCTGTAACAGCATAAGGACACTTTGGCGATGACACTTAGCTCAGTCTAAGTGTTGGATCTGTTGTAGTTGAAACCACCTACTGTCTCAATGTTTGTGTCTCTAAATTACATCTATAATATATGATGTAGCTCAGAAAAAACCTGGGAAAGGTACATCATAAGACAAGGTAGCACGTTCAGCACTGATGATGATATTTGGCTGCACTCTAAAGCTGTTGTAAATTTGCTAATAAAACCAAAAAGACACGTTTTTTTGTCACTAATTTGAGCAAATTAAGTTTTTCTTTTTGAATTCAGCTCAGTTCAAGTTACATGAATCTGTTTATTAACAGTTCCAATTGTGACTGCGTGTTTCTGGAATATTTAAAAGTGCTGTGGCTTTTGGTAAGAAATTCAACTTTTGAATGAAAAAATAGTGCCGATAAGAAATTTATCATTGTCATGTGACTAGCATTAGATGTCACATGACCAGATCAGTTTACTTCCTGCATACACCTCTGGTAGTGGTATCTTACTTAAACTTCTAGATAAGCAGGTAAGTGAAACGCCTCAATGAACAGATGGAATCGTGTGTTTTGTACATTTATTCAACTACTGACCTAGTTTAAGAATTACACTCCTGCACATATATTCTGCTCATTAGAGGAGTAAATCTTTTAATGGCCACTATATTATGACTCAGTTGTGCAAAAAAACTAATTTCGCCCTAACGCAACTAACATAGAATTAAATAAGGGTATAACATTTGTGTAAGGGAGGTCTAATGAGTAAAATGCATTTACTCAAACTGCAAGGAAAAACCTGGGATTTAACAGGTTAAAAAAAAATTTTTGGCCACTTGGAGGCAGCACAAAAAATTAAAAGCACAACCTTCCTTGACATTTAATTGGTTGATTTTGCATATGTCCAACAGTGAAATAATTAAGATGCAGCAGACATGGAGCAAGCATTATGATTCATGTGGAGTTGTGTTTTGGGAAACCTGACAAATCTAAGTACAATATTCACTCTCCCTTAAGCTCTGTGTTTGTGTCTACACCAGCTGAGTGAAATCTCTGTCTCTTTAAATATACTCCTCTATGTTCAACAATAGTGGCTATGTGCTGTTTGGTGTTGAACAGCCAGTGTACAGTGTGTTATTTTGAGCTTTTTGTGATTAAGTGCACCATTAAACCAAAACAAAAAGTTAAAAGACACAAAAAGAGAGTATAATGTGGGACTTGGTAAATCACAGTAGAGCTGTAAAACATTTTATACCAGCACTGTCACCATTTGGACCAATTCCACCAGCTTCAATGACTGGAGTCAGTCACCCTTGCCTCAGGAAAGTATTAATGTTTGATGATTAATTTGCAGTATTTTTTTTTTGCCACTTTTGCTAATTTGCTTCATTTCTTTTATTCCAGTTTTTTTTTTTATATATCCCTTTCTGCCTCGTGACTTTAATAAATCAAACTGTTGCGGATTTATTTGTGTCCTCGTAGAACAAAAGTCAGAAAAGGACATTTCATGGCATATCAGCTTTTGTTGTGCTGCTTCTTACCCTGAGGCCTCTGGTTATTTCAGGTGAGCTATCATCTTCCATACAGTACACTGTTTATTAGGAACTGCAGCTGTGTTTATTCAGTTTATGAAATAGTTTTGCTTTGGCTACATGGAGGTGTTAGTGGGGACCACTTGAAGTTAAGGAGGTGCAAGTTTTTTCCTTGTACAAGCAATACCATCATCGTCATCATCAACTCGAAGGTCTATGATTAATTAATGTCTCATTCATAGCAGTGTGTTCACTCACTGACAGCAAACAAATGAATGACTCAAAAGGTGCTTAACCCTCGTGTTGTCCTTGGGTCAAAATGACCCGCAGCTGTGTTCAACCAAGTTCTATTTTATTTCTATATTTTTATATTTTTTGGGATCATTGGTGATCATTCTTTAAAGAAACCCTCACAGCCTCCTTGTCACCAATGATCCCAAAAAATATGAAAATAAAATAGAACTTGGTTGAACACAGCTGCGGGTCATTTTGACCCAAGGACAACACAAGGGTTAAGCACTTTGATGGGTTTTAGGCTGATGTGCAAGACGGTGGAATAGAGTTGGTTTCACTCTGCCAACTTATCAGCTTCATGCAATCCTTATTTTATGGCTCAATATCTTCACTATACAAATTATTAAGAGCCTTTTCCCTTAGAGGGGCTGTAAAACCAGAAAGCTATCATTTGGCTAACTAAAATGGCAGGAGCAGCCGAAGGAAAGAGGCTTCTGCAGGGTGCCGGGAAATAAGATGGATGTAGTTCTCCTGCTTATCACATACCTAAGACCAGACTAGCCTTCAATGTTCCTTCCAGATAAAGGAGAAGATGGGTTGATAAAATTACTTTCCCTCTCCTCTCACCCTCCTATCTTCCTAATTGCACCAATAAGAACAGCACTGGCAGCATTGTATGATTATTTGTTTTGAGGGCTGCATTACAGCTTATCTAATTGGTTCTGATGCCCAGGGGATTGGTCATATTTTAAATCGACTGAGGACAGGGAGCGCTATTGGTCCATTGGCAAATTTCCTTAAAGGGTTAACTGAGCAAATTCCTAGTTACACAGAAGCTGTCTTCAGGCTGTTGACTGATGGAGCCATAATGCAACACCAAAACAGAGACAGTTTGAGTATCTGCATGTGCAAGTGGCAACGATGTGGGTGCATCGAGTCTGTTCTTGGGGTTTAACACGAAGCTGCTACTTGTATGTGTGTCAGTTCTGCAATCTGAATTCATATGGGTATATGATTTTTTTTTTTTTTATTATTGGAAATTACCTTTGTTTTCTTTGTTTTGCTGCTTTCAGCTGCAATTTATGACCCACTTAGTCACGTTTAGCAGCCCATAATGCTTTATGTATTTACCATATCCCATATAAAATGTAATATTTTTACCATGAGTCTAGATGATCCAATAATGAAGCATTATTTGTATTTGAATGCCATCTTCTAAAAATAAGAGAATACATTATTTTTGTAACTGTTTATGGTCGAGGTTGAAATAAATAGTGGAAATAAAACAGGGGGCTTTAACAGTAAACACAGAACTGTTTTGGACAATACTGCATGGTTTTCTTGCTGGTTGAACTACTCCTTGTGCATATGCTGGGAGGAAGTCCCAAACCTCCGCTGAGCTCACCTGTCTATTGTTAGGTCACGTCAGTTTCAGTGTGTGATCATAAAGTATCATGAGGAACATATTCATGCAAAAAATGTGGATTGCATTCATATTTGCTAACGTCCCTAGTCTGCTCAGCCTCTGTTTATACAATGAATAACATATTGAGTGTATTGAGTTAATATTATGAGTCTCTCACTTCTTGTTTTGCTGTTTTCTATCTCCTCTCCTTTCTTTTCTCCCTGCAGCACTATGCTGAGATCCCGGGCAGCCTTCCCACCATGCTGGAACTGGGCTCCTGTTCGGTCAGCTCTCGTTCTCTGACAGGGGACCACAATGCTTTGGGGCTACCGAGAGGCCCAGGTGGGTTGGAGTGTCCAGTGGGTGTGGGTCCGGGCATGGGGACGATGTGTGGCAGCAGCACCCCCAGGCACCTCCACCCATCCCCAACAGACTGTGAGGGCTGGCAGAAGCATCATGCTGGACGGGCCGGAGGTTCAAACCTGTCTTCTAAGTCTCACTCCCTTCTGGAGCCCCAAAGTCTGTCAACCAGCTACGACACCCTGTACCTCCCACATATGTCTAGCCTTGCGCCCCCTCTACACCCAAACCGTCTCGGCCTCACTCTTGATGTGGCATCGACTTTCGACGTTGGAGTTGGGATGCTGGGGACGGATGGAGACTTGACGGTCAGTCCTAATGTGATCAAGAGACGGCGGGGCGGCCTGATCGAGCAGAGAGACATCGTCAAAGCCCATCAAGCTCATAAGATACAGAGCACACCGCAGGCACGACGCAAGGAGTGGGAGTGAGTATGATGCCGATATATTTACAGCACCCTGTCCCTCTTTAGCTTACCCACTAAATTACCCTTAAACTTTATCCTAAATGTTGTTTATTCCTTACCAAAGTCTTCTTCATGCCAGTTTTTCTGTTATTAGATGCTCAGAAAGGCAGAACTCAGATCTGCTTACAAATTTTCATAGCAAGGAGAAACAGCCCACTGCACTTGTTTTTAAATTTTAAATACAACTAAACCCTAAATTTTGGAAATGTATTAATAAGTTTTGTGATCTTAAAGTTCAATTATTTTTTTTATTTAGCTTCATTGTGACAAAATCCAATACCCAGTAAAGTGTTGGATCAGACTAGAATTCAGAAGGTAAAGAGGGTATGAAACATACATAAATCCAATATACTGTAGTTTACATTTCTTCTTCTTTATTTGGAAAAGACTTGCCTCTGTGGCACACCAAGCTTCTTTTGATCATTCTGTAAACAGAGACGTCAGTAAATCTCTTTACCTTTAGACCTTTAGATTTATTTCTTATTAGCACAATTACAAAAGACTATGCAAGAAATGCAAAAATAATTTTATACATTTTCTCATTAGTATCGTCAAACATGCAAAGTCTTGCGTTATGTGTTGACAGGAGAGCCACCTGAAAATAAATCCAGTACATGGGTTTGTGTATGTTTATGACATTGTTCAGTGGGTTTATGTTTGCAGGCTGACAGGAATAGTTTGACATGTTGGAAAATTAACTTAAGTTAAATTAGTGAGACCATTCTCTTGTCTATATACAGACATGTTTCGGGTAGCTTAGTATGTAGATTGAAAACATGGGAAAAAAGCCATTCTGGCTTTGTCTAAAAGTACAAATATTCAGCTATCAGCACATGTAAAGCTCACTAATTAACATGTTATGTTTTTGCTGAGTTAACTGGCTGCTGGCTGTAGCTTCATATTTTGCATACAGGCATTTAAGTAGTTTAAATCTTATCCTCTAACTTTCTGCCAGAAACAAACAATTCCCACATTGTCAAACTTTTGCTATAAGTGTAAGTGTGAAAGGAAAAAAATATCACGAAGTGATTGCTAAAGTTTCATTTTAGCAACTTTAAATTACATTACCAGCTCAGTCACTGATTTATGAGACAAGAGGATATTAATACTGAAGGAACATTGAGCAGCATGGTGTGCCTTCAGCTCAACAACAACTAATAAGATTAGTCAAAGCACTTTAATGCTCATGTAGATAACAATACTATACACTGTGTTAACTGTGTAACGTCTATCAGCATGTGTGTGTGTATCGTGGACTCATTCACATGTTCATACCACGTGCATGTATGTGAATGTGTGTGTGTGTGTGTGTGTGTGTGTGTGTGTGTGTGTGTGTGTGTGCATGCGTGCGTGTGCGCGTGCGTGTGTGTGTGTGTGTGTGTGTGTGTGCGCATTTACTGGTTTCCTGGCCTGCTGCGCTGTAGAGTTTCTGGCTGATTACAGCAGTGACGCCCCCCTCTGTTTCCCTGCTGATGCTGGGGCTTCACCTGTAGTGGCGTTGACGCCCTCTGCGCCCCCCCTTGTACCTTCTTCACCACAGGTTACAGGATGCCACATCTTATCCACGTCTTTAGCTAAAGAGACAGAGGCTTGTGGAGAGTGACAGCAGAGAGAGATGGTAGATGGCCGATGGAGAGGAGGTGATGAACAGTGAATGCAGGGGAAGAGATGAGGAGGAAAGACCTGAGTGTGAATTAGTAAGAAGAGCAGTTTTGAATGAGAACGTTTTCTGGTTTCATTTGCATCTGATATTTAAGTCCATGTGACATTAGTGTGGACGTGGGCGATTATTGGATCACCAGGCCTGTAGAGATGCTCAGCCATGGACTAGATAACTACACTCTGCCCTGCCCAAAATAATTATGACAACGCTACATGACAGATATATTCTCCCACTGCTAAGAGGGCAATGACCAGAGGGAGTCAGGATGCATTACAACCATAAACATCCACCTCTCAGGGCCACTTAGCAGGAAACCCTCAGCTACCTGACAGGAGGATGGAAAATGCGATGTTGCACCTGAGCCAACGTGTGCACCTGCCTTTGTTTTTCAAAGGAAATTAGCTTGATTTCAGACCACGCTGGAGCAATATGTTATTAAAAAGAACGCTTATGTTTGTTCGTGGCCAGCTATTACTCAGTTCACTTTGGTCTATAGTAAGATATCCCAACAACTATTGGTTAGATTGCGATGAAATGTGGGATGGATGAACCATTTCTAAAATGGTCACGACCCCCTGACCTGTCAAACAGTGTCAGCATCAGGTCAAAAGTTGACTTTGAGCCACAGTTTTGTTCATGAAGTCTAAAAAAAGGAGGGGCCAACTTGCCATTACATTTTTTTGTGGATATTCATGAAAGCAATTCTTAAAGTTTTACAGATTTCCTGATTTCTCTGGTGTCTTATGATAACTTAATGTCTCATGTAAATCTCTGGCCATGACATAACCGACCCTCTTGAACACCCTTTGGCCAAATTGTGCTGGCCAGATATTTGATGTGGACATTCGTGTTCCCCAGAGGATGAATGCTCTTGCCTTTAGTGACATACTGACTTTTAATCTGTCAGCTCTCTCTGACAGTGAAGTTTCAATTTGCATATAATATTTAGTACCGTAGTCTGATTGACATTAAATTGCTAAGTGTGTTCATCCTCTCCAGAGGAAGAGCTGTCTTGAGTCTAGTGTTTCCATTATCTTGTCTGTTGTCCTATTCTGAGGTCAGATATTTAGAGGTCACTGTTGGACCTCAAAAAAAATGTAGAAACAGGTGCCAAGTTCCTGCTAAAGGGATAATTGTTGAGTTTCTCTGTTCACATTACAACATAAAATTATTTGAGATGATTTATGTGACAATTTGGTGCTCTATAAATAAAACTGAATTCAATTAAATTTAACTGTTTCCCTCTGAACCTTTTTATTGTGAAAGATAATGAGCCATGTATCCTCCATGAGCTTCTGACTTTGTCTTTGTATGTCTTGTACATGCTTCTGTTGGGGATCCTCTGAAAGATGTGCATGTCACACAGAATTCACTTGAAAGACAAGTTGAAACAGCAAACACTCCTTTGTAAATGAAGGAATTACATCCAATTCTGGTATTTTGTTCTGCTTGCTGCAGGGTGTGGACCGTGTTTTGTGTGTTTGTCTCTATTTGTAGCTGCATGTTTGTGTGTGCGCACCTTTGTAGCATTTGACACGTGCTGGTCTGGATAATAACATTCTTTTGGAAGAGCTTGATGAAATAGCAGTATTTAGAGCTGGCATTAACGTAGCCCTAATGGCAGTAATCAGACTGAATCAATCTGGCATGCTGACCACATGGGGAGTAGATATTGGTCACAGACAGAGAGAGCATTAAAAATGTTTTGGTCTTCATTTAACCTTGGTGTTGTGTGTGTTTTTGTGCTGAGTGTGTGTGTGTATTAGGAAAAGGCATAATAAGAATGTATACTGTACAATGTGAGGCAAGGATGTTACAATTTTTATTGCTGTGACAGTTAGGCCCACTGTATCACAATTTTATAATCACCTGATCACAATTATCTAAGCTCACTGCAATTATTTAGAAAAATCACGACAATTGTTTCCTTCAGTCTGTGCAAAAACAGTTGGATGAAACTAACAGAAATGTCAAATTTCACTATTTCCACATTTTCTTCCAATGCAAATGAGGATTAACCCTGTTGATGTGCCTCATCCTTTGCTGTGATTTTCTTAGAGAATTAGCTGCACCAACTGTTTATCTTGAAGTGTTTCCGTTCTAATATTCGACTGACTGCATCTGAATTGGCTCTTCTTCTTTATACAGAGTATGTGTATTATAAAATTTGGGCTTAAACCACGGTAGTGGCATAAAATTAACAGAAAAAGACAATTAGATAAATAATCACAATTATTTGCATAATGATTAATTGCCAACTGTGATGTCATTATTGTGAAGCCTACAGTACCAGTGTACTGTGTCCTAAATGTTTTCTTAATGCTCTTCTTTTCCCCTAATACATTTCACATAACTTCAGCCAGAGCTACAATACTCTTCTGTTGGTTTAACAATAAAACACAAAACTGGTCACAGTGTTTTGGCACTCAGAAGCCAAAGATCAGTGGTGGCCATTTTGGTACAGTTGTTCCCAATTTAGGCTGGGCTGTCTCAACAGAGTCCCAAAATTAATCTGCGGGGTCATGAGAAGGAAGGAAAGAAGCAGCGCTATTGCAAAAATCGTAAACTTAGTAAAAGATCTGATATTGAGTGCATTAAGCCATTTTATAGAGTTAAGGGAAAATTACCATTATATGTAATTGCTAACAACTAGATATCTGGAACATCAGAGAGACCCTAGATAGATATGTTTTTTTAGGTGATAGGCCAAAAGGTTAAAAACTACTGGAACAATTTTTAACAGTGAATTGTATTTTTAAACTGTAAATCTTTAATTTGCAAAGTAACTAGTGACGACAGCTGCCAGATGAATACAGTTAAATAAAAAGAACAGTATTTACCTATATGAGATGTAAAGTAGAAGCTATATATGTTAAAACTGTATCTCATTGGAAATGTTCTTTGTTACTTTCCCCTGCTGTCCAAGACAGAACCTCAGCACTCGTTGTCTCATGTAAGGTGTTGCAGACGGAAGCCTGATTTCCAGAATGGTCTCACTGAAGTGAAGAGAGAAACGATAAAAGAAAAGCTTCTGGCTGTGTGGGAGAGGTGGTTAATTTAAATGCTGCAAGCCAGAGTTTCGAGGCAGTTTCAGCTGTTAAACTAATGACAGCATATGTTGAATCCATGAGTCATTAAGCTGAACTTGGAAATTGAGCCAGAGCAGAAAAGAGTGGCAAGACTTTCGCACTGAATGAGGCTGTACTTTTTTAACATATTCTGGGAACAACTTGTAATGGAGATTTTGTGTGTGTGTGTGTGTGTGTGTGTGTGTGTGTGTGTGTGTGTGTGTGTGTGTTTAACCTGAAAGAAGGCCTAATGTGAAGTTTTGAATTAGTTCCTTGCTTTGCGGTGATTTTTATTGTTCTGGGTTCAATGTCACATTTGTTTGTTTGCCATCTTTATTCTGCTCTGAAGAACTCTTCTGTCTGAGGGCTCTTACACACTACTCAGCTCTGCTGGCACATATTTACAGTAAAGCGATAGAAGATGAATGAGAGTGGAGTGGCTGAGTGCAGTAACAATACAGTAACAGTGCACCACAGTAATTACTGAAGCATCATCGTGGTGATACGAGATTTTGTAAAAGAGTAAGTGTCAGTTCTTTTTTCTCTCCTTCTTCAACAAAATAGGAAAACATGTAGAGTAAACACCACCAATTATCTGCTCAGGTTCCTACTATTTAAAGGAGCAGTGTATAGGATTTAGAGGCATCCCCTCACCTTCCCCTTACAAGTATGCAGAAGAATATGCTGGCAGCCAAACCTTGTGAGAAATGCAAAAGGCCTTCTTTAAAGCCAGTGTTTGGTTTTCTCTTCGAGCAGCACTTCTAGGCTGCTGTAGAGACCAAACGGTACCCAACATTAATGTCACCCATTGGTTTGTGCCCTTCTGAAGCCTCAAATTCAGATTTTGCCCATCGCTATATTTGGATGAGCTGGGGAGGAACAAGCGGTGGATCTATGTCACTAGGTCACTTACAGCGGAAACATGACTACACCACAGGCCTGTCAATCAAATCAGACAACCCCCACAAATATACTTCTTAATATCTAATTAAGAATTGGGATTATTTTCAGCTGGACCACCAACAATAAGTGTATTTAGCTGACAATGCCATAATGACAAATGGAAATAAAATCTTGACTTTGTATTTCATGACAGAAGTTAAATAGGAGTCAATGGAGCTGGAGCCTTTTTTGGAGCAAACCCCTAGTGGCCCTCGGTGGTATTACACTTTAAGGCACTTCTGCTTTGGCCTGACTTTTCAGACCCAGCTGCTACGTCCATTCTTATATACAGTCTATGATAAAGACATGATGATGCAACGTGGTGATCTCTGCAGAACAGGACCTACTCCTTACATCGATATTAAGGCCTCATTCTCAGGTAATAGTAACATAATGTTTAGTTTCACAAATGAAGAAATAATAAAATTGCATATTATGTTGCAGATTTGCCACAGGTCCCCTTAAATCCTCCACCCTGCTTGGCTCAGTTTTATCTGCGTCACATCAGAGTTGTATTTTAGAGACAATATGACGCCACTTTTTGAGTTTAATCAATCGTCCCCACAATGATTACTCTGCACTCATCACAGGACTGTTCTTATTTATTTTATGACCCAACACATTCCCTGCCTGTTGTCATGGTTCCTTGGCTGCTGTGCTGACTGGCAACACAAACACACACTTAAAAATCTGCTCACTGAAGACATATTGAGGGACGTCAAATCAACAATTCATGTAATACCTCACAGGTGATGTATTCTGGAAATACTGCTGTCTGTGGTTACAGATGAAAGATGAAGACATCAGTGCATCGTCACAGCTGTAGCCATTATCTGTGTGTGGTAGTTGTGTGTGTGTGTGTGTGTGTGTGTGTGTGTGTGTGTGTGTGTGTTGTGTTATCAGTGGTTATCTGTGCAGCACTGCACGTCTCGTCCATACTATTCTTGGCAGGGGAGTTTACAGGCCTCGATAAACTGTGTGTGATCCACATTCCCTCTGATCACAATCTGATTGGAGCACACTGACTCTATGTCTGGCTGTGCCTTCAAGCGTCCACCCAACTTCATCGCTCACAGCTGCAGTTAGAAAATTGCCTGTTTACGGTAGTGTCAATGTTTCGTTCTTGACACACTGAGCACAAGCCTCATTATGTACCCGCCAGTAGAAACAAACGAGGAGATTCTTTGGTTTTCATTTTAGTTTAAGTCTGCCTGAAGCAGTCTGAGTTGTTGCCCATAACCAAATAAATTAGTTGTTAGTCATGCTCGTGGCATGGCGCTGGGCAAGGCAGTGTTCATCTTGGACAGATAAACAGGCTGAAATAACTCAAAAACTACTGACATGGATGGATTGAATTTTGTTTTGCCACTCATGGTCCGAAAAGCCTTTGACCTTGACTGATCTTTTTCTGTAGCAACACCCTTAATCTCTTAACTCTCATCAAGCCATCATTAGGACAAATTTACATTTTTTTCAGTACTTTGGGTATAACCAGAAAACTGCAAAACTAATGACATTCACATCAACCTGAGCTGAAGGTTAAGTGCAATTAGTACATTTTAACATGTTAACCTGTTAAACTAAGGTTTTATTTATATAATTAATTTTAAAGCCACTATTATTCAAAGTAGAAAGTGCAAGTACAGCATCAAAGAGGTGACTGTAGACTGGTATTAGCCTTGTTAGATATTGCACACACCATTGTCTGAGTGGGTGATTTTGTTAAAAACCTGTTAACTTTACTGATGGAAAAGGTTTCAGGTAGTTTCAAAGTTGAATTATATCAAAAATGTTTTTATATTTTTCTCTGGACTTTTGTTGCTTTCTTTCATGCCATTCCTTCTTGAAGAATAGTTTTCAGTGAAAAAGTACAGATGTGACTGCTGTACAAAAACGGACTTAAACTCAGTATTTTTTGAAAATACTCCACAGAGTGGAGAGACAATAATCTAGTCAGCGAAACACTGACACCACCTCTGGTTTCATTCAGTTTGTGTGTTTCTGCCCACAAAGCATTCGCTCTGAAAGACTGTCTGCACTTTGATGCCCTCACAGAATCTCACACAACAGTTTATTCACAACCTGTTGAGCTGTGAGTCAGACGGATACTCAGGAGGGAAGACAAAGACTTAACAAAGTCAATCACTTCGTCAGCTGGCATGTCTGTTTGCAGTTTATTCACACATTCTTTAGTCACATTTGTCTCTCGAATGCTTGAGGGAGTGTATGATCGATGTTTTAAACAGAGGCATAACTAAACAGCAGGCCATAAAATCTAATTATCGTGAAACCTGTTAGGTAATTTGACCTGGTTATTGTAATGCCACTTACGGTTTTGCTTTACTCTCTCGTTGTTCATACTGTAATCCATTTAAGCTTAATTTGAGGTCAGTGGATGACTTCTGTAAAGGTCATCACAGCTTCTTCCATCAGTATTTTTCGAGTAAAGGTGTGACACTTTATTAGGCCTGAACCTTTCTAATTGCATCAGCTCAAGACAGAGAGAGAATCTGTCGCTCCCTGTATTGGTTTCCTTCTCCTTCATTATTGTCTGCCTGTCAGTGTCAGACAGACACCCAGCTCAGTGTAAATGTCAGAGCTGTTTGTTATAAGTGAATTATTAATGACAACATGCTGAAAAGGCATTTTCTTCACCACAAAACCATGTGTCTGTCAAACAATATGCAGAACAGAGGAGGAAATGTTACTGACAGAGAATTTGTATCAAGGGAACATTTTAGAAATGTTTACTCGCTCACACACTGTGCAGGCTAATGTTTTCATTTCATTCACGCTGGCATGTTTGATTTACGGCAAAGGCATGTTTGTCTATGCAGGGCTGTGAGCTCCTCATTAAGTGTTAAAATGATGTACTGCTGAATTCATTCTCTCACTCACCCTCCCAGTTTGATTTCTCCTTTTCTCTCAGTCTCCGCGTGTTTGGATGGCAAAATGTTACAAACTGCCTCTGCTGATGACCATCACAGAGATGGAGAGAGATCTTGAGTTCATAAGATGTGTGATCTGTCAGTTGATGATGGTGTCTGAGTTTGACTAAATGTTGCTCTGAGGTGCAAAACAAAGGCAGTGCAACAATGAGAAAGAGTTTATGAGTTCAACAAAGAGGACGGAAACAGACAGACTGCAATGGTATATGAACTGTTTTTAACTTGTTTGACTTGAGTTTGTGTCTGCTTCCTCGTTGTGTCCTGTCATTTATGACGAAGTTGGTATAAAGTCATTAATTAGTGAAATATTTGATTAGTTCTTTGTTAGTTTTATATGCTATTGCTCTATAGTTATTGCTCTCTTAAAGCTTTTGATGATGGAGACACTGTAGTGTCTGAAAAAAACAACACAAAAATTACTTTGAAAAGGTGTTTAAGTGTTTAGAAATTGTTTTGGTAACACATGCCATATAACGGTAACAACCCTGGTTCAATTCTAGCTAGAAATCTTTGTTACATTAGCCACCCAACTCCCCCCAGCCTCACTGTCCCCATGTTCCTGTAAATCTCTGTTGTCACTAAATAATGCAAAAACACCAAAAAAAAAAAACTATCTACAATCAACACTAAGGCACAGTGTTGCTTAAAGGTCAGCATGCTACATGCTCAAACAATGATGTTTCGTATAATGTTAATTAGCTATGCAGCATTATATCATTAATCAAGTATCAGACAATTTGAAGTTTGATCTGATGATAAAAGATAAAAAGTAAAGAGATCCCCAAAGTGCTTACAGTCACTGAGAAGGACATGAATGCCAAATTTCATAGTAATCCATCATATTGTTTCAACCTTTCACTTAAAATCATAAATGTCGATCTCAAGGTGACACTGTAGGAAAAGTGAGAGGATCACCTCAGCAGAATTAATCACCTGGGAACCACAAATTTCGATTCAAAACGTGTGGCAATCCATCTTGTAAATGTTGGGATATTTAACAGGAAAAGTGAAACCGTTGACCAGCTCTTGGTGCTAAAGGTGAAAAAACTGTCAAATTTGGGTTTTTTTTAATTTTTTTAATTTATTTTTTTTTTTATCTCTGAGTAACATGGAAATCTGCATCACATATCATGGCAATCCTCCAAGAGTTGTTGAGATATTTCAGTGTGGACCAAAGCCAAGGAGGAGGACCAACAGACAGATCTCCCCACTTTGTTATTGAATTTTAAAATGAAGCTAGGTCAGAGCACAACATAATCACATGGCCTACATTTCCTCTTACCACAGAAGATCATCTGGGTGTCCCCATTCCTTGTTCCCCATTCTTTCAGTATTACAGCCTTAAATGTTACTCCCATGCATCTCATGCCCTGCTCCTGACGTCAGCTTCATCTCCTGAGGGAACTCCTTGTGAAATATGGCCTCTGGTTTTCCCATTCAACACCACATGACAGCAGCATGTGCTCTTATTTGCTCTTGCATACTGTATATAGATTCAGATGGGCTTTGACACAGACACACAGCACGACAAGTAGCGCTGCCATAGCCAAAATGCATATGGTTTGCAGGCACCTGCGCAGATCAACATTTATTATCTGCTGAATAATGAAAGACCACAGACGTGGCAATATTTCACTTACTACAAGCAATATCTCAAAATGATGTTCAAGGCTCTTCCATGGACAGACTTCTGAAAATATAATGGTAAGCTATCAAACGAGCAACTAAATCCAAGTCCCTCAGAACTGTCTGAACATTGAGTGTAAAATCCATTATTTATTGATCTAGAAGGATCTTCCATCAGCCTCTGTCAAAATAAAACACTTTTCCAAACATAACATAAATAATTGAATTATGCTAGATAATTATTTTAACTTGATTTACTTTGTCCTGGTTGTGAATGAAGCCTTATGTGATGGAGAGATGCATTTTTCCTGCAGCTGTTGGCTGGACAGGTTCTGCTTAAAATTTTTTTTTAAAAAACACTGCCCTGTGATATTGAATTCATTTAGCACAGGAAAATGTGTGATCATTCAACTTTTTCCATCAGCGAACACATTCACAATAAGACGCATAACAACCTCATGTAAGGATGTTTGGATACAAAAGTGACACAGGGATTTGGGTCTTGAATATTCCTGTTGGTACTCAGATTGTAAAATATCAAGTTACAAATAAGAAATTAGATCAGACCATTTATAACAGGAACACTGAAAAGTAGAACAGCTGAGCAGGGACCTCCACCAAGGCCAGTCGTCCACCCTATGCTAATATGCAACTGCCTTAAATGTCTGGATTTTTTCCAAAACTATTACAAAGATGTCAAAGCACACTTGTGCCGAGCTGAAGCCTCTCATTTCAGCCATTACTGTTTCCAGTTCGCCTCTATGAAGCCACAGTGCTCTTGTAAAGACTGTTTGCTGTATTAAGTCTTAGCAGGTACATTTGTATTTTAGAGGATTACTAGTACCTCTGAAGGTGGATTGTAACACAGAGTCATCATATTCGGCAAAGTGATTAGTATTAATATGTTTAATAGGTTTAGTTAAATTAAATCAGATGGATTATGATAATAATCCTCCATGTTTCTCATGTCTGTGAGTTGTATTCTGGTTATTTTCAATTTAGAGCTTTAAAACTTACTATACTTAAATCACTGTGTGGGAAGGTTGTGTTTGTGTGTTGTGTGCATATGTGCTGAAACTATAGCAGTTATCTGTTTCTCTGGACATTGAAGTCCTGACACTGAGGGGGATGAATGTAGACCTTGAATTCACTCCCCTTTCGTTTATTCAAAGCTTCAGATTTAAATATCAAAGATAATTGTGCTGGGCTCTGATAGTCCAATGCTGTTTGCTTATTGGAGCAAATGATACCTTTGTAGTGCTACAGGATTTCTTTCAGCCCCTAAAGCTTTCAAGCCAAATGGGTTTAGTAGGGAGCCTTAGCTGTAGCTAAATTGCCTTTTTGGCCCCTATTTTGGAGATTACAATTCAGGATGGGGTTGGGTGGTATGTGGTCAGCATCCATATCAACACATTAGGCTTTCTTTAAGAGTAATAGGCAGGGAAACAAACCAGAGATGCACCTGAAGTGTATGTGAGAGAGATTCATTACATATATTTCCCTCCAAAACCAGAGGGAGCCCAAATGTTGCAGCTGTGTGACTTATGTTGCTCTGGGAGGGAGTAGTTGTGACAAATGAGGAGAAGGATGCTGGGTAAGCAAACTGAATCATCATCAATATCCAGCTAAGCAGCAGACTGTGAGTTCAGCATCCTGACTGTGACCCCTACTGGAGCTGCAGAGAACTGCTCGGTGCACGGGGACACAGTCATGCATGCATTCATGAGACAAATGGATGCGGTTATTGCCTTTGATGTAAACATTTGTAATGAATGGGCCAAAATGTTGAAAGAGGCATCAAATTCCAGCTGGGAGGATTCACAGGAGAGGAGGAATAATCAAAGTGGATTTTTCATGCAGAGCTAAAATGGGAACAAGAAAGTGACACCTCACACATTTTAAGTTTTAAAGCTCTTTTGTAGGTTTCATTTGACTCACTGGAGGCTCCCGCCCCCCGCATGGTGAAACATTGATAAAGGCCGGCAGTGATAGAGGTTGAAAACAGAGATAAGAGGTAAATCCTTCTTCTATATTTTTCATCTCAAGCCAAAGTTTGGTTTGATCTTGTATGTGCTAAATTATCGCTGCGTAGCCCACCAGAGGGGCCTCCAAAATCCACAGCCTCTGATTCACTGCAGCTTCAGTCGAGCTTGTCTGCACGGTATGTTTTCCAAATCAGAGCAGCTGCCATTTAAGAAGCCATAATGATGTGGGGATGTACTATCATGTGGAGTGAAATATCAAGCCAACCCAATCTGCAGCTGCTGGGACAGTCTCTTTAATTGGACTGAAGTCACAAACACCTTTGGGCACCGTGATTCAGTTTTGATCTTGTTGAGTTTTTAGCCCATTTCCAACATGTCTGAACACTGATCCAAACTTTCACTGAGAGAAGGGTGGAAATATAAACAAAATTGTGAAATTACCAGTTTTTTTCTGTACAGTTTTTGACTGGATCAGAGTTATGAAGAGGTCCGGAAGGGATACTGTGGTTAAATCCAGAGGCCTCAGATATTTCACTCCTGCCCTGCCCTGCCCTGCCCTGCCCTGCCCTGCCCTGGCAAAAAAAAAGTTCCCAAATGGCACTTACTGGGAAAATCTAGGCTACCCATTTAAAGCATTTCCAAAAGAAAAAAATATTTGACTAAAAGCTGCCATTTGGAGTACCTTTGAATTGGGAGGCAAGGATTCCCCAACTGTAAACTTGAGTTGTAAAAAAGTACTGAAACAGCATCTCAAGTGGCCGAGAAGTACCCAAATCCCACTTACTAATATTTGGAAAACCTGCATTAACTCATTCAAAGTATTTACAAATGGCAAATGTATATCATTTGGGAATTTCTTCTGCTTTTCAATTTGAGTGTTGGAGAACTCAGTGAACCCATTCAGAGATCCTCAAAATTGCGTAGCATTAATCATTCCCTATATTTGACATTTGGAAATGCTTTAAATTTGCAACCCAGGTTTTCCAAATGTCAGTTAGTGATGTTTGGGAACATCTTTCATGCGAGTTGCCACTCAAGGTGTCATTTGGGAACTTTTCAACCACAGAAGTTGATTTGGAAAATTGGTCATTCTATTCAAGGGTCCTCCAAATGGCACATTTGCAGTAATTTCTGGATTTTTTTTTTTCTGTTCAGAAAGGCTTTGAATAGGCAACCCAGGTTTCCCAAATGTCACCTCAAGTGGAACAAGTATATGAGGGTACCCTGAGAAAACGACTGTACTTTACCATACTTTACTTTGACTTTACTTTACTTGACCTCACTTTACTTACCCTGCATCACTCATACACACTGCATACAGATTGCTTCTTCCAGGGCCTCAGGGGTACGCTGTCATCCACCCGCCCACAGGCCATCACCACCAGCCTTCACACAACTCTGTGGTAAATTTACAGCTGTATGTTGACAGTATTGATCTGAGGGGCTGCCAGGTTGATTATTAACATAGATTTAACTCGGTCTAATTTTGAGCCAGATAGATATATGGTCAAATGGATGGTTTGATTTAAAAAGGAAAATGGCTGCAGCACCAAACAGTCACTGAGACTTTGTTATTTATAGATCTTTCTGATTAGACCTCCACCGACTTCCTTTCATTGAATATTGTATTGGATTTTCATCATAGGGATTTATGTTTGTTTCCTTTTGAATGTGGTTTTGCACATGTTTGAACTAAAAAAGGCCTCTAGATTCTTTGCCATTGATGTTACGTAATAGAAACATTCCCCAAACCATCTAAATATGGCACGTGCTAATTCAATTTTATGTTTTTTATCCTGCAAACAACCAGATTTTCCCATTGCTCTCTTACTTTTTATTGTCAAAACTGAATTAATAACAGAAAAGGCTTATACGTTTCTTTAGCTATGAAGAACTATTTTTTGACAACAGAAACATGTCTGATCAGAAAGTTTTGCTTTGTTTTTTTCTTTGCGTGGGAGGCAACACAAGTGTTTGACATGACAAAATAATTTTATTTTCATTTCACCCCATTCCATTTTTTATTTTTTTATTTTTTTAAATCTTTCTAACTTTTGGCTACAACAACTAATATCATGAAGATGTTTTTCCCCAGAAAAGCCTGAAGGAATTACATAAAGTACATTTTTGTTTGGTTTTCTCTTTGTTTTAAGCAGTTATTGAGATGTTGAACATGGGGCAATGGGTCGAAGCAAATTACAGAGTTTAACTTAGAAAGCCTCAGTAGCAAGTTAAACATCCTGAAAACCTAATATAGATATTAATGACCAGGTCAACCACCTCAACATAGTCCCAAAATAAACCAAAATTATGTCTGATTAAATAATGTAGTACCTCTGTTTGTCACTAGATGGTGGTTACTGCTCAGTAATCTAATTTTCCACTACTCAGAGAAGGTGCTCTTGACTTTGTTCATGGGAAGCTTATACAACAAGAGACAGATTTTAGTATTCATAGGGAAACATGGTGATGTTAGTACAAATGAATTGTGAAGCCAATATTGACATTTGAAATGAATATTACATATCAGCCTGTCAGCCATCTGCATTATGATGGAGGCCTTTTCTTCTTCTGGACAAACAGTCTGATAAACCTACCGCAACATTCAGTTTTACTTGCACAATTGATTCCTCCTTTAACTGTGAAATTATATCTTTCATGAATTAATTCTTCATCAAAAGCCCCATGGTTTCCCTGTGTCATTGGCAGAGCTGGTCAGGCACCATCTTTGATTAAAGTATAAACTTAAGGGGGCATTCAACAAGTTGTTGGTATCAGTAATATTGGTATGAACAGTTCAGCAACAATGTTTTCTCTGTCAGAGGGATGCAATTTAATTACAAATATACCTGATTCTTTTTACTGTGCATGCAGTTTTAAAGTAATTCCAAATCCTAAAATTATTCTTACGTTTTAGAATAAGATTGCAAAAAGCAAGAATGTGATTAATATTATTATGATATGGGCGGTGTCGGTGTCAAAGACTGCATTGCAGTGTTTGTTTTTCAACTTTGTTTGTCCCAAAATCTGTCTAAAGCCTGTAAAAATGAATTGCTCAGAATTGCTGGGTCAGTTTGAAGCTAGTCCTTTTCCTAGTCAATAAGTTCACCACAGCAGATTCAGTGCATATAGTGGAAATGTATTGAAAACTGCAGTCTTTAACTGATTTAATTTATCTAAATGAGTCAATCATTTCATTTAGCTGTATGAATGTATAATCTACCACTCACTGCCCAACTGTTGCTTCAACCACGATGGTAGAAACCAAGTTAGCAACATACTTGTAGACAGAGTCATTTGTCTGGAGACAACGAAGGTAACTCGGCTCCCTGCGGGGAATCTTGATTTATATAGGTTATTCCATAAAATCTAGGGTTACAACAACAGATTTGCTGGGCTGAGAACAGGGGGCATGTCATTTCAGTTGCTAGGAAACAAGTAAGAGAAAGACAACAGTGGAAGGCAAAAATCTGGGTTGGGTAAAGAGAAGGGGGAGAGAGGGTAAGACAGCTGTAAGGATTGAGGAGGGTGAGAGCGTAAGACGGAGACAGTGTGAGAAAGACAGGCAGAGAAATTGTGCCGCAGGGTAAATGTGTTTCATCATATTTCCTTTGGGCGGTAATCAAGGCCAAAGACAGAAAGCAACAGTGCAGCTATTTCCATGCTGTGTTATTACATAGATGACTATTGATTCTGCCAAACCCACTTGTAATTATTCCTGTTTATATGATCAAAAACACGTTGTCAGTGTAAAGCTCACAAATTCAGACAGTGGTTCTCGCACAGCGCATCATTAACACACATCCAGACACAAACGAGAGTCCTCTCATGTTCCAGCCATTACCATCTCAATGAAGCTAAATATAGTCCAGTCCCCCGGCCCCTTCATCTTGCCACATCAATAGATCTGGCTTTGTCGTCTATCGGTCTTTCTGTGTTTGCCCCGAGCTTTTCTGTGTCATGTTGAAATCTGGGCTCTGGCTGATGGCACACTGACCCAGCACAGCAGTTATTTTGGGGGAACTTAACAGGTTTTATTTGCTCATCATTTTATATAAAAGCTGGTGAAAGAGGACACAACTTTGGACACATTTGACTTTTTTAGAAAGACGACATTGTGGGTGTACATGCAAGATGAAACATTAGTTGTTGTTGTCGCTTATATCATGTTTGAAAACAGAGAAAGTTGTCGCACTCAGTTTCAAAAATTACATTGGCCAATATGGCTGTGTTTTCATCTATATTCATCATTTTGTCACACGGTCAGCAGCGTGCATCTGCTGTGCAGACTGACTGTGTGAACAGATTGTTTTTGTGCTGATGCAGTTCTACATTTACCACCATCACATGATTATCATGCCATCAGCATGAAATAATATGCAACAGACGGGATTTGAATCCAAACATAATGATATCTCTCCAAGTGCAAAAAATTAAATTAAATGCAGTTTGAAATTGAATTGATTGGAATGATGTCGTTGGTAAAGGCAAAAGAGACAACAACTCAGCTGTCTCTAGTGTTTTCACTCCTCTTGTGGCTCATGGTGCATTTGAGAAATGTTTAATATGAAAACCTGACTTGTTGCTGCCACGTTCTTACCTGTGTAGGACTATGGTGATATTTTATGCATGAATATCTCTGTAAGCACACCTTACCATCTTCTTTGAAGTTTATTACCAGTTATATAGCTCTGACTCACCACTGAGTTATACTTTCTGGAAGGATGACTTGCTCTAACCACCTGTAGCTTCTATTATAAGGCAATACTGGGTGTGCTCCCATACTATACCAGTGTGTTTTTATCATGCAGAAAAGTGCTGGACAGGACAAGATTTGTAGATTCTGCATCCTCAATATGGAGTACGTTGCAGACAACTCATGAATTAATACTGTTAAAAGCTTTTAGGATTTTGGAGGCACATTCTTTCAGATGTCAATCTTTTTAATTTACATTATTATAGACTACAACTTCATCTTCTCTTTTGAAATGTGAGTTCTCTATTTTTGTTATTTTGTCTGTTTTTGTGTTTTCTTTCATGAAGTATGTGTTCTTATTCATGCTGCTCTTGGGTTTCCATTAAAAAGGGAGATTCTAGATCTCAATAAACCTCTCCTGGTTAAATAAAGACAAGATCAAATGAAAAGAAACACCCATTGCCCTATAAGTTAAGTTTGATCTAAGATGTGCCTTGCATCTATTTATCAGGGTTTGCCCCTCACATTATTGCACATGTATTTTCGGAAGCATCATGCAAATAACAGGAGTGTATCAAAGTATTTAAATTTGTTTATTCTGTTGGTTTTTGCCTGTTACAATCTCTGCCTCTGAAGAGCAGGTATAATTTAGACAAGTATAAGAATGGGCTGTGGTGAGGAAGACATTTTAATCAACCAGTATTCTTCGGAGACACGGGTGGGAGAGAGCAGGAGCTCAAAATAAATGAACACAATATCTGACCATGTTAGACCACCAAACAAAGAGCAGACAGGGATTTATGGCTCTGTGGTCATTAATCCACAACTTGAAGTTGAACTGAGAGCTGCTACCTCTCAGTGGTCAGGACAGATATAATGTATTTATAAAAGCAAACCTTCACTGTGGTGCATTAGCTGTCTAATCAATGTCAACCTGACGTTTTACTTCAGTAACCTCAAAACAACAAACCGTCTTTGTGTAAGTTTGATAAAACACCACAATACTGAGCTTATTTCCACTCTCTTTCCATTAAACTTGAAACTTTATTTTAAGTGCAGCTTCCTTCAATATTCCGTGCACCCACACTGCTGTCATTGGAGCTGCTGTGGATTTTAAGTTACAGTTTCTCTTCCCCACCCTCACCTACCCTGTTATTCTACTGTACATGCTGAATTTGAAACTGTCACATCTGGCAGGATATGAAATCAGTCAGAGTTATCCACCTGTAATTGGTCTAAAATGCTCAAAGCAGATTGGTGCAGCACCTCAGATGACAGTCAAACTGAGCCTCCAAGCTGTTTTCTGAAATGAGGTATACAAATTTCAGTATGTTTCTTTAACCCCAATCCCTTAAATTCCGAGAATAGTGAATGGATAATCAATTATTATGAATATTTTCACGAGTTCAGTTGTAAGTTTACTGAATGCACCATAGTTCAGAAACATAAAATGTATTAAAAGATGTATTGACTGCCTTTTTGTTGCTGGAGTGAGCTGACGATATGTAAGATGATTTATTAATGATGCTGCTGTTTCAGATGCATGCTTGATGTTTCTATATGCACAGGTGTTGCAACAGATATGTATGAGGTCGCTTTCTTGTTCACACTCCAGGCTGTAAGTGGAGGCTGCACAACATTATCTCTTCACAGATGTCTTGTTGCTATAGTGACTCTTCTGGCAGTGACAGGTAGGGAACAATTTCATGTCAGATTTGCCTGTCAAGAGTCACAAAAACTTCCAAACAAACTTTTCACAGTGTAAAGCAATCAAATAACAAAGATGATGTCTAATTAAACCCTTCATAAATCCTGTAAGGATTCTTGTCCAAAACATGTTTAAACATCCTTTATTAAATGAAGTCTTACAAATGTATTATTAAATGTGTAGTTTCGACAGGAAGTGGAATAAAAGAAAATAGAGTGACACAATATACACTCTAAAAACAAGAATGAGACTCTTGTGACATGTTCTGATTATACTGCCTGCATGTGTCTTGATCTGTTCTTTTATACCTCCACAATTAAAGCCCCTTTCATGGCTGTCATCAACTGCGTTCTCCGCACTGATGAAAATGTGTTGACAAGTCTGTCTTAGACTCGCACTCCGATTCCTTATCTGGCGTCTCTCTACCGTCAGTCTCACAACATTGCTGTGTCTTATTTGAGTTATTCTTCATCAGTCAGCACTTACACTCCTCCATTTATTCTACTTTTCATTCAGTCAGTGGTTAGTTTTTCATTTTCCTGTCCTTGTTACGGTTCACCGTCCTGGCTGTAGGTACAAAAATGAGAAACACCTACATTTAAAGCCATATGAGTAATTTAGTTCCATTCAGGATTGATAGAAAAATAATTTTAATACCCAAGAACTAAAGCTATTATTTCTTTGAATGTTATAGTTTTAACTATTGAATATTTTTGAAGAATAAGGTATTCATATGCTGCACTGGAGACCTCACCTCTTCTTATTTAGTTATATTAATACTCTGGTCTCATTATATGTCTTGCACTTCTCCTTTGCAGGAGAGTGTTTGGGATCCCGTTGTCTTTGCTGAGTTAGCACATCATGAAACTGAAGTTGTCACACTGTTTCTGAATTTGATATTTTTAGCAGAGCACATACAGTCCCACCAAGCTGCACAAGGGTTCTGCCTTATAAATGTGACATCTTCTTACTTCACTGTTGGTTTCTAAAGTCATATAACTTATACAAAATTATAGAAACGTTTTCTAGTATTTTGTTGAGTAAAAGACGTAGGCTAGAAAAACAATTCTCTGCTGATTGGTTTGTTATAGGTACAATCTATTTCTGGGTTTATGTAAACAGATTTAGGTTAAACATGTACCATGAAAATAGTTCAAGTTGTCACAGAAAGTGTTATAAGCCGTGTAAAAGCCATGTTATTTCAACACGTGGGAGCTTGGTGGAAATATGTTGCCAGGCAAAGACGGAAAAATGTTCGACTGTTCACATTATGAGGTGTAAAGTGGGATTAGCTAATTAAGTTACGAGGCTACAGGTGAAGGGGTCGATAATGACCAGGTCTCAGATACAAGCCTGCCAGGTTTCTCCATTCACACGTTCTATTTTTGAATGTAAATCTTTGTTCACACCTCAGTCCTTGCTGCACCGGGTCCCATTACCAGAGCACTGACTGTCAACCTGCTGTCATGACTGCAGGTAATCTTGGTAACCCCGCGTTCCTGAACTGAAGTTTTGCAAGCTGCACATCCCTTATAGCTAGAAGATTGTCCAGCACTGACAACATCCCTACAATGCCAAATTAGATGTCAGTTCTCCAGAGGAGGTATTGTTTTTGTCACTTGAATCAACATAATCTTCAGTTTTTAATACACACAGCTAACTATATTCAAAAAGCTTTACAGGAGTTTCAGTTTTTACAGAAGATATATTTATGGTCTCTATCATTTTTTGCATATTTTTGTATGACTTTCTGAAACCTTTGAGAAAGATGTTCAATTTTGGGGAATTCCACAGTCCAACTGTAAATATGGATTTTTCTATCGGATCAGGTTTTTCTAAAGTCCTTGAAGACTGTTTTACCTTCAAGACTCATTTGTAGCAGTATCAAAAATCGGAGTCTCTGGAGTCTTGGACACATTGGCCCACCTTTTAGGTTCAGTGTCCAACATTTCAAGCAGCCATTTCTGATGTAATCAGTTCAATTTCCACTTTTAAATAAGACCTCTTTGGTACAGGGTGTATAACCACGAAGTATTCATCTTATTGATGGTTAAAAATTATTTACCAAGACTTATGATTCATTTAGCACTTTGGGGTTGCAGGTTGTTAAAAATATACTTCTCCAATGGGAGAGTCCTTACTTACCTCCGAGGTTCATCGGTACATCCTTCCAAAGGACAGTCATTTTCCAGGTAAAGGCTGGAGAGAATCTGAGCCAAAGTCCATTTATACACAACATTTTTAAATCTACAACTACAGGCTGGATGAACCATTAAAAAAAAAACTTTGTAATATCCTTATTGGCATTCATAACTGCAGACTTGAAGTTGATTAAAGGGAGACATCCACTAGTGTTTATCAACGGATCACAAACAATAGAAAAGATATACACAAGTCAAATGTATGCCTTATTTTTTCCATTTCTTAACCAGACTTTTATTGTGAAAAATTTGCAGGAACCTGATGTGACTAAAATCAGACAGACACACTTTAGATTAGTAATCCACAGCAACTTTTGAAAATAGCAGGATTATATTGTGTTGATTTTCTTTTTATTAAAGGGATGGAAATATACATCATTGACTATTGTGTGTACACTTTCCACCATACACACCTCAAAAACAGAGCAAAACAGGCTTTACAGGTGTGCTGTGCTACTTAAACAAATAGCACTACACTGCTGGTAACAACTAACCTTACATCTCATGGTTCCAGTATAGATTTGTTTTGTTTAGATGATGCTCTGATCAAAGCTGGTGTGATTGGTCCAAAGTCATGTTGCAGTTGAAATCAGTCTCAGACCTTCAACAAAATAAGTAGCTGTTTGATTCTAAAAGATGTCTACTGACTCAATGAAGCGACTCAAACCTCTCGCTCGCTGCCCTTTTCCAGAAAAAAAACACATCACCCTAATCATCCTGTTGCTAACACCTAATTACCATAATTCACCCCTCACCTCTCAGCCAAGAAAGTTGTGGCTGGTGCTGCACACTCTCCTCCTGACAGAAGCAATGTAATGTATCACTTGCTTACTGCTGCACAGAGAAAACAGCAGAAGTGACATTTCTATCACACAATTAGCTGAGACTGAAATAACAAAACGCGAGTATAATGTGATTTTTTTTTCCAGAGAAGTTTTTAGCCTTCTTTCTCAAAGAGACATTTGTAGGTGTCTTCTCAGCAGAAGATGTCAGATTTGATGTGTGTTCTATTTTTAATGCGTATAATGTGTTGGAGCACTAATGAGTTGGAGGCCACACACCATTGATCACTGCCTTCGTCATACCGCCATCACAAAATCCCCATCAGTGCCGGTGGTTAACTCTCTCCTCTGGTTCTTCTTTTCTTCGTCTTCTGTTTCCGTCATTATCAGTTTACACTCTCAGGTTTAAAAGAATGATGTGCTGATAGCTGGTGGATTTCATTTTGCATCGATTCTCCCAATTGTGCCATTATATGATCCCATTTCAGGATAAAGACTGAAATTCAGTTATACATCCTGTCTCATATTTTGGTGCAGTTTTGTGGAATCTCATCACCTCCTTTAAAGGATGATGCTGGTCTTCTTCTACATTTCTCTTTTGCTTACAAAGCCCTATAGGTGAATCCATGTTGAAATACTTAATAATTTCCCAACCTCTGTCTGTGGCCAAAAGTCTACTGATTTTTCTAGTGAAGATGTAAAACTTCCATAATAAGTCATAAATGTAAAAAAAAAAAATTCAAGGATGTCAGAATAATTTCTTTAAACAGCAGGATACTGCAGTCTTTAGTGAATGTTAAAAATAGTGAATATCTTGCAGACTATTTTCAGTTGTTGACGAATACACATCTAGTGTGCTAATGACCGTTTCCAGCACAATGATGAATGTAGGATTGACAGATTTGTCATTTGAAAATTAAAAGTGCCCAAGTTCATTATAATGAGACATGTCATTCGGTGTATTCGCGTGGCTCACTGTTTAATTATTTTTATTTTTGAAAAGGGCAATATAGATAACCATGTTTTAATGTAGAGAGAAATGTAAGTGTCACAGCGACATGTCTACAGATGGAGGTTGGACATTACTGTGACTGATTTAATAGGACACAAGTAAGACAGAGGTACCACTTAACAATATTCTGACAGCTTTCATTTCTGCTTAGGCACAGAGCAGTAATGTCTGATTTTTGTCTGATTATTTTGGACTTTCCAAGTCTGAAATCTGACTTGGGGAGCGATTCAGTTTGATTTTTTTCCACAAGGAGACCGGAAATTCCAGCTTCCCAATTTACTTTTGAACGCACCATTACTTTTATTAGCCCCTCCCATCTCCCTGATTTCCTGCCAGGAATACCACCTGACCAGCCACTCCACCCCACTTAACTGCATCCACCTCCCTGATTAGTCCTTTCATGATATAAATACCCTTATCTCTGCTCCGTTCTTGCCAAATTCTATTCATGTGCTGAGTTTTACGCTTCAGCTCTGGTTTGCCTGGTTGAGTTTTGGATTTTGCCTGGTTGACTGTAAGTGTCTGCGTTTTGCTTGTAAAGCTCCCTTTGGCTTTATTGTTCTACAGATTATTTTTTGGGTCATGCTCGTAAGACTTCTAAACCGAATCCCTCAAACAGCCCCTGCACTCTTGAGGTTGTTTTAACCTCACCCAAGTTTACAAACTAATTTCTTCTACCAGATTTGGGATAACAACAGCAAAGTGGTGACAGCAGACTTTGTCTCTGTGTGAATGTTTTGTGCTTGATAACATCCATATGCATAGGCTTTGCACAAAAAAATTGGTCACAGTCTAATAAACATGCCGTAACCTACATGCAAGTAGGCATACAAGTATGTGGGAAGTGAACTCATCAAAACCTAATTCAGTTTTCGTAGTGTTTGGACAACAATGGAAGTCCATGGAGTATAAACCGATAGGCCTTTTGGTCTTTGGACACAGACATGGTTGTTGAATCAATTCGTTATTGATCTTAGTCTTTGCATGTGATTTGTTGACAATAAAAGAAATATAGTTTTATAAGAATCATCTTCATAAGCTGATTCTCTTTACTGCATGCACCACAATTGTGTTTTTCATATCTGACAACATGCATTGGTCTCTGCCCACGTGTTTCACCTCTTCATTGTGAAAATCCCACATCCTTATGGGAGTAGATGTAGTCACTTCCAGCCAGCTCACAGCAACACGACTTCCCCTTTCACTATCATGACGCGCAATAGCAGGTTTTGAACCCTGTAATTAGCCAAAGATGCTTGCTGCTGTCCTCCCTGAGTGTTTTGCTGGCACTGTGTATTTCATAACAGGTGTTTACTCCCCTCAAGATCTGATGCATGGCCAGCATTCAGTCTGCGCGCCCTGATGAGGCACATGCCGGTTGAGCAACACATCGTCGCACCTTCAGTAGACCAGTTACCCATAAAGAGCTGGAGTGACCCAACAGTAAATCTTTCTTATTTTAATTTGTGTGCACATTTTCAGCAAAACCATAAATTCAGCGTAGGTTAAATTTTAATATTTGGAATAAAGGGTTTGCAGGCTGCTTAATGTGTAAATTGTGTACATAATCTCTATGAATTGCTGATAATAGCATCTAATATTTGTTTATAACATAGAGACTTTATTGATTCCAGGCATGACCCTGTTTTCCTCTATTTCCTGTCAGCGCAAGGTTTGTTAACCAGATTCGCGCACATAAACAGCTCGGGTTGGACAGAGGTTGTAGGAGAGGTGTGTTCCTATCGCAATAGGAGACACTGTTGTGTTCACTCCTCCTGCTCGTACACTGCGGGGAAAGAGGAGACGCTTCCTTTAACTATCCTGCTGCAGACAAGACGGATTGAGGATTTTCTTTCCCTTTGTCTGACATAGTTGTCAGCTTGTTTTGGTCGTTTTGTTTCGGGGGAAGGGTTGTGGAAAATGTACCAAAGTTCGTTTTCCGTCGTGCTCTTACGTATGCAATAGGACAGGAATAGGACTGTGGTGGTAGGTGGTCAGCGAAGAAGAGGCGAGAGGAGACAGGAGTGATGTGCTCTGAATTAGTCAGTGGACTGTTGCTAGTTTATTTAAAAATCCATGGATCAACCTGCTCTTCTGCCTTCCGCTCAGGGGACTGAGGATGGCTGAAAACGTGACCTGTTGCAGCTTTTCTCTCAGATTTTAGTCTTTGAATGGATAAACCGGAGCAAAATGAATCCATTTTCACGGTTTCTTTTAAGACAACGGATTGTTAAATGAAGAGGAGTTGAATCACTTTTCGGATTTTTTTTTTTTTTTACGCAGAGTGCACTTGAAAAGGGGGAATCGACGTGTTGCTTTGGCTGGGCTCCTCACGGAACCTACTGTTTAATTTTGAAGTTTAAGAGCATTGATCGCGGTGTTTTTGTGAATAACCCCGATGATGGACTAAAACTGGTCAGGATCTCGCCACCCTGCTGCTGACACACCGAGCTCAGCACCGCGCCCTGCTTTCTAGGAGAGTCTAACCTCCTTTCCTCCCCTTTCTTACCCCCGTCTTCCTTCCCGTGTGGTTTGCTTTTGACAGAATGGCCCGTTTCGGAGACGACGTCCCGGGCTTGTTGAGTTCAGGGGATGGAGGGTCAGAGCGCAACCGTAACCGCGATGGAGCGGCCGTGTCCACAGGTGGCATCTCCCCAGCCTTCAAGCAGACCAAAGCGCAGCGTGCCCGCACCATGGCCTTGTACAACCCTATTCCGGTCAGGGAGAACTGCTTCACCGTCAACAGGTCGCTCTTCATCTTTGGCGAGGACAACGTGGTGAGGAAGTACGCCAAGAAAATCATTGACTGGCCATATCCTTTTCTGTTTCACGTTGAAAGCACACTCATCCAGTAGTATGGGAAAAGACTCAAAAGGTGAGTTGGTCAGTAAACAAACATGCGACTACACACGTGAATACAATCTTCTCACCATTTCCACAATTTAATTACAACAAATTCACAAATTCCAAACAAATTTAATTAGACAAATTCCCTGAAGTGTTTTCCCCTGAGGTTCCCTATGCAATAGAGAATCAATGGTACATTTCAGTACCATGGACAGCACACAAGGGACACTACTGTATGTCATTCATTAATCAACACTCACGATTTTAGCTCAGTCTGGAATTTGTTGAGTAGTAAATTACTTTTTTCTTTCATTAAAATTGATTAATTATTGAACTAGAGTCTAATACTCTTAAGCAGAAAATGAGGAATAGAGAAAGTGGAGTAGGACCTGATAAAACAACCACAAAATCAGACTTTTTCAGCATATTTGTGGCTTAATTTGACTATTTTGTAGAACAATAATCCAAAAGTAACTGCAATTAACTGTCAATTTGACACGGATTAAGACAGTAGCTATATAAACAAATATTACAGCAGCAAGGGATTAGATGTTAATGGAAAGTGGATTAGAGGAACACTGGAGTTTCTCTGTTTAACTCCTTTCTGTCAACAATAAGCCATGAAGTCCTGCTGTTTCCACCCTGCTGACTGTCTCTACTGATGAGTTATGTACAGTAGATTTATCAGACTCAACCACAGCTGCAACTACTAGTCAATGAATTGATTAGTTAATCAATAAAAAAATTCAGTTACTTTCATAATCAATTAAACGTTTTTGGTCATTTGTTTTGGAAAAAATGGCAAAAGTGATCGTGTTTCTACTTGTCCAATGTGAGGATTCACTGCTTTTTGGTTTATAGTACTGTTTATTAAATGTCTTTGGGCTTCAGTGGACAAAACAAGACATTTGAGTATGTTTTCTTGGACTTTAGAGGACTGTAAAATGGCATTTTTCTACTTTTTTCTCAATGAGTTTGAGGGGGTTGGAGCCTTAAAATTTATTTTAGAGTATCATTGTCCAAATCTATGAGACAGAGCAATTTTTTTTTTGCTCTTACATGAATGTTTAATTGGCTGCTTTCTCACACTTAAGGACCCCTTCCTCCCTCACTGAAAAGGGAGAGACTGGTGTCCTTTGCCTGTCGCTGAGGACGACCACAGACACAAATGTCCATTGGTAGCGTGTATGCGCTGCTGTCGCCACCGTGCAGCTCACCAGGTGTCCAGGCCAGGTGGGGCCTTTTCACTGACTATTGTTCTGCTCTATTCACCAGCTTCCTGACTGACTGACTGGCCTACTGCTGATTTTGAAAACCCAGCAAATAGAATGAGTGCGCTCCTATTGTTGATCGCTGTCTATTGTTGTTTTCTCAGGGTTTGCCTCATTATAGAGATGATTAAATATAGAAACGGACTTCAATCAACAGTTGAGCAAAAGCTCTTGAAGTGTGTGTGTTGTATTACAGGTTGTCCAGCCCTCCAGTGGTTCGGTCATTACCCAGTGGAATAATATAACTGCACCTACAGGCACATTTTATACTCTGCAGCAAGAATCTGATCCACTTTGAATCAAAATATGTTGTGTGCTGTAGTGACCAGAACAAAAAGCAACCGGACTGGATAACCTCCAGGTTAATGTGCTGTTGTGGAGGGAGTGTCTTGTTACATCTAATGAGCTCTACTGTATCTGATTAACAGACATTAACAAGAATTATATGTAATGATGTCTGATCGCCGTGTCGCATGCTATTACAACTCGCCATTACTCACAGAGTCCTACTATATTCTAATGTTTTCTAATATGGTTTTGAAAAGAGTGATGCTGAGCTGAATGATGCTGTGTTCTGGTCAGTATCCACTCTGATGACCATGTTCGGAGTGTGAAGGTTCAAACATGGCAAATACACAAGTAACACACACAATATATACATAAATGGGCATGTCAACACGCTGGTAGATACATGTTTGTCTTTCTGTGCTTGTGAGGACCCTCATTGACATGATAGCTTTTCTAGCCCCCATCGTTGGCTTTAATCATAATTCAGTGACAAAAGAAGTATTCAGATATTTACTACCTGTTGCTATTAAATGCTAAATGTGTAAAAAAAAAAAAAAAAAAAAGTCCTGACCGGAGTGTTATGAGTAAACTGTATAAATTTGCTGTCTTGCAGAGACTTAGCTAAGGATTAATAAAACCCTTATATCTTTTTAAATATGGAGCAAAAGCCAGCAGCCAATTAGAGAGAAGGAGAGACGAGAAAGGGAAACAGCCAGCCTCCCTCTGTCTGTCTAAGTTATTCACCTACCAGCACCTCTAAAGGTCACCAATAAACTCATTATACGTCTTTTTTCTTATCCACTCCAATTGTGGTTTTGCGGGATGGATTATGTGCTGAACTATTTGTCGGCCAGACGTACTGACTTCCTGGGGCCTTATCACTGTAATGTTGCCAGGCAACCAGCAGATGTTTTGGTTATAACTTATGCAGTTTTGCACACCGAAGAATACATTCTTGAAAAGTCTGCTTTATTCCACTTTGCTTAGGGAATGAGTCAAAGGAGCCATGTGCAGTATGTAGGAGTGTGAATTCCTTTTTAACCTCACCCTCACCACCCTAAACTAAATTCTGTTATTTGTAAAAGTCCAAACCCCTAAATAGACCTTTTGAAGAAGTGAGGACCACGCAAAGCATTCTCAGCCCACAAAACTGTCCTCCTTCCCATTGTCTAGAACTCACACTGGGCCTCACAGAGATAGAAACACACGAGCACACACACAATCTCTGCAGGACCTCTCGTAAAGGTCAGCCTTGTGTTTGGAGCACAACTTGATGCTGTCACCTCGCTGTAAGAGGCTTTTTTTTTTTTTCTCTCTCTCTGAGTGCTCAATTAACCGCACATGATCCATTCAGGAACTATCCAGAGGCCTCCGTGGTTGGACATTTAGCACTGGATGTAAAGTGGTGTGTAGGGGCTCATGAGAGCACATCACGCCGTGTTTTGATATCTATTTGAGTACATAGTGTCTCTTCAAGGCAGGGTTAAATGTGTGTGTACATGCATGTGTGAGTCTGTCAGCCTTACCTGCCTGAGGGTGCAGTCGATGGAGGCTGATAGAGGCCGGATGAGGCATGGCTAATGAAGCACACGGTCTGAGTTTAGTGCGGCAGGCCTGGTGAGGACTGGCAGCTGCTCCTTCTGTCTGATCCCCACTGGGACCCCCTGCAGCGGGAAGTCACCCATTGAGAAGGTATACCTATAAATATTTGATTATTGAATTTAATAGTTTGTTTAATCAGAGGTGCAAACAGAAATAATCATGTGAGAGTTCGTTGGCAGACTTTGAGTTTTAAAGGATGAAAGAGTGCGGCAGAAAGACAATAACGGTCCTTCACTTTAGTTTAGATACACAGTTCATACGCAGAGGCCTCACAAGGATTTAAAATACACTGACCAGCAATTTAATTAAGGATGCATTATGTTGTAAATTATTTGCATATAACTCTCGAGTCGGCTTAACATTGAGTAAGACCATTAATTTCCCTCTGGCTAAATTGCATCCTTGAATGAAAAATGGAAATGGTAAATTAACAAGGAAATGACCTTAGTGTCCCCAGTGTACTTACGCTCCTATTCTCATTTCATTTTTTTCCCCCCACTTATTGCTTGTTTTTTTTACCCCTTTAATGGGAGCTGGTTTGTAAACTGAAAGTGTGTGAAGAATCCAACAAGTTCATATAACAAATGCAAAAAACTGACATGTTTTACCCTCCTACGATGGTTATGTCAAGGCCACTGGCATTATGGTTGCAGACTCATCCATGTCTGTTTCCTAACAGAGAGATGTACTGTATACTGGCTAAGAGAAGGCTGTGGCTCTGAGTTAACACTGTTAGTGGCAGGGCTGCAGTATATACAGTAAACACAGCTGCCTGAACTATGGCCACATTTATCCTCAGGATTGATCAGCTGAGCCACTGAGGTGATGAGGAATTGAAGACAGATTGAACTGTAAAGCAGCAGCAGTCACTTCAATCCATTCATTTGACAACAGTTTCAGCCTTGCACATTTTTTAATAACAATGTATTTTTAATTCTTAACAGATTTAGGTTGTAGTGTATCAATATCTTTATTCCTCAGGCTTAAATGGAGTTACTTTTCCTCCAAATACAGATTACACCCCTGACATTCCTTCTGTGTTTGTATATTTATTGTTGCCCTCTGCCTCTGACACACACACACGCCACAGATAATTCACAGATTTCCAATAAGCCGGGCTCAGTTGATTGTGATTCATTTTGATTTTAACTTCTATGTAATAATAATCACAGGGGATTGGATCCAATCTGGGCTCAAGAATTCACAGATGCACGGGGCATCACACTCCGTCTCCATGTCTATTTTTACACACGTTTGAGCAATCAAGGCAGAGTGCCAGCGTCACTGTGACTTAGGATTGCTCACGAGACACTAGGCTGCCAAAGCTGGTAGACGAACCATGATCAGCGTCACATATCAGCTGACATCCAGAACAGCAACAAGAAGGAGACAATCAGTTTACAGATACTTGTTGAGTCTGTAACTTTAAGTCAACTCCAAATTGAATTTTGTGTTGTCTATCAGAGAGAATTTATGTAAACATCTCGTGAAGTATGGGAATATCAGTTATTTCTTGTATATGATCTTCAAAGGCACTTCTGTTATTACAGTGTATATAAACATTTAACAGGTCAAATGTTCAGTCACTAATGACAATGGATCAAATTACATATATGAAGCTTTTCTCTTGTTGTGATGAACCAGCAGCTTTATCACAAAATCTGCAGTTCCCCTCGGCTCTACTGAGCTCTTCATCCTCTTTCAGCTCATTGTGAAGCGATCCAGGCCATAAATTTACTGATTTGCTTCACTCTCACTGCTCTCATAGTCATTTTCAGCCACAGCAGGCAGCTGTTTTCAGCAGGAAAGCTCTAAAACGGATTAAATCCTACCTGCCCAGCTCCAGCCGGCAGACAGACAGACAGAGCTTGTCACTAGCTGCTGATTTTGTGGAGCATTTAGCAGGTAAAGGAGGCAGATATTTCCCTCAGGTGTTGTTAGAGAGCAAAAGTAGAGCTAAAAGAGAATGGACTTTGGACCTATTAAGGCAGCGAAAGTCTATAAAGTAAAAATGTAAATGATTGTGCCACTTTTAATTGTTGAACTTGTGTTCTTAGAAATGACTACATTCATACATTAAGGACAAAAACATTTTCCTAGGTAATACTTTTCACAGTAGTTTTGTAAAGACTATGATTTCACTGATGCAAACCTGGTTATTGCTCTTCAGGATCTCTAGTGGTTATAATTAGTATCAGGCTGTGGCCTTAGTGTGTGCGCGCGTGTGTGCGTGTACAGAGATAGTTCAGCTGCCCAGTAACCATCTAGTGGCATTGACTTTTGGCTGCAAGAGGAGCCTGTTGCCGTGGATACCTCATATCTCTTTCTATCTTCATTTTCTCTCCTTTCTTCCCCTTTCTTCCATCTCTCCTTCAGTCCCCCACACCCGCCTTAAGCTTAAGCTCGAGACATGTTATTAAGCCCCTTTATGTGCTTTGTTTTCCTGCTCCTCGTGTGCTGCTTGCTGATGGCTGCTATAGTTTTGTTTTTCCAAAATCCACTGAGTCAATCTGTGGCACAGCCTGGGTTTAAGTTAGAGCCCCTGCAGGCTGGTGGGAGTAAGATTGTATTTGCTCTGTTTATTTAACTTCTCATCACTCACATGTCCCTGAGTAACCCTGCTGGATACAGCTGCCAGCACAACATCGATCTGTCCGGTGTCAGTCTTATTTGGTCTCATTGCCTCCTCCTCACCAACCTGTTTCGCAAGCTTCTGACTCTCTATATAACCATCATCTTCTCCTCCACTGATCACCCTTCATCCCGCTTATCACTTTCTCCTGTTATCTCTGCCTCCTTCTTTCTTCCGGTCTCCCTCCCCGTCTTCTCTCTGCAGAGTTAAACTCCCTTCCTCCGTCCTCCCTCTTCTACACATAACCAGGAGAGAGGCAACTGCCCACGCAGAGCATCAGATGAAGAGCACACTGCTGGCTGAGTTCAACCCCAGAGCAGCTGGAGTTGAACCAGCAACCAATGCAGGTCTCACAGTACAGGCAGTGAAGCTTGTAGTAAGAGTGACCCTGTTTATAGGACCACATCTCAGGCCCACCGGATCATCTCTCCTAGATAATCCTCTCCTGTCATTGTTTGTGTGTCAGTTTATGTGTGTACATGTTTGTGTGTCAGATGACTTCAGATAAGGTAGAGCTTGTACCTGGCTGTGTTTTCGGCCCGCAGGGCTTTTAACTTGCCATGTTTAATTTTCTATCATACAGAGGAATTGTTGCTACTCTCTCCATCTTTGCTTACATGACACTGTAACTGCAGTGCTGTCGGGCTGAATTCACTTTTATTAATTAAGTCACTTTTTTTCTCCAATCCCGTATTTGAATCTTTATTTATGCTCTTTACAAAAAAGATTTCCTGGACTAATGTTTCACATCATCACATTTGTTTTTGACAAACCGGCACACAGCTTTCTCTGTATCACTGGAATACATCACTTAAAAGATAAGATTGGTGAGTTTCTTTATTTTTTTGGTTATTGTTAACAAATCCAATGAAAAGAATGAAACCAACAATGAACTGATCAGACTGTAAATGTTGTCCTTGTAGCCAAATATCATAAAGCTTTTTCCTGTGTGCCATAAACACACATTGTTGTTCAGGTGACATAAATAGACCATATTGTTGCATGGCTCTATACCAAGAACTATTGACACTGAAGTCTGGAAATACTCACAACTGCATCAAATCCATGAATTAAAATAGTCCCTACAAACACAGTATTTACACCCTTTTGAACAATTTTTGAAAACTCTAAACATTTTAGGTAATTAATTAGCTTTTTTTAGGAAAATAAAAGTATACATTTATGATCTGCTTCATGTATTCAATAGGACTGAATAGGCCAGAGGGCAGTAGACTGTGATAAGAGGCTGCCCAACAAATCTTTCCCTTTGGTCGGTTTATTAAGACAAAAATGTAATCAGTAGCATTATACACACAGCCTGTTAACATTGTCTCTGTCAAAAGCTCCTTAACTTCAGTCTTCCACTCCATTTGAGTACATGATCCTCGCCACCATCATCGCCAACTGTATCGTCCTGGCTCTGGAGCAGCACCTTCCTGGGGAGGACAAAACACCCATGTCCAAGAGACTGGTAAAATAGCCATACATGAAATCATCTGCACACACACTCACATTTCACAATCTACAGTGAAGTTGTTTAAAAAACCGAGACATGACCCATTCTCTCTTGCTTTGCACTAACAGGAGAAGACGGAGCCCTACTTCATCGGGATGTTCTGTTTCGAGGCCGGGATAAAGATCATTGCCCTGGGCTTTGTGTTTCATAAAGGCTCCTACCTCAGAAACGGCTGGAACGTCATGGACTTCATTGTGGTCCTCAGCGGGTGAGTTCAACAATGTATGTGTGCGTGGGTGCGTCTATTTGGGTGCAGATCTGTGAAACAGGATTAACATGAATTGAAATGGATGGTGATTCTGTGAGATTTATGGTATGAAAGAAATGGTACACAGTGTTCTTGGGCTCTCCTTAATTGTTAGAAGGGATTTTGATGTGGGGCTCTGAGTTATTTCTGTCAGGTTTAGCTGACAGTTTACCTCCTTGTTGTTTGTTGGTTAGTTGGTACACACCGGACAGCTTTCTTTTATTTTGGAATATAAATCTCTAAATCTTAAGTGACCATTGATCTGAAAGCTAAAGCCACATAAGAATCTTGATTAATGGATTTTTGTTAACCTTCTACAATAGATGGCGACGGCGGGGAAATAAATGTCATTATCATTTTAGTAATTGTCTATGAAACATTTCTGTAGTCTCTGGTAGCTATGTTTGTTTTATCTTACACTAACCACCGGTTCTGTTATCAGTCATATTACATCATAAATATTGTCAGCAGGTTTGGCTCTCACTACTAGCAAAATACCAGAGTCTGTCTTATCTGATGTTCTTGCTTTACCAACTCAGAAGTTTTCGCTCTTTTTTTAAGAGACAGTATCAGTGTATCTAAGCTCAAAGGGATGAAGCACCAGGATGTGAAGGAATACTGACACATGACCGAGCAACAGGTCACATTACTCTTCGGCCTATAAAGACTTTTAGCCATATATGCACTTCAAAAGACACAGTAAAACTATAAAAGACATATCCATGATGCTGGTTTATTTTATTGGTATGAGCTGGAGTAACAGGTTACATTCAAAGTAATTGGCTGCTAAATGTGTGCATAAAGACACTCTACTGTGTTTATCTAATCCATCAAATAGAAGTTACTGGAACATGTCAAACTAGTACAACACATTTTAATCACTGCCTTTATATTCTCACACATTTCCTTACATGATAACATATTAACAAGTGATGATTTGGAACAAAGTCTTCTTTAAATATTTCCTGGTTTTTGGCCTTTTTCTTTTTTCCACATGCGTGGGTGATGCGATACACAGCCCAACCACTAGTGTCAAACTATTCCACTGATCATCAGGTCGTGGTAACACAGCAAGATGCTGCAATGTGCCAGCAAAGGCAGGGAAGAAAATAGCTGCAAGCTAGAAAACACATATGTAAACAAGGCTACTTTGAATGACTAAAAGTCGAATTGGTAAATGTTTGATGAGGAATGGAGTGCACTCAACAGGCTTTTTTCCACCTCAAGAATACACAGGGGTTTCTAACGCTGAATCCAAACATGACTTAGACAATTTACCACCTTTAGCTTCAACCTGTTAAAACCAGAACCTGGCTTTAGAGTAACCTGAGCACAGACGCTGATGCAGACTGAGCTGAAGTGAAACCAACTTTGGACTGCTGTGTGGTGGTTATAGCTTGTAAAGCAACACGTCACTTTGTGTACTTACAGTACATCATTTACATGGCAGTTTCAGACCCAGGGGGGCTTACGTCTACCAGTTACTCTGGTCTGTGGGGGGGAAGGTGTTGTATTAAAGGGCATTTTACAGCACTTACCTTCACAGGAGAGGCGGGTGCTTCATGGTCAAAGCAGATGGGAAATGTTTACAGTTTCAAAGGAGGAGCTTGATGAGATAACAGATTAGCCTCAACACCTGTTTCTCTCGTACACACAAACACACACAGAAATTAAATATTAATCCACTCACAGTGCAGAAGTACAAAAGGTGGCAGACAGGCTTCTAGAGAATTCTACATATTTCTGGTTATTTAATTATTAATGAGGCGACCGCAGGCTTCTTAATGATGCTCCACCCGCTGCTGGAGGGAGGAAGGATGTGAGGTTGGAGGAGGAGAGAGGAGTACGAGAGAGGGATGGTATGAAGAGTGTTGTGTTCCTGCCTGTTGATCAGCTGTCACTTCCATAACATACGCTGGTGAGGACACTCAACCCTCCTGACAAGTTACTGTGTGATCAAAATTAGAAGCCCAATTAAAAGATGCTGACACGGACACATGTTAATGCATTTTTTTCTAATCTCACCTGCCTGATTGGGAGTAGAAAGGAGGAGACTAAAGACTGCAGAGGCTCGCCCAACGGTGACCCATGTTGTAGCCAGACTTTAACTTCTAGTGAGCTCTGTGCGATTTCTTGTTTTTTTCTGGTCAATGTGATGAGGTTGAAGTCATGTGACCAGCCCACAAAATTTAGTATAAAGGCTCTTGCATGTAATTTTCAGTGGATTATATTATGTTACAAATTCATCACACCAACAAAAAAAAAGCAAAGGTATTTATTCTCCTAACATGCGCTGTGGGTTGAATTCGACGTAATTGTGACTTCGGGAGTATACGTACTCGATCTGGATAAAATGGCCTTCCAGGTTTCATTTTATTAATATTCAGCTTGATAAGTGAGCTGCAGAAAGATCCCTCTGTAAATTATCATTCTGGCCACAGCAAAGATAAATTAATGGAAATGTTCTCGCTCTGTCTCGCTCAGTGGCTCTTTCACACAAATCCCATTCAGCAGTCACATGGACACATTCACTTACCTATGGGCCATCAGTCGAGGTTTGCAACCTTATTAGAAAGTGAATGAAGATTATGAGAGCCGCTGATATTATTAGATGAGTCACCACTGCTGTCTATCAGTCAGTAATTAGGAGGCCTCTGCAGACAGGAAGAGTCACAGACTGTTACAAATACGCTGCATACAGACCCTCCCCTAGAACTCTTCATATTCCTATACAGTCAGTTGTCAGGCTCCAACAAGATATTGTAAACAATCTGTAGACAGAAGTAGCAATGGTAAAATTACAATATGGGAAACATAATGACAATATGAGCCCAAAAATAAAATGTGAAAAGCTTTAAAGAACATGGGTCAAAGAAGACATTATGCAAATTCAGATGCTGCCAAATATTTTAACAAGTATGTGCATCGTGAGAACCACAGTTTTTACCAGCCAATCAAAATACCAGATGCATTTTTAAATGACAGTGTATATTGAGATCTTTATAAGAGCTAAAGATACTAAGTGCATAAAAAAAATATATAATTGGAAAGTGTCATTTTGATTGTCGATGATTTACCTGGCAGGGCCACAGGCACTGGGGTCCTGGTTACAGGTGCAAATTGTCGCTTCAGGCTTGGTGTACATAAAACAAATATTTAAAACTGCCCAATACACTGACTCACAGTTTATTAGTTGTACCTGCACAATCCAATGCAGCTATAATAACTCTGCAGTAAATCCTTTCTGGCCTCTAAGGCATTACAGCTTTAGTCACCCAGGCGGGAATCCTAATTCAACATCACTGCAGCAGATTTTGCCTGTGGAGGCAAAACACACGACCACAAATCATATGAACCTTTCCTCAGTGAATACCCCTGACTCACTCGACATTATGTATGAACATGTGTAATTATGGAAGCATTTGCTAACAGTGTCAACGCTGGAGGCCATGATTACCTCAGCAAGCTGGCGTGGCGTTTCAGGATAGCTTTACACAGACAGAGAGAGTGGGAGGGGGGATGAGGATGGTACTTGCTGTTACCTTAAAGGCTGCTATCATGTAGCTGAAGACTATTTTGATTGAAATTTGAATAGAGGGGTTATGGGTTTCTCTCAAGCCACCACACATGGTTCAGCAACCTGATAAAAAGCTGTGAGGCAGTCAGAGGTGATAACCAGGAAGACATAACAGCAGAGGAAGAAAGTAAGAAGTAGAGACGAGGGAAGACAGAGGAGCAGGACAAAGCTGGAGGAAATGAGAAGGAAGCCTCTGTGTGTAATCGTACGCACTAATTGGTACCATGGCCGGATCATTTGCTGGCAAGCCCTCTATTAGACTGGCAATAGTTGGCGGAGGGCAACGCCCACCGAGGGTTTGTGTCACCACTCATGCCAGACACTTGGAGGGGGGATGGGGAGATGGCATTAGCTCGGAGGGAGCTGATGAGAGTAAAGATGAGGAAACTGGAGTGTTTCACTGTTTTCTCCGTGGCTGTAATGACAAGGATCACTTTGTTAGTCAGACATCACTGATAAATTTGTTGTAAAGATGGTTCAGCCTTTATCCTCTTTACATGGCTCTTTTGTTTGTGATTCTCAGATAAGAACCTGAAATGTAATTTCACAACGACAACACGCAACATATTGATGGAGAAGAGCGAGTTTTCTGAATGTGATGCTCTTTTTTTTAGCTAAATTAAATGGAAAAATAGTATGCATATAGTGAACATAGGGAAATGAGAAAAGAGAAATCTGATAATCGATTTGATGTAACTGCACATTTCAGAGAAAAAGTCATGATCATCTGCTGTTCAAACAGTATCATGCTCTCTTTACATCTGTGGCTATCAATCTTGAGCAGCTGGTAAATATTTTTAAGGTTGAGGATATTTGAATTTTGGTTTGCTTTGCTGTGTGGTGAAGATAAGAGTGGTGGAGTTGTCTCTGACCTCTTTGGCCTCTGGTGTTATTCAACTGAGACAGAGTGTGTCTCCTTTTGCCATGTGAACAGTTATCAGTTTTTATTTTTCACTTCAAGTCAAAACAGGATTATTTCTACTCTACTACCACTTCTGGCTGCAGGAGAGAGAGCTGACATGACAGCTTCATGTCAATCAACACTCTGAAGCCATGATAAGACATGATTGCTGTAATTTTCCATATTTTCCACTTAAACCTCTCTTCACATCTACTCCTTCTCCCTCAGCCCTCCTCATTTTCTTTTCCTTTCACTTTCTTTTGTTTCCTTCCCTTTGTTTCTGTTTTGTTTTCCTTATTCTTTCCAGTTCTTTCTTTTGTGCTTCTTTTTCTTCTTTACTACACCACCCTTACTCGTCAGATTTGGCTCCCTGCGACTTTTTTCTGTTCCCCAAAGATTTGACACAAAAGCGCACGTACCTGTGATCACTAATCATGTGTAACGCAAGTAATGATTTTGAGTTCTTACTCAAGAAAGGTAAAGCTTCTCTCTGCTCTGTGCACATCACAGAGCTGTGCTGCATTCACTACGCAACATGAGCAGTTTCTGAACATTTTGATTGGACCTCACAGCACTGCATCAGAGGTTGTCAGTGTGTGATACTGTCCCTGTGTGTGTGTGTGTGTGTGTGTGTGTGTGTGTGTGTGTGTGTGTGTGTGTGTGTGTGTGTGTGTGTGTGTGTGTGTGTGTGTGTGTACGTGCGTGCATGTGTGTGCGTGTGTGTGTGTGTGTGTGTGTGTGCGCACCTTATGTCTGTTTGGCATTCATACACCTGTTAGAACTGACTATCAAACTGTCTCTTTCACACACACACACACACACACACACACACACACACACACACACACACACACACACACACACACACACACACACACACACACACACAGACGTCCTCTCCGGTCTTATTTTCCATCTGTTGTCTGATCGATCGATGAGTTCAGACACAGCATGGGAGGATATGTCCCCCTGAGCTGTTACCGTGGTGACTGAGGACCCCGCCCCAGGTCAGGCTGTCACTGGCTCCAATCCCGCTCAATGACTCTACAATTAGTGAAGACCAGGACAGATTTGTCTTTTCTGATGGAGGAATGTGATTATACACCTACTCTTTGTGCATTTTTATGTGAGCATAATAAAAAGAAGGGAACAGGCAGAGCACTGGAAACACCTTTTGTTCACAATTTAACAAACTTTTGTCTCACAAAGCAAAGTGACACATGAATATTTACATGATTAAGATGAAGAGTGTGAGAGAGAAAGGGGTGACATTGAAATGACGTCCTCAGTGCAGAAGTGGTATTTTTCTGTGATCTCGAATCAAGTCAGTGAATAATGAAGATGATGCCGGGGAAGTTGACGCCTAACAAGCTCACTCTCTGTACCGATATGCCCTCCCTGTCTCTTCCTTTCTCTCTCTCCCTCTGCACCTTTCCAGCTATTAAAAGGCAGCTGAATGAGCTCTGAGACAAAGACGTTGTGGAGGTTCTTTATGTTGTCTGGTCTGGTATCTGATCAGAGATGATGAGGTGCTACACTAACAGCAAACAACAACTAACAGGTCCCACTGTTCGCTGGAACTCGAGGAAATTAGATTAAATTTACTAGTAAAACTTAACAAAACTGAAGGAAGGTCTGGAACATTTCTCAATTATGTCCTGACAATTTGTCTTGTCAATTTGAGGCAGACATCCCCTTAGTGAGAATTTAACGTATACATTAATTTTCAGTGTTACAGTAGTTCCTGAGTTCCTGCTCTGGTAAAAGACTTGTTTAACAAAATACAAGGGCAAGGCAGTCTACCACGAATTAAATTATTTTTGAATCTCCTGAGTTCAGTATGAAATTACATGTTTCAGAGACGGACAGAGATGGAGGCGCAGCAGGTGTCGACACACTGTCCACACCGAGAGCAAGTAAAGACCTTTACAGTGAGAGAGGCTGACATACTACAACTCATTCAATCCTACATCTTACTTGACGTGTAACGTCTAGAGACATTACATTACAAATGAATGGGCAATAAAAAGAAAAATATATTTATCAATTAAATAGTAGCTCATGGGATGCTTTCTGACCATGTACATGTCACCTTTGGTCCTTTACACCAAAATTAACAATGCCTAAAAAAATTAACTTGGTGAGTGACCATAAATGGTGAAAAAATTGAGTGTAGTATGGAATGAACATTGCAATTGCCATTATATAAAATTAATTCTAAAACACCCAACTATGGCCAATTCTTTAACAATACTTTCCAGAAAATATTGATCATGATGATTTTTATTTTTTCTTATTGACTTCTTGTGTATCGGTCCAATTACTTTTAAACTCCTGAAACCTGGGGACAGAAACCTCCTCAAATTGACAGAAACCTGGCATTTTAATGAAGCATCCACTACTATGTTTCCAATTGATTGAGCCTGAAGAGCTCATGTGTAATTGTCAAAATAATTACTGTCTGGATTGCAGCAATTCCCTGGCAGTGAGTCTTGTTTTCACCAGAACATCTTCTGAGGAGAATCAACCATCAGTGTTGTTGGCAGAGAAAACTGATCGGTTTTACAACATTTTCTCTACAAATGCTGTTTATATTCCTCCGGAATGGTGGGATAGAACATAGTGATGGGAGGCATTATGTTTTCAGGTTGTCTGTCCGTTCATCCTATTTTTTTATATCTCAGAAACAACTCGGACTCAAGGATGAACTGATTAAATTTTGGTCACAGTGACCTCATGTATTCATATACAACTTATGACAAAATAAGTGACTAATTGGATGAAAATGATAAAGTGATGACATTTTATATCCTAAAAATTCAAAGGTCAACTTAAGTCTGACGTTATAATATTCTGCAAAAACACTTTTCCAGCCATTCTTCATAACTCAGGAACAAAACGGAAGACTGCGGCCACATTTCATCTTTAGCCAGGTGTTAAATTGGTGACACTAATATTTGGTGTCCACCTTGAAACTAAGATGATTGTATAGATCTGGGCTGTCGGGTTGACGATGTGTGATTAACACATCCACGTTCTAGTATATTTAGCTTCTTTTTCCGAAACATCTATATTTGAAGTATTGTTCTTTGTAGTGGCTACAACTTTGTGTATCTGAATCAGTTTTATTGGCCAAATTCTTTTAAAGTCTTCACCACATAAATGAGTCTGGACAGGAATGGATGACACTGCAACTTGACTTGTTGGCCGAGGCATAGAACCGCAGGGTGGCAATTCTATCTTCTTATTTTTTTTGAATTGATTAATACAATAACTTTTGTTTAAATTATAGGCTTTGTGGGAGAGTTTCAAGCACAAATAATTTGTTAAAATTGTGTTGGGTTTTTTGGGAGGTTTTCTTTGGGCATTCTATGATCCGATGCTGTGATAACAACTAACACCAGCCTCTCTTTACCTGGTTAAGTCATAAGAATGTTTTGTATTATTTGGTCGTATATTGTATGGATGTTTCCAGAGGAAAAGGATGGTAAGTGCAATAAAGACAGATATTCAAGAGACTGCAAAGAGTTTGAAATAGCGACAGTGTTAAGTGCTCCATGGTCAGCAGAAGAAAATTAAGGTCACATAACAAATCTTACTTAACCTTGAGACTTTCAGTATATTTGGTTAAACTTTTGCGATTAAATTTGACCTCGAGCCTGAATAGAGAAACTGCTGCCTGATGGTAAATTACATACAGTTTGTTTATCTTTAGAGCTATTGACCTGCAGAAATCCCCCTTTGATCTCAGCTGGAGTCTGGCTGCGGTGGAAATTACATCAAAGGCTCTTCCTATCAATCAACCATAGATTAGCATCTGCAAAATTACATACAGCACACTGTATTATTCATCACCAGGTGTTGAGGGGTATAAAAAGCTACATATTGTAGGTGACAGACGTTAAATGCTGCACAAGGTTTTTTTAGGGCACGGTGTTTTGTCACTACAGTAGAGTTGGTCCTGAAGCAGCTCGTTATGTTACTGTCAGAGTTAAACCACTGCCAACAAGCAGTGGATTAAATTTGGCTTTGATTATCCACCAGAGACAAAGCAGAAGTCCAAGCCCAAATACATTCAGCCCAATTTCTTTATATTTATATTTATCTCACGATGAACACTTGAGAAGCCACCACAGATGCTCTACATTTCACAGAGAAATACTCTACATTTATCTTGTAGCTCTACAGAGAGACTTTACAAGCAAAAACTGTTGAGCTGCAACATAATTTATAAAATATGACACAGTGGTATGGAATAAACCCCTCAATAGGAATAAACATTTTGGTTACAATAGTCCAATACTATTATAAACAATGTTGCATAGACGGGTGCAATTTTGCAGTATAATGAGTACTTTTACTTGTGATACAAATACATTTTGTTGATAGGACTATAGCATGGAGTTGGACTGTCACTTCATGTTGTAGCTATTTTCACTAAATAAAAGATTTGGATCTTCTGCTTCCATCTGCTGATAATCAAAAGTCGCCTCTCAAATACCCCAAAAAGCTCAATATAAATCCTTATTTTCCTGCTTGAATTGTTTTAAGTTTTAGTTTTCTAAGTCAACCTTATAATTTAGCAGAATTTTTGCTGTGACTGTTGGATTTTAAAAAATATATAAACCAACTGTGTGTAACTGCTTTTCAGTTACTTCATTGGTTTTGCATTATGTATGTGAACGTTTGTGACATCTCTCTTTGTATCTCAATGTCACCTCATGCTCTTTCTTCTTCCTGATGGAAGATAAATCACCCAGATCAATTATTCATTCTGGCTAAAGAGCAAACATTTAGATAGCTGACACATAAACCAATATGCTGGCTGATACTTAGTTGAGATAGTTTGTTTAGATAACTAATTTACACAAAGCTGGGTCTGTATCTCAGGCTGTTGATTTAAAGAGCCGCAACATTTGTTCTTTTATAACAATTTTAATACAATTGTGTGTTTGTGTGTTTGTGCGTGCGTGTGTGCGCGTGTGTGAGAAGGAGTGAAAAGGACAGATGAGGGGGGAGTTAAAAAATGAGAGCGTACACTGTGGGAGGCAGAGAGTCTTATATCAACGAAACCAACAAGAGCAGCACTGTAGGAGTTTCTCCACACAATTCCTTATTCTGTCAAGACAATCTGCTGCACACACACACGCACGCACGCACGCACGCACGCACACACACACACTGTAGCTCCACTGGTCCAACAAAATGGCAACGCTTCGTACTGATGTCTTTGATGAACTTTTATTGACGCGTTCTCTCTCTCTCTCGACACCTCGGACACCGTGAAAACTATAAACAAACATAAACATTTTGACATATATTGCGAGCCCTTTCTGGAGTCTCTCATGCAAATGTCCGTTGCCAAACAAGCTCACGTGAGCACATTAACAATGCCACAAAACTACAAACTACAATCTCTCAAAAATGCAATACATATCAATATAAATGCTGGTCAACAACAATATACATAAATATATTAACAAATAAACAATTTACCGTGTGCACCTCTTGGACCATGTGCAGAATTAGTCTAGCTTGGGGTCTTCACTCCTCTCTGCGTCTGTGCCAGCAAACCGACCCACAATGCCACGGTCATGTGCCCACGCCAACTCTGGGTGTGGCCCGTTACTTTACGACACTACATAAAGAATTACTGTAACCTGAGCTCAACCATATAAACTCAACAGATTTCAATTGCATGTTAATCAATCCTGCTCATTCAACATGCCTGCACACACAGGGAACATTTATAAACTTATAACTGGCTTCAACATGTCTCTTTGACAGTTACACTCCCACCAAGTTACTGTGATTTATGATGCAAATAATAAATGCAAATAAATAAATCCAGTAATTTTCAGAACCAAATGTTTGATGACTGTAAAATACTTTCATGTCAACTTGATACCTTGACCTTTTCACACAGGTAGGCAAATAAACATTAGTCTTACTGAAATACATTTGAGTTGTTTTCCACAAGCACGACTAATTTATGAATAGGACGTTCAAGAATGAGTCGTGAACCTTCTTTCCCTAGCTTTTTATTTCCTATCTGTAGTGTGACTTTTCACACAAGACCATCTTCATCCTTGCAAGCATCAAGTACTCTTCCAAGTCTTCACTCATTGCGCGGAATCCCTTCCTCTTTGACAATGACGATATCTCCAATCTTCACACTTCTCTTTGAAGAGTGCCAGCCTTGTCTGAAAGTGATGTTTGTCAGGTATTCCTTCCTCCACGTAATACAGAATTGCTCTGTCAGATATTGTACTCTGCGCCATCTTTTCTTGGCATACAAATCTTCAGCCACAAACTGTCCTGGTGGAGGCAGCAGAACAGAAGCTTACAGTACATGGTAAGTATATGATTTGGGGTAAGTGGCTAGAGCCTTGGGATCATTTAGGTTGTTAGTAGTGAGTGGGCGGCTGTTTACGATTGACATTGCCTCATAAAGGAATGTTCTCAAAGAAGCATCATCTAATCGTCCAGCACTTTGCGACAGAATCCAGCTTAGGATGCTCCGAAAAGTGGTGCAGTTCAATTCTCTGAACATTTCCTAGTTCTTGAGGAACAAAGCACCTTGGAATCTGGAGTTTTTGCAGATTCTCTAGATCATTCAGCCAGCTCTCCCATTGTGGCCTCAACTCTTTGGGCAGTGGTTCGTCCCACTCAATCCCCCTTTGGCACATTTCCTGCAATACTCTCTTTCCCTGTAAGAGGAAGGGAGCCAATAACTCCAGTGGATCAAACACAGAGGCAACAGTTGAGAGAAGTCCCCGCCGTGTTGCTGGTTTCTCCTCCAGGGAAACTTTAAAGGAGAATGTGTCCGTGTTGACACTCCACGTTACTCCCAACACAGTCTGAACCGGGAGTTCATCATGACTGAGATCTACATCACCACCCACCATACTGTGGGCCACTACAGCAGCTATTTTAATTGATTGTCCTGCAGAATCAGACAAGATGCTAAACTGGGACTTGTATTATCTTAAAGATGACCATATGTCCAACTGTTCATTCCCTCCCCAGACAGGACTGTGTTGTTCTGTGAGTGAAAAACTCACTCCTTCTTTTGCCCAAATAAACACTGAAAAAATTAACTTAAATCAGCTCAGAATGTTTCTTTTCAGGAAAAAAAAATTCCAGCTTTCACATTAAAGCAACTCTGTGGTTTGACAGGATTTATTATTTTGCTCAGGGACACATCGGAAGGGAAGATATTTGCTTAGATATTTGACTTGGCAGATGGATGTTACATTTACTACACTACAACAAACATATATTATTTATAAAATACAATTGATCTATTTTTAATAATTAAATAAATCCTTGAGCTATTCTGCCAAGGTGTAATGAATAGAAATAGGCAGTATTAGTCTCTGCTGTTATTGTCAGAGAGAAAAGTTGCAGAAGAAATTCATTTGAACGTGTATTTCATTGAATGGAATTGAGTCACTGCTGGAAGTTACTGGGAGCCTGTGCTGGCAAATAAAAGGGGATTTATTTAGGATTTATAAATAACTGAATATACAGCTTGTGTTAGAACATTTTAAGCAGTGCAAGCAGCAGTGAGAAAACATGCCAACACATCACTGTGACAATACCTTGTTCCTTAATACCATGTAATTGTATTATATACACTATCACATTGAAAAACACCTAAAAGAGCAAGATGCCAAAAAAGAAAAGCCTGCATTACCTTAGTTTACCTTCGTCTTTGTTTAATGTTTAGTAATTAATATCCACCGTTGTCTTCATAGAACCACATAGGAAACGAGGTGCATGTTTTTCAGTTTTCTCCAGCTTGGATTTACCATCTCATGCTGTTTAATCATGTTTACTGCTGCTGGATTCACTCCTCCTGATGCAATCTATTGCACACCATGCTGCTGGAGTGTAAACACAGAAACCATCATCACTATATACTGTACAGTATATGACTTTTTGTCACAACTTGGCAGGGAAGAAGGACAATCACCACAATTCTGCAATGTCCTTCAACTGACCTTAAGATATAGACATCTACAGATATTTTGACATTACAGGAAAAGCATAGATGTAACTAATAACATTACCGATAGAGGAGCAGCGTCCTGGGGCCCTGCACAGACTGGTGTTTCCAATTAACCTGCTAATAAAGTGATGACACTAAATAGTTGCATTCTGAATCGCATACTTTTTTGTTTTGCTTTCAGTACATACTTCAGCTGCCCTTACAAAGTGTGTGCTGTTGCATGCAATATTGCATGCACACAATTGTGACATACTACTTCTTCATAAAAAATGCGCCTTTGACCCTCTTGGTCATATCTGTCTCGATCCGTACTGCATTCCACACACTTTCTGTTATACTGAATCTTTTTTTCGGCATACTAACCATACAATGGACCAAAATGCACAGAAGCAGGACCTCACCTAAGGGGTATGCAGCCATCATTAGTGCACCTTTACCGTTTCTGCAACGACAGGTCAAAATGTCTGCCATCAGTTTCAGGTTTTTAACCTGATTACTTTAATTCAAGCAGTGCTTTTTTTAGTGCCTCCCCCACCATATTTTTTTTACATTCTCACAGTGTTAAGAGGCTGAAGGGTTGATATTGTTTCATAAGACGAAGGCAAAAATTAAAAAGACAACAAAAATGTATGTTGCAGAAATATGATGTATTTCCTGTTTTGAGTCACCATAATGATATTGTCACTCCAGAGCTGAGAACCAGTGGTGTAAATAGCACAGTATAATTATTATCATTACAATAGTCAGGTGCGCTCATATCATATTTGTTAGCAGCATGACAGTGACATGGAGCATAAGTCAGGACGTGATCGGTATCACGGCATGACGGCTGTCACCACAGATTTGTCACGCAGCAGGGAGCTGTCGTTTCTGCAGGGTATGTCATTGTTACTCACTTATCACGGCTGACAACTCTGACCGGGGCATCAGCTCAGTTCACTACAGTGTGTGCCTCAAATATCGGCTGCAGATACAAGCAGGGTGGACAAAGATGTTTTTCTTGTGTGACAGCTTCCGGTGACTAAAAGTGACTTTATTGACTTGTGGAAACAACAGGCACCTGTCAGATATGTGTCATCAGTTCGGGTGTCCATAAAGTGACAGCCAGGGTTTTAATCAATCGAACCACCAAAAACATCTCATCCCTGTAGGGCCCCAACTCCTGATTTTATTGACGATCTAGTTTACTTTTGTGAGAGAAACAAGAGAAACTGGAAGAGATGTAGGATCTGAAGAATACTTCATCTGAAGATTTTATCTATAATGTTAAAATTTAAACTCAAACACCTGAAGAACTAGCAGTCTATAATTTTTTGTTCATATTATTTTGGACTTTACTATAATCATGACCACTGACCTTCCTTGTGAGTTAGATAGTGTTTGATACCACTGAAAGAGTCTAATTGAATTATAAAGCAGTCTAAATACAAACATTAAATGGATAAATACATATTCCTGCAGTATGGAGAAGAGAAAACTGCAGGGAGGAAATAAATTGTCTGCCAAATTATTTATTTGCGCCAAATCAGCCATGTGTTGTGCTTCCCCTGACTGATTTAAATCTGCCAACTTCTGTGGCCAACCTTCACCTTCCTTGTCTCCATCATAAAGGGGGTGCCAATGTCCAGACGGTAGTAGTCTGCATCAGAGACGTAACAGTGCAAGACTGTGACAGAGAGATTTGGAGGTTACTGGACGTTGCAGCAGCATCTTTATATAATTTTTTTTTGGTTTGCACTTGAAGTAAACAGTCTGACATTTGGATTTAATCTGTAAGAAGGCTTTTTTTTTTACCGTTTGCTAGATTCAGTTTGTACATTTATCATTTTTATCCTTGGCTGTCTATGGAAACCGTTTTTTCCTTTGATAGCAAATATCCAGTCCCCCCCCATCATAGCCAATAACAGGGCTCTTTGAACCAAGTGGCAAATAAAAAATTCAAAGGATTTTAGGCAGTAAAGCAAGTCAATATTTGTATTTATTTTTGTGTATATTGAGACCAAAAATTTAAGTACTGTAACAACTGAGAGAAGAGAGAGCTGAGACCCTTGCAACTCACACTCTAATTTAGGTTTTATTATTTTTTTCAAGCGAGGTAAAATGCTGTTGTTATGTCTTTCTTTTTTTCATTTGAACCTTGTATTTCATTTTGTTTTTGATATACCATACATTGTGGCATGCCAGTTAAATGAGCCAGTTTACTATAATATGAATTCATCATCCTCTTCTGGACCACAGACAACTCTTAATAATTGTACTTAATTTCAATTAACTTAATTTACACACAGCATGCAAATATTTAGTCCAACAACATTTGAAATTCATTTTTTGCAACATCATACAGACCTGTGTCCTTTTTAAAGAAAAAATAATTGTATAATTCCTGGTCATCCCATAGATTGAATATAAAAGTCAATGTTGGTTTCAGGTCTCAAAAGTTAGGCCAATGTGGAATTGTCTTAAAGTCCAATACCACTCAGGGCCACTAGGGGTTGGCTCCAAAAAGGCTCAGGCTCCATAGACTCCCATTTAACCCTCCCGTTGTCCTCGGGTCAAAATGACCGGCAGCTGTGTTCAACCAAGTTCTATTTTATTTCTATATTTTTATATTTTTTGGGATCATTAGTCATCATTCTTTAAAGAAACCCTCACAGCCTCCTTGTCACCAATGATCCCAAAAAATATGAAAATAAAATAGAACTTGGTTGAACACAGCTGCGGGTCATTTTGACCCAAGGACAACACGAGGGTTAATTTCTCTCAAGTCAATGATTTTTTTTTTTCCACGAGTCTTTATAGTGTCATTCCCTAAAGTCACTTCTTCTTATCAGTGTTCTCGTGGTCCATCTTAAAATATTTAAATCGTTATTTAGATAATATGCCAGCAATTGAGTAAGATTCAGTGCTCTCTCCTCCCTGCTCGTCTAAATATGGTCACTTCTGGCTATAAAATAGCATGATGGCGACGGCCGAAATACCGAACTAGGGGCTTCATAACAGTAGTTCACAAACCAATGGGTGACGTCATGGTTGGTTGTCACTTGTTTTATCCTACAGAATTATTTGCGTCCAGCCAATCAAAGCGGTTTATCTCTAATCTGCATTTGCAGATTTAAGCAATAGCTGCGACTGCATTACCGTTACCGTGTCTACCATTAGCGTGGCTAACCTCCAGCCCAGGACATGCACCAAAGAGCCACAGACTAGCAAAAAGCAGTAAATATGATCCTTTTTAGCTGTCATATGTTATCTGCAAGCATTGTCTCACACCTTGAGTTAAAGAAGTTAATACAAATTCACACAAAATTCAAAGTGACATGCTTTCCAAACACAAAAATGGTGAGTTTTGTTGATGTGGTTAGACTTCAAAACCACCTCGCTCTTAAAAAAAACAAGCTTAAATGGTTGTTGTTGGAAAACTGGGCCCAGGATATCCACTGAATAACAATGGAGTGAATGAGGAAGCCATTTTTAGAGCCCCTCACCTCTTTGTCTCCTCAAAGAGCAGCCAGGACTGACTAATGGTTTGCAGAAAGATTGAGAGATGAAGGAAGAGTGGGATGAAATGATCAAGGTGTCAGGACGCAGCAGAGGGAGTGAAAGGAGGGAAGAAGGGAAGGAGAACAGACAAAAGAAAGGACGAAGCAGAGTCCTGCTGAGCTGATGGGGATGAAAAGAGGAAGAGGGTTGAAATCCACAAGACCGTAGTTAGAGGTGTGAAACTCATGAGGATAATTCTATTTCTATATTTGTGTGGATGATGGTGAGCTATTTTAATCTTTCATCTCTCCTCATCCTTTCTCTCTCTCTCCCTCCCTCTCTCCTTTTTTTTTCTCCCTTCTCCCCATAATTAAATCAGATGACTCTTTGTCTGCTAACACTACAGACAGGACTAATTCTCACCACTGTCACTGAAATGTAATTGGGCCCGTGTTGCTGTGTTTCTAGCTGTGTGATAATTAGGTATGCAATCGCTGCAGAGCAAATTACTGCACATGAGGATGGTACTTTAACATTAGTGTACATAAATCACATGTTACAATCATTTTACATAATGCACCTGTCAATTTCCTAAGAAATACTTCTTTGCTTATGCCGGTGCCTTTGGCTGTGTCTTCGTCTGTTGATCAAAGTGGATGCAAAGAGAAAATTTAACATTCTGCACTTACTCTAAGCACTGTGTACACTAAAGTTTTGGAGTTGTGAGAAGTTAAATCGTGTCAATCTCTTGACTTCAAAGTCTTGAAATAAAATGCTGCTCCACTCTCTCCTTGGCTTAAACACACCCTCAAATCCCCGCTGTAGGCATCCAGGTGAAAGGGGAATAAATATGTGTTCAGGTCAGTGGAAAAAACAAAACAAAGAAAGAATCAGAGTTGAAGTATAATTGGGAAGGGGGTTGAAAAATAGGTGGAGGAGGAGAGAAAGAGAGAGGAGGAGGGAGGTTTAGGGATGAAGAGCAAGATATGAGGGTGTGGAGGAAAGCGATGCAGGAGGGCAGACTAATGAGGAAGCAGGGGCCTAAGATCACCAGACACTGTTTTCCTCTCTCATCATTCTGAGGGCTGAAGGCCACAGAGGTTTATTCAGAGAGTGGGAGGAGTCGAGGAGACAAAACTTTTGAAGGACTCTGGCTTTGTGTAGCAGATGCGGGCTGATGTGTTTGCGGTGTGTGTGTGTTTGTCCACACATGTGTTTGTCCGTGAGCTTCGTGTCTCTCCAGCCTAAGGGTGTCCTACCTTCCCTTGACAGTGCTGCTTTCTTTGTTCTTCTCTTAAATAGCAGTTGTCACAGCCATCCTCCCACATGCAGGGAAACAGCCAACAGCCCCACAAAACATCCTTGTTGTTTTCTCTGTGCTCGTTGCTGGCTGGAGACCTTCACGTCGTCGCATTCGATATCTAAGCACTGCAGCCGTCCTCCAAACACCGTGTGTGGTGGCCCATGTGTGTGGATGTGTGTGTGGGGGTCTCCTTTTTGACACGGCTTCGCACAGCTTATAAAGTGAAATTGTGGCATTCGTATGCAGACTGTGATGATCCTGTTCTGTCCCTCTGTCTTTGGTGTGTGTGGGTTTACATACTATATGTGTTTACTTGTTTAGGATCCTGGCTGCAGCAGGGGCACACATGAACATCTCAGTGGACCTGAGGACTCTGAGGGCCGTGCGAGTGCTCCGACCCCTCAAACTGGTCTCAGGCATCCCCAGTGAGTATCACAAATACTACATTCCTTGTTTTCCTCTGTCATTAATAACTATAACTATAAACAGGGCACGAGTGGATTAAAGGGTAAGTTTAACCAAATGAGTATAAAAGCAAACACCTCGTGGAATCTGCCTATGAAGATAGTTGCTTTGGTTTTTATTTATCTATGTTTGCAGATATTGCCACAGAGGTTTTGGGGTTTGTGGTCCATAAACAAACTTAACAAAGGAATCAATTGTATTTAAAAAAAAAAAAAAAAAGTTGAATTCAGATGTCTTTCCTGACACAGTGTGCCTGTTTCTCCCACCAACACTTTTTAGTGGAGCTATGTTTTTAGTTGAAGCAGTCCAAAGGAATAAAGCCAAACGTATGGACAGGTTGATACTTGAGAATGACACAGAATACCTCATATTTATATATAGCAGAGCAGCCCAGTTTGGGGCCCGCAGGCTTTTTAATGTTTTCGCCCACCATAGCATTTGACAAGCTCGTGCTTATTTTCCTTACTCTTAAGTGCTGTTAAATCCTAAGTGTAATGACTATGAACTGTTCATTTTATGTTGCTTCTAAGTGCATAATGAGTTTTCAGCAATGTACAGCACAGTACTACTAGGTTTTATATTACATTGGTGTATGTCTTATCTACAAGGAGTTATGGTATTGTCTTTCTCCTGCTGATGCTCATGTGCTGTTAATGTGTCCTACGCCACTGATCTTGAGCTGCCAGTCAAGATGAAAGATCGAGGCAGCTGCACAGGACAACTGTTTTTTTACAATAATTTTTACAAACAGATAAAAGATTACTATTTTGCAGATTAAGGAGTAGTGTTTTAATTATTCTGAAATTCTGTTTTAGATGTAGAATTTTAGTACATTTTTGGTAAAATATATCACATTAATGAAATTTAATTTTACATAATATAAACCTCTTTTTTGGCCTGGGACCCTCCATCCACATTCATTTTTATCCTTTCATATGAAATCATTTGGGCACCTCCGGTTGAATTAATTTATTAATCATTGATGTCCTGTATTGGATTCCAGACCAGTATCAGTATGATGTATGGTCTAATCCTAAAGGCAGGGCAACAACCACTGTTTATTTTAAATTTTTAATTAATCTGTTGATTGTTCTCTCAGTTAAATTATATATTATTTGGTCTTCAAAATGTAAAAACATTTTTTTTTTTTTTAAATGCTCATCAGCATTTACACTCATAAAAGACTCAGAGACCTCTAAGATATTTATATAAGAGAAGCTGCAACTAGTGAACTTCTGATTTTGTGAAGTGAGGTTGAGATGACACATGTATCACACATTCACAGTGTGTTTTCACATGCAATCTGCTCACGGTGTGTTCTACCTGCAGGTCTGCAGATCGTCCTGAAGTCGATAATGAAGGCCATGGTTCCTCTTCTGCAGATCGGCCTGCTGCTGTTTTTTGCCATCCTCATGTTCGCCATCATCGGCCTGGAGTTTTACAGTGGCAAACTGCACTACAGCTGCAAACCACAGCCTGGAATACTGGGTACAGACACACTCACAGTTCATCTCTACTGCACACATGACGCTCTGTATGCACAGTGATGCATATACAGTATGTATCTATATATACAAACAAGAAGAAAAAGTGATGTAAATATAGTAATTGTGTCTGGATCTCCATTCATGTGATGCGTCTGTTATTCTACTGTATACACACACACACATACAAAGAGCCCACATATATGCACACATTCGAACTCGTCTTGTGATAATAGCCAATTGAGACATCCTGTCATGACTGTTATATTGTGATTTCTTAAGCCACTATTTGTGTTTGCACTGCAAAACAGAAAATTATCTGAACACGTCTGCCACACATTGATGGGATGAATTAAACACATACAACCCCAGATTGTTGTAAATAATGCGCAAATATGAACGGATAAGAGACACTTCAGAACAATTTTTGACAGCAAACTGATTCACAGAACTTAAAAGCAAAGAGTCATGCCTGAGCTCATCCTTTTGCTTTGTGTTGTGCTCTGTGTGTGTGTGTGTGTGTGTGTGTGTGTGTGTGCGTGCATGCGTGCGTGCGTGTGTGTCTCTCTCTCTCTCTCGCAACCTTTAGGTAGTATCTCTTCTGTCATAATCACAAATGCATGCACACATGCGTTCATACACACACGGCATGTCGGCTGCACCTGGAGACTTGATCAAAACAAACCGGTAGTGTTGTCCTGTATAATTAAAACCAACAATGCGGCGTACTACAATGGCTCATTGTACATTCATAGCTGTCATTAACCTCCAAGCTGCTCCCATCACACTTAAGCTGAATAGACAGTTAGAAAACGCAGACAGACCGAAGTAAGTATTGTCCGTCACTGTTCAGAGATCATTGCTCACTGTGTACTTGGAGTGGTTTAATTTTCAGACCAGGAGACACGAAAACAAAAATTTTATCCTCTCACATTCTGTGTGGAAGTTTTTTTAATACATGATAGCTTTCAAATTTCAGTGATTATGTAGTAACTTGTTAATGTTAAGGAACAAGATCTGTCAAGATCTCTGTCTTATGACATGTAACATTTTGTATTTCTGCATCTTTCTGCTCAGCCAACGAGACGGTGGACTCGTCTGAGTCTGAGTTCCCGTGTGGTGTGCGCCAGTGTCCTGTCAAATACACCTGCAGCGATACCTGGATCGGCCCGAACGACGGCATCACCCAGTTTGACAACATCCTGTTTGCTCTTCTCACCGTCTTCCAGTGCATCACCATGGAGGGATGGACAACTGTACTCTACAATGTAAGATAGCTTACCCACACACCACACATACATGTGCCACTCATAATATTTCTCTATTTCTCTGCAAATTATCCAGGCGTAGAGGTGTTTTGTTACAATTTATACTCCATTAGCCGTAATGAACAGAAGCAGCTCTGGTTCCAGCGTGTTAGTGGTTGCCGAATGGATGTCTTTACCCCGACGTCCTCATCTCTCTCAGGCAGTCTGCCTGTGGGAGGAGAGAAAAGGGAGGGATGTTACTAGGTTGTGATTTTGGTGTTGTAACTGCAAAGTGCTATTTTTACTCTTGTTTTGCTTTTAGCTTGTCGTTTTCATACCATCTTAGAAAACTATAAACTTGCTCTGAGAAATTTCATCGAGAATCAATGACTCTACAAACCTGTGTTATGTATGAATGTGAGCTCCATAAGCACTTGGAAATATTGCCAGCTGAAAATCCAGCTCTCACATTTAGTATTTTTTTTCCATTGAATCCCGTCTCAAATGCTTCAGAAGACTTCACTTTTTATTTTCATATATGTCTGCTCAAAAATCATGTCTATTCATAGACAACTATTTATATTGTCACCAAGGGTGGGTATTTCTGTCATAGCGCTTGACTGATATCATAAAGTACTCCTGATCCACATCACTGAGCAACAACTGATTGCTCAACAACTGACTCAGAATAATAACAAGCTGAACCACGAATGCCACTTAATGGGACTGACTGGAAGGATTGTTTGACACAATGTTTTTTTGACACACTCAGTTCAACACCAAAAGCCTGAAAAGGCCAGGCCATACTGTCAGAGGAAATGGTTTTGAGAGTCCCCAAAGTCATACAAAAGAAGATTGTATATTAAGGTGCAACACACAGAGACATACAGTATGTTCAAATGTTGAAAACCAACAATGATGCCATTTTTGCTTTAGAGCCACATGACAGGCATGAAATGCTGCGCTGGGCTTAGTGAGTGTCTGGTTTAAAATGTTTTCTGCATTGTAATTTCTTGGGACTTTAATAATGTGAACTGATGTAATGCAGGTTAGTGACACATCAAGCTCTGACCAGAGAAGTCTGTCTCAGCTCTTCAGAACTGCTTTGAGAGCATCGATTTGAGGCATGTTCAAAGAGGCAGCCTCCGAGTGAGCAGACTGATCTGAAGGAGTACACAGGGACAGTGACAGCCTACATCAATAAGTGCACAGATAACATCACAGTTACCAGAACCATCTCCTCATGGGCCGACATGAAGTCATGGCTGACAGCAGAAATTCAGGTGCTGCTGATTTACTGCATTCAAATCTGATAAGGCAGCCCTCACAACAGGAAGGACCACTGTGTCATGTGCTAGGGAGGTAAAAAAGACAAGATGCAAGACAGAAGCTACTTCACAGACAGCAGGGATGTATCCAGGCCCTCATAGACTACAGGTCTCCTCATCAGACCTGCTGTGGCGACGCCTCTCTCCCACATGCACTGAATGACTTGTACACTCGGTTCAAGAGACTGAAGTATGTGACTGCAGTTAAGACTACCCCTCTGATTGGTGTCCAAGTTTTGACTGCAGACAGTGCGAGATAAATACCCTCTCTAGAGTTAACCCATGCAAAGCACCAGGAACAGACAGAATCCCAGACCAAGTCTTCAGGGACTGTGATGAGTAGCTGGCAGGTGTCCTTGCTGACATCTTCAATATCTCTCTGTCCCAGGCAGTTATCCACACAGGTATAATGTCTACTACCATCATGCCAGTGCCACACAAGTCCTCCATGTTCTGCCTTGACAGCTACCGTCCCATTGTATCAACTCGCATCAGCATGAAGTACTTTGAGAGGCTGTTCATGCAGTTTCTCAAGTCCTGCCTCCCCACCACTGGGTCCCCTCCAGTTTGCAACTGGGTGCTGGAATTCTCAGACCACAGTCAGTCCAAATCAGCAGCATCTCCTCCAGGACCATCACTCTCACCACCGGCGCTCCACAGGGCTGTGTGCGCAATCCACTTCTGGTCACCCTGCAGATATATGCAGCATCATCCACCTCCGTCCTCAATATGAAGTTTGCTGATGACCTTAGTGGTGGGCCTCATCAGCAAAAGTGTTGAATCACTGTGCAGAGTGGAGGTGGACCAACTGGCAGCGTGATGCAAAATCTACAACCTCTCCCTAAATATCAGGAAAACTGAGGAGGCCATCATCAACCACAGAAAGACCAGAGCCCACTGCACACCCATCTGACCAGTGATAGTACAGACACGGTGATAATAGGAACTCCATCCATTACATCTATGACACATGGTGCACCCGGAAGGCCCTCAGCATTGCAATGGACATAATCACCTACTCTTGCTGCATTCACTCCATCCTCCTCCTCTTTGGCAGGAGGTACCGGAGCATCCATGCTGCTTCCACCAGACTATTTCATTCCTCAAGCTGTGAGGTTCCTCGGCAGTGTGAACAGCCACACAGTCCTCTCCTGAGTGACTTTTGACCTTCCTCCCTTTGCACAAAAAATACAAGTCTGTTCCTTTATACTGTATGATATTTTCATATGCAGAAATAACAATAAGATCAGACTTGACTTAAATAGTCACCTTCCCTGAATATCAGAAAGTATTTGTTTTTAGTTGTGAAAGTTTTGTTTTACAGTTTGTTGTTGAAAGTCAGCGTGAAGGACTATAACAAACTTAAAATTTGCATGACTGCCAGTTTTCATATTAAGAAAAAAATATACATATATATATATATGTATATATATAAACAGCTTGGCCATATTTGTATTTTTCCAACTTCTTTGATGATCTCAGTTAAGCAACAGATAAAACAAACTGCTGTGCCAGGGTGTAATCTGCAGTCACACGCCTGCTCTCTCAGTTTTTATTGAGATGAATGAAGGCAGAAAATTTGCTATAATGATTGTGTTATGCTGTCGAAAGTGACACTGAATGAGCTTCACTGCTGAGTGAGGAGGGACACAGGAAAGAAAAAGATGACATTGCTGCTTCTGTGAAATTGAAAAGGATCTGCTGACTGTGCAGACTTACAGTAATAATGTCAGTTTAAACCGAAGTACACACCTGCAGTAAATGCACAAACACTCGAGCCGTACTTTTCGAGAGCCATTAATTTGGTTACACGTACAACACATAATATACAGTCATGATATAAACGTTCTCAGGTTCCCTTTCTATAAAGTGACGCAGAAATACAATACTCTGTTTTTATACCAGCATCAGTAGACAGTAACGGTTCCTCCTCCCTCCACGCTCCTTCTGTGAGAGCCGATCAATACGCATGATGTCTGTGCTCGGTTCCCTGCCTGCACACAGACTTGAACCCACATCAGCCGCCCAAACACCTACACCTGTGTCTTTCTGTCTTGTATCCCAGTGGCAGCATGAGTCAGGTCTGTTCCCGCCTGTCTTGAATTCACTGACTTTAAAACTTCTTTTTGGTGTTTCAGACCGACGATGCCTTGGGCCCCTACTGGAACTGGCTCTACTTCATTCCTCTTATCATCATCGGCTCCTTCTTTGTGCTGAACCTAGTGCTGGGAGTCCTCTCTGGGTACGTCCATTTTGAAAGCATCAAGGTTTCAGCCTTTAGATTTGTGAGATTTATGGGGCCTTTCTAGCTTCTAGATTGTCAAAACTTTTTCTTTTTTAAACTTTCTTTTTCTTTTTATGATGTTTGCCTCATTGACCATCAACCTATTATGAAGAAATGCAAACTTCTGCAAAAAGGAGGAGTCTGACATGTCAGACAGACTTAAACTGGGACCCATCTCAGAGGTTGTTTATTTCCATGTCTACATTTGAAGACTAAACACATCACAATCAATCAATACGACCTTCCACATATTTCATTGGCGTCTTCTAAATTTATCTGAAGCATGTAACTTTTTCTTGTCCAAATTTAGCGGACAATATCTGTACAATTATCTTTTACTACTTATTGATGCATTGACACAGTCATTGTCAAGTTTATGAATATTTAACAGGTGTTGGCATTTAGCGGTCATCATTGTTAGTGCTTGATGTGGACAAATTACTGAAGGATATACTTTATAGAAACCAAAGTATACTCCACTGTTTATTCTCTTTAGCAGCCAGTGCTTGCAGTTTTATCATTATACTGGTTGCTACAGATCCAGTAAACCCTTAAATATGCTTTTGATGGCAATTTTGTGCCTATACTCACAGTTATAACAGTTATAAATAATTCAAAATGTTTATCTCACTTAAAGTTCTCAGCATTGTTTCTCATTTGTATAATGATTAAATACAGTATGTGTGATACCAAGTTTTAACGGTATAAAAAACATCAGACCTGTTAAACAAATTGCAGCTGAGATGAGAACAAAAAAGCTGTTTTGCAAGTTTTGTTTTCACAAAACTTCCTAATGCTTCTCACCACATCCACAATATATTTTTCATCCAGCTGTCAATCCTTTGTGCCTCATTGTGGAATTATAGGGTACTTTACATCAACAGCACACTCAAAAATCAACTGTATTTTCAAGTATGCATCCCGCTTGATTAGAGTACACTTCACTTAGTCATTGTTTCAGTTGAACAAACTACATACACAAAACTTGTTTAGAATTACTGTGTAGTATAGAGTTGTGACATACCTAGGTTCAGCCCTCTATATTTCAGGTCCTCAACTTTATAAGCTATATAACACTATACTCGTTTTGTTGTCCTGTTGATTCAACATATTGTGGCCTAGACAGTAAGACAGACTAACTGTAACTTGCTTTTTCACTGGTTGGTAGAAACCAGCGACTGTCGAGTCAAACTATGCAGATTCACTACAAGGTGTCTATACAAGTTAATTAGTTTACAGAAAGGTCATTGGGGGATCCATTGTTATTATCTCTTCAGCGAGATGGAAGAAACATCATTTGACTTCCTTTCCATTCCCCACCTCCTCTCCTCTCCTCTCCTCTCCCGCACCCTCAGAGAGTAAATACATTATTCTGGGGTTTGGTTTGTTTGTGCAGGGAATTTGCCAAGGAGAGGGAGAGAGTCGAGAACCGCAGGGCCTTCATGAAGCTGAGACGCCAGCAACAGATTGAGAGAGAGCTCAACGGCTACCGGGCCTGGATCGACAGAGCAGGTGGCTTCAGCCCCACAGTCACACATCAGCTTTTCCTCAATGAGATAAGACAAATTGAAAATTCCTTTTAAAATGTAGAAAGTGGGACTATGTGCTGCAACTTGTCAGCTGTTTGTTCTGCACTAAATAAGCTGTAAATACAGTTACAAAAGATGCCAGTATATCTCTTTCCATCTGAGCTGTCATCTGCTGCTCAGTACTGATCATACTCTTTGCTCTCCAGAGGAAGTAATGCTTGCAGAGGAGAATAAGAATCCAGGACCTTCTGCCCTCGATGGTAAGTCAGCCTGAGATCTTAGTTTTTCCTGGTTGCGTTGTGCACTTTGTCTTTCTGCTATTCCAACATTGCTCTACATGCTGTCTCAATTTAATACTGCCAAATGTGCTTTGGAAAGGCCATCCAGGCATATGCTGGTGTAGTTTGTACTCTGTATTTGTATGTGCTTTAAGGTTGACACAATTTTTTTTAAGATAGGAATAAAAACTCCTCCCACTGAACTAAATAGCATTTTAATCTGACTGATCCCTTTTGCCATTGTAGTGGCTCAAGAAATGACAACCAGACTAAAATATTTCAATATGTTGCTATTCATAGTTCCCAGATGATACGTTCTAATGATCCTGACTTTCCTTTAGTTTAACCAGGAGGTTAACGTGTTGTTTTGAGAGAAAAGATTTAACAAATATTGAATTGATTATTTTGAAATTTGGTTTTGACATTCATGTTTCCAGATGATCAATTTTAAAGACTATGGTTGTCCTCTTATTTTTCATTGACAGCATCAATTTGTCCAATAGTTTAGTTAATGACCAAAAACTAACATTCCCATCATGTTCAACTTTTACAATGCTGAGTTAGCATTTAGCTCAAAAGTAGATCAACTGGTGCCATCATGTAACCAAAAGTTTAAATTCTCTAATACTTCAATTGATGACCAAATAATACTAAAACTAATGACTTTGCTAAAGTAACATAGTGAACATATTACCTGCTTAAAGGTACTGTATGTGGAATTTAGGGGCATCTATTGGCATACATGGAATATAATATTCCTAATTGTGTAAAATCTCCTGAAACTGTGATCACTGTTTTTTGGTTACTTCAGAATGAGCCCTTCATAGCTACATAGGGAGCAGGTCCTGTTCCACAGAGCCCGCCATGTTCCCCTACCATTTTTCTAAAGTAGCGCAGAAGGGACAAACCAAACACTGCCTCTAGAGAGGGACTTTTGGTTTCTGTAAATTTTGCAGCAACCGTAGAGTCTCCTGCAAGCAGAGGGTGAGGCGAGTTGTGTTCAAATAGTTGCAATCTGTAACCTCACCAGATGCCACTAAATCCAACACGCTGCTCCTTTAAGAACAGCATGTGGGTATCAACACTAATACTTAAATGCACCAAATGTTCGCTGAGCATTTCTATCATTTTAAAATGTTGTGATGTATCATTAGGCTCTGCAGAGGGTATCAGCATTAAGCTCAACGCCTCATAGAGCTGCTAGCATGGCCATAGACTCTTAGTGGTGCTCAAATTTCACTGCTGAGCAAGAAAATTGACAAAAAATATATATCTTTACTCTATGTTTATATAGTGTGATATATTAGATACAGATCACGCACACCATAACATCTTTATCAACAATTCTCAGGACCACATAGATAGCATTATCGCTGATAGTGCAAAGCCTGTCATTGGACTCAGTGCCCAACAGACAGCCAAGTGGTGCTCTGACCCTCTCAACTCTGCTGTGACCTTTCCTCCTCCCTAAATCAGCAGGGCTTTTATTAAATGTTGATTGATTGGCAGCTCTCAGAAGGCTCCCAGAGTGGAGTACAGGTGGTGCCTATGGTGAGAACCGTCCTCTATTCTGCACTTTGCCTCACCAACTTCACAATCCATTCTGCAACACTCACGCTGCCGCTAAAAAGCACACAAACAAACATTTCAACAAGAAAGGGGGAAGCAAATCCTTGTTGGAGTTGCTTCTACAAAGACGCTCTGACATGGTCAAATTAAATTGTGCAATGCTAATCTGTAGTCGAAACAGACCGTGGCTCCGGCCGTTGTGATGGAAATAAATGCAGAAGCTCTGATAGCTTTGATTGAAAAGAAAGGTGGTGCACTGCAGTTGCCTTAGCAACCAGTGGTCTGAAAAGGCAGCAGCATGGATGTGCTTATGTGTGTCTGTTTGTGTGTTGACAAGACTTTCCGCCTCTAATAAAAACACTGTGAGAAACGGCAGCAATATTTTTGTGTGTGTGTTTGATCAGTGGCTTATTAAAAAGTCCCCAAGCAAATATTGACCGCAAGTAGATTCAGAAATCACAAGACAGTGGGAAGGAATGAGTCACGGTACGACAGGACAAAAGGTAAACATAAACACACCTGTCAGAGAAAAGGGTTGAAACATGCTCATCACGCTCACTCCGGCATGTGTGCACTGCACAGTGTGTTCCTGTAGTGTATGGCAGCACTTGAACACGCTTCAATTAACAGACATGCATGGACTGTTAAGTCACCCCGGAGCATGATGGAGATCATAAAAGAGCATTAGAAGGTTTGCTTTCAGTTTTTTTGGATCATTACTCTTACATTAAATGATCATTTTTGTCTCATTTAACCGCAATGATATTGAGCTAAATTTTTCCCTTTCAGCTAAAACCTCACAGACATTAACGAGTCATGCAAATGACCTTCACTTTAATTTCCTCTCATCATTTGCTTCATCATATTCTCTTCATCACATACTGCCTCGGTCTAAGAATGGATGTCTCTAACGTGTTTAAAATGTGAGGGTGGTTGTCCACAAGTCAGTTTCAGGCCACATTGACATGACAACCAACAAAAAATTAATTCTTTAATTCAATCTGACGTGATCTCAGCAGAAAAGTTAACAATTTTTTGTGGTCATGTTTCCCAATAGTCCCCCTTGTGTCACTGCCCTCACAGTGTGCTCCCTCTAATGTCACAGAATGAACAGGTTAAACACTTTGTTCTTTTTATGTTCACCCTGCTCTGTCTGCAGTGTTGAAGCGAGCCACCACAATCAAGAGGAGAGGCATGGACGTGGTGCATCAAGGGCAACCAGGGGAGGAGCAATATGGTGATGTCTCCTCTGTGGGTGAGTGGGCGTCTGGGCAGGCTCATAAATATGGACACATAAAGCGTAAGGCATAGGAAGGCACACTGAGCTCTGCTGCAGTTTTTATGTTACTGCTGTAAACATCACACAATTTAAGATTCAGAGTGGGAACATGCTGTACGAACACTGTTTGATCACAGTTCCCACTCTCTTCCCCCCACCAAGGCATCCCCATGGCCAGAGCAAGTATCAGAAGTGCTAAGAGAGGTCCAACAGCATATTTCCGCCGCAAGGAGCGTCTCCTACGCATCTCCATCCGCCGCGTGGTGAAGACACATACGTTCTACTGGACAGTGCTCGGCCTTGTGGCTCTCAACACACTGTGTGTCGCCATTGTTCACCACAACCAGCCCCTGTGGCTGTCCAACTTCCTCTGTGAGTCACACCACGTTTCGAAAAATAAGATGCACTCAGTAAGTCGGCACACCTTTTCGTCACCAGTGGAACTGTTAGTTCCAACATTTAAATACTTTTCTTTGTTGTTGTTGTTGTTCCAGACTATGCAGAGTTTCTGTTCCTTGCTCTGTTCCTGACTGAGATGTTCCTGAAGATGTACAGCTTGGGGCCTCGCCTCTACTTCCACTCCTCCTTTAACTGCTTTGACTGCAGTGTCAGTACTCCATCTCCATCTCTTTGTGTTTTTTTCTCCCAAAATTCAGTTGCATGTGTTCTTAAATTATGCAGAATCAGTCCTCTATTCTTTCACAACTGTCTCTGCATTATCTTTGCCTCTATCGTTCTTGACCTTCACTCACAGCTGTTGGTATATATCCTGTGTGATATCAACAAAGATGTAATTACTTGTAAACCATGTTCATGTCTCTTTAGGTGATCGTTGGCAGCATCTTTGAAGTGCTGTGGGGTTTCTTCAGGCCTGGCACTTCCTTTGGCATCAGTGTCCTGCGTGCACTCCGTCTGCTGAGGATCTTTAAGATCACTAAGTTAGTATCACAGCCTTCCTCACTCTTTGCCATCTGTTTAGATGCCACATTATTTACAAGAAACATGCCAATGTTGACTGAAAGCTATCAACAATATCAATTCAAATGTTGGTGTTATGTGCAGTTTTCTCTTTCACATTAATATAACTTATTATGTGGTTTTTGGGGATTATATTTTTATTGATCCCCTTTAAAACATTTTTTTCTGCTTGGGGTTGTTGCTTTGTATAAATATAAAAGATGAAACAAACCTCCATAAAAATAAATATTTAAGTATAGGCCAATGCAATTTATATTTTTTTACAGAGCAATATATACAGTGAAGTAGCATAAATATACCGCTATCGCTTGCATTTTAAGAGCGCCCCAATGATTTAGCATGCATGCCCATAATATTGTTGGACTGATGATAGACGGTAAAAAAAAAAAAAAAAAGCATCAAAATCAATGCCGCAGAACAAGAAACATAGTCTTTTTCTTTCCAGTGATTTTTCTCCCTTGTCACAACCTGGCACCTGCATTACCCATAATGCAACTCTACAGACTGTCCTTCCTGCTCACACCCTACATAAATACAGAGGTTTGAGTTACACCTGGGAAACAGTGCCTCCTTTGCATGTGCATGACAGCTGCTTCACTGTACTGGTGCAGCTCGCTCGCGTGTGTGTTACCACACTGGCAGCGTGTCTGTTGCGGAGCTGCTACTGCCAGCCCTTTCAATCAACATTGAGTCTCTGTTGAATAATGGCCATATGTAATCAAATGTTTGAGATCCAACAAGTGAGGAGTTTTAACCAAAAAACATTCACATGATTTTTGTTCATCCTCATTCAGAGCAAGACACCACCAGACATAGAGAGAGAGAGAGAGAGAGAGAGAGAGAGAGAGAGAGAGAGAGAGAGAGAGAACCAAGGAAATACTGCTCTTCAGCTTTTAAATTATAGACATAATATATTTAGAGCCTCCACTGGGTTTCTGCCATGACTATAAAGTGCACATGTCTATTTTTGCTGGGAATTACACACGTAACGCGTTAAAAATAGGCGAGATGAAACTCTAGATGACACGCTGCAGCAGTGAGGTGTGGAAGGCAGGCTGTATGGCTGCTCTAACTTGTTAACATGGGTGGCGCAATGAATATCAAGATGCTCTGCGAACACCATGCACACACCACGCAGGCAGTGTGTCCCAGGCTTTATGCTGGTCACAGATGAGGAGCAGCTACAGAAGTCTGTTGAGCTCACTCTATAACTCTGCAACCCCAGACTTTTATTTTCATACTTGTACTCTTGAAACCCAACCAACGCTGACTCAAGTGACATAACTTGTGGTGATTCATCAGAATTTGCTCAGCTCCCTTCTGGAGCCACAGAAGGCCTTATACAACTTTTTTTTTCACATTTGCGGTTGTACTCAAGCAACACCTGCAAAAACGCACTTAATAAATAGTATTTTTGTCCAGAGTGCACAAAAGTCTCATATTTAATTTTTTTCTTTTTTTTTTGCACTAATGTGGTATCTGGTTACTGTGAAGGTATTGGGCGTCTCTGAGAAACCTGGTTGTCTCTCTGATGAACTCCATGAAGTCCATCATCTCCCTGATCTTCCTGCTCTTTCTCTTCATTCTTGTATTCGCACTCCTCGGCATGCAGCTCTTCGGTGGCAGGTACAGTCCTTTGAGTAAAATATTATTGATTATAGTTCTGGCATAATGCCATAAAGAAATGAAGCAACCAGCCAGGCAGGGAGACAAATAATGTACTGCTGACAATGTTTCTCCCCCATTCGACTGTGGTTCTAGTGAATGCACATTCACAAACATAAAAACAGTCTAAATTAGACTGCATGGTTGAGTAGATTCCTCCTTATTGAATACACACAGTTTAAAGGGCCCATTCACAGTTGTTTTTATCGCACAAAGACACTATTTGAGCTCAGTAGAGATTTAAGACTCTACCTTTGTTACACATACATCTATTGTTGTTTGGTTTCCCCCTAAATTGAAGGCTGTTTCCTCACAAGGTGTTGTGTCAGTAAAAGCTGGCTGAGGTAGATAAGCATGACCTTTTAACAAACCGGCTTCGAGAATACAGAAGACACAGAAAGAAAAAAAAAAAACGCCCCAGGTTTTTCAGTCAGGCTATCGTAGACTGGCAAATTGTAGGCAGACGTTTCTCTGAATGAAACAATAAATATAGACTCGACCCAGCTCTGTCACATGTGTAACATCTTTTTCACAGGTTCATCTTCGAGGACTACACCCCGACCAACTTTGATACCTTTCCTGCAGCTATCATGACTGTTTTCCAGGTCTGGAAATAAACCTGACAAATGGCTTTCTCTCAACTTCACACAGTCTTCCCACATGTTTAATACTGCAAATCAAAATATACAGGCAATATAATATTGAGTGCAACTACATTTTGGTCGAATGTGGAATATATATCTGAGCTCATCAGTGACGCTCACTTTTGTCAATGATATTCTGTGAGATTGTGTGCTATTGCGGGTGGGTTTTCACAGATCCTGACTGGAGAGGACTGGAACGAGGTGATGTACAATGGCATTCGCTCTCAAGGAGGAGTAAAGTCTGGCATGTGGTCCTCCATCTACTTTATAGTGCTCACTCTTTTTGGAAACTGTATCCTTCATTACTGTACTTTTAAGAAAACATAGAAGGTTACATTTCAAAATGATGCATGCAGCATTAAGTCTCTTCTTTTCACTACGTAACTTAGGTTTAACTACTATTATTACTTTTTCTATGTAATTGTATTTTTATTTGTAACCATTTAGTAACTTTATTTTGCAATTTTCACTCAACAAAGGCTTTCATTTATGAAGGTCTGGTCATTTTTTAGAAAGATTCTTAAAACTGAATTATTGTAAGGTTTTTTTTGTGTCCATTGGATAAGTCAAATAAACACTGACACATGCATGACACATGCAGCAAACACAGAACAACATGTGCATCCCATTGTACATTATTCACTCATCTTCCTGATCTCCGAGCTGCAGAGGTGCAGACTGGGTTGTTGATTCTTAGTGGAGTCTGCAGTACTACTAACTCTATCTGTCTCTTAACAAGGAGTTCATGCTGTTTGAGTCTTTGACATCGGTGTGACCAGACACTCTGCTGAATGTCTTCTTGGCCATTGCTGTGGATAACCTTGCCAATGCACAAGAGCTTACCAAGGTAAGAAAACATGAATAACAAAACAGATGCATTGAAAAACAAGCCTTCCTATGTGGGCTTTTACTGCTCTGAGATTCTGTTACTTAATGCAGACTAGTTTAAATAATCTTTCCCCTCTTTCATGTCCAGTTCTGCTCTTTCCTCCTTTTATCACTTTGATTCTGTTAAATTATTTAAAATCACATATGATACAGTTGTTCGGCTGCTTTTTTGCTCTCCTCCTCTTTTGATCAGGATGAAGAGGAAGCAGAGGCAGCGTTCAACCAGAAGCATGCTCTCCAGAAGGCGAAGGAGGTCGGACCGTTGTCCTCCTTTATGTCGTCAGAGTAAGTGCTGTGTGCAACCTCCTCCTGCCTGACCTCCTCCTCTCCTCCTGCTGTCTGTCTCCCCCTCTGCTTTCTACCAGCGAGTGTGTACGCAGGACTAACACACAGTACATCACTTCTCATGAGCTGCTGTAGCCTCCAGCATCTGGTTATATGGTGCAATAGATTTGGATTACTAATGAAACTACAGCATGTAGTGTAGTTATAAATGGAGGCTGAGGGTCATCAATACAGAGTTGCACGGCTGTGTGAGTGCTGGCTTGTAGCATTTATATATCACTTGAGGGGCTGCTGAGAGAACAAGTAGTTGGTGCTGTCCCACTACAGACTTATTGCTACCTCCTTACCGAAAGGTCTGCTATCGCGCCTCTGTCTGCTCCCAGCACTGTAATTTGCTCCAAATTGAAGTCTATATCTCCATGGTTACTGGTTCCGCTCCAGGGTGGGAGGTGCTTATAGTGTTGTCATGGAGACAGGGTTACTTGGTGTCCAAATTAAGATGATGTGCCCATTACAGTGATGTACTTCTGTACTCAGCAAAGCGGACATTGTTGAAGGAAGAGTTCAAGAAAGTGGAATAAAGTGTTAAAATTTGACTTCATAAAGTAATGTGACCTCTTTTTTTCTCAATGACCAGGTTTCCAGCTGGCAGAATAGATGTTTTTTTCCCTCAGAATTTGATTGCACATTGCTTTGTCATAGGTGGTGCATGTGCATGAACAGGATTGGGAATCTCTTGTTCTGTATGCACGCTGTGTATTGAGGAACAAGCAGTTTGTTGCATGGGCATGTAGAAGATGTTACAAGAACACATTTTCTCAACATGAGGATTTGTACTTTTCATTTTCTTTTCTCTCTGTCTTTCTTTTCTGAGGCTTTGCCCTTCTTTCTAAAATGTACTCATAGGGAATAAAAAAAAAGAGTAGACGTTGACAAGTTTCAGTCGAGCCAGTTGAGGGTCAGGCTCCCGTCAGAGCCCATAGAGAAGACTGGAATACCACTGGGTCATCTGGGATGGCATCTGTATTCAGAGAGGACACTCTGAACTTTAAGGGTTCTTGGTCTCATCTCTGATGTCAGCTATGAAACTCTGGCAGTACCTGCCCCCGCTGACCCTAAAGAAACTTGCGTGACAGCATTTTCTAAATGAAAAAAAGACACACGATGCTGCATGTTGCGGGTTGATTATGATTTCACCTTGGGAACGCATGCATCTGGTCAGCATGTTCAAAGGAAGAAAAACAGAAAATTTGCACACACACTCACTGAGAATACTTTTGAAGTAATGCAAGAGATATTCGGAGCGGAATATTCGGATAGTGTCGTCAGTGTGTGTACACTTTTTCTTCCACTGTGAAGTCATTAATCCCTTTCCCAAATGCGCTTTGGTTTTCTGAATATTTTGGAGTTCGGCACTTGAAGCTCCTCGTTCAGCTCCACGAGCATGTCCTGAAAGAATGCTAATATGTGAGTGCTCTGAGGTGGCAGTGGTGCTCAGAGCTGCATCCCAATGTGCTGGTTTTGTTCAAAGGGTATTGAAACTTGCACTCCTCACCTGTGTTTGCTGAAGGAGCCCATCTCTGTTTTTTCTTCCTGTACCCATTCTGTAGCTCAGATTGTCCTACATCTCAGTCTACTTATGATGTCTTCTTATCAATGTTGCGCTTACTGTTGACGTTTATGAATATTGTTTAATTTGTTTCTAATACTGCTTTCATCTTGTTTGTCAATGTGCCGCTTGGCTCTAATGGAGACACATAACAAAGCGTCAAGAGTCCAGTTAGTTTAACCTCCAAACATATCTTTAATTAATTATGAACACTGAAAAAAGAGATGTACACAATGGAAGTGCAGTAATTCTGTTGCAACTATAATACAAGATGTTGCTGAAATTTTAAATTAATATATTATTTTTGTGTCATTCTATGGAAAGACAAGTTTTACCCTTAAGCAATGAATAAGAGCAGCTGGTGAATGGCATTCACAGTCTGTACAGTTGTTTTCATGACTTTGGTCTTTGTCTGAAAAGGCCGGTTTGCTGTGTGTCTCCTGGCCTGTTTTGTCTCTGCTCACAAAAGCACTAATGTCTTGTTTTCAACCAATCGCTCATTGATAACACGGACCACACAAGAGTCCACGCTCCAGTAAGTAACACTGTCTGTTTAGCCCTCTGAATCTCTCACTCACACCTGCCTGATTTTTTTCTTAAATGGGTAAATGTCCCAGACTCATGCCTTCTGTTCATGCTCTGTCCTGTTCCTTCCAGCTCTCCAAACCTGTTTTAGTCCACATTTCTAAGATTGATTCCACTGATTTCATTCTGCATCTTTCTCTTTTTGTTATTAAAGTCACACAACAGTTCCTGGCTTGGTTAATTTTTTTTCATCATCATTGATCCAGTAAATTGCTTCATGGTGAAATGAAATTTTTCTTTGTTGTTAATAAACTGCTTGAACATCAAACCAAACTTGCTATGTACTGTGATATTCATTTTTTGGAACATGTTTTGATTGCTGATGTACATTTCTTCTAACGAAAAGGAACCAAATTTGTGTTTTAAGTTATTTTTGGACTTCAGTTTGAATCAGATCACTTTTTTGGAAAATTTGCAGCATGCAAGCAAAATTATTTCACAACTGGATCAATAAATGAATACAGCTAAACTGAAACTAAACCTGCTGAATTTTCTTCTGTATATGAAGTTTTCTGCCTTTACATGCTGACATTTTTTTCTTTTCTTGCTCTTCTTAGGGGAAGCCGGAGGAGGCGGCCCTACCTGTACAGGAAAAGAGCCATTCACCGCAGCCGGCCTACCTACTCCTGCTCCCTGGATGAGGCCCAGGGCAGCATCAGGGAGGGCCGCCCACCTCCACCACTCAACCCCTCTAACTCTTTCATGTCCAGGAGAGAGAGAAGAAAGAGGATGACCATGTCAGTGTGGGAGCAGAGGACCAGCCAGCTGCGCAGACACCGCCAGATGTCCAGCAGAGAGATCCTGTGCAACGCCCCCAGCGAGGAGAAAGACGGCTCTCCTGCTTCGGCCCAGGTCCAGCACGGACGTCCACTGTCGCTGCACCGCAAGGCCATGCAGCACACACCGTCTGGGAGTCTGAAGGGCCTGGCAGACCCCCCGGCCTCCCCAGCCAAGATCCAGGCTTCAGGCTCCTCCATGGCCATGGATATGCCCCTGGACACTGCTGTCTCTGATGACATACCTGACCCCCCAATGTCAGTGCTGGTGTCCGAGTCGCTGGATCCTACAAACGTACCCCTCACTGAGTCTGTTTCCATGACGATACCAGAGCCTCCCGAACCAGAGCCCGTCACTGAGAGCGGAAAACTGGGTGTAAATCAGAGTCACAAACCCCTGAGTGGGCGTCGAAGCCCCCGACTGAATGGCGAGCGTCAGCACAGGGCGGTGAAGAAGTTCAGACCTCCAGATAACATTGACACACTGACTCCTGACATCGGGGGTCACGGCGGGATCAGAGGCAGAAGGGGGCTGCATCACGGTGACCATCAGAGTGAGACCAGAAGTCAGGGGTCTTCTCCTGGCAACGGAAGCCACTTGATGAGTTGCTCGGTCAGCGGGGAGAAGATTATAAACCCTGGGAAAGTAGAGGAGAAGGCTGCAGAGCCTGAAAACAAAGAGGAAGAGGAGTCCAAACATGAAGAGAGCGGGTGAGACGGACCAACAGCTGCTCAACAAACATCTTTTTGTTTGTGTGCAGCCCTTTGCTCAACCTTTTTAAATGTGCTCTATAAATACATCTGACTTGGCTTTTTAGTTGATGAGTTTGTTCAGAACATAAAAATCAAGAGGCCATAGTAACTTTACAATATACAAACATTCATTTTAATTTGAATTCAATGACTAGACATTACTACAACCTAATGTTAAACTGTCATTTTCATATTTCCAAATGTGCTATGAGGAATTATTGATTAAGGATAACAAACAAAGTGTTGCTCTGTTGCAAGTAACAACCTCCTTCAAACAATTTTGGCAGCAAAGTGTCCTTTCCTCAGTGCATTCCTGAGCACCAACACTTTTTAAGCTAATGTCACTATTAATATCAGCAAAAGAGACACAATGATCATCTCTGAGTTTGATCATTTCGTGTAACAGCAGACTTATTACAATGAATGAGCCAGAATTTCTCACATGGGCTTAAAAATTTTGTTTTAATTGCGTTTTTTCCTTTCAGTTTGTCTTATACTGTGCCATAACACGTCTCATTATTACTTTATTTTACAAATCAATAACTGCATTCGCCCTTGTCCTTGTAAGAGAATCACTTAGACTTCCCCTTAATTCAAGCATCTACTCATGATATTTTATGGCTTGTCTATTTTACGAGCCTACATATTAACCAGCAGCAGCAACCAGGCTGTGAGCATATCGCTGTCTTCATGCCTGTACAATAATCTGTTCTCTTTGAATCTACAGACAGGGTGATAAGAGCGAAAGAGGGGACAGCGACCCAACAGAAAACCAGAGCCACACCGATGACCAGTGCCGTCAGCAGCAGGAGGAGCCTCCTCCACCGACTGAACCACCTGTGATCCCAGAGGACAGCAAAGAAGAGAAGGAGACTGAGCAGGACCTGGATAAATCTCAGCTCAGCTCCAGTGTGATCATCGAGGTGCCCAAAGTGCAGTCATCGTTCGAGCTCTCCACAATCACAGGTAAAGGTGCACATGTACATCTGCAATTTTCAGGTGTTCATAACCTAAGATTAGTTGGTGCATTGTTAATTTCGTTGTATTCTAATGAATTGTGACCTACCGTTTGCAATGACTGGATGAATGCACCACCCGCTCAGCTATCAGTGGTTTTATGTTTTTAAACCGGAAACAGCACAAAGAATGGTAGATAGAAAATTATGCTCTTTTTCAAATCTATTACAACCACTTTAATTTGCCCCTTCCAGAGTGAAGGCATTTTGAGGAGCAGTGAGTCATGTCATCATCTAAGCTAGTCCCCAAATTTCAGTTTACCGCTGCTCGACTCCATCAGATCCCACTGGATATTTTCCAGATTAAAAATCCCCCACAGAAAACTGAGCTTGCAAATTTTAGGTTGGTTTTGTGTTGCCTTCACCAACTTGGTAGGAAGAGTATGATATTACTTAATCTTCATCTCCTGACCTTCTGTAGTCAACAGTAAGGACCCTGAAACCTGTAAATCAGAGAAGGAGGAAGAAGAGACGAAGCCTGTGAACACTGTGACGCCAGACAGCATGTTCATCTTCAAACCTGACAACCCGTAAGTTTCTACTACTCACGCCTCTCAGAATAAACTCTGGTTCGATTTTACTTCTTCTCCTGCCTTGTAGCAATGGACCCCCGTAGATGTGTATTATTTCATAATGTTGGTGTGATGTGGGAATGATGGGGCTCTAAATACATTGTATTGTATGTTCTAGGAATGAATCTCCACCACTGGAACATATTCAAAACATACTCATATTCAACATGTTCAAAGCTTAATGAACATTGAAGCACTTGGAGAATTATTTGTATTCGGTGTCTTGAGAAAATTGAATAAGAAGCTTCATAACACTCTCATGTCTCACAGATTCGCCACTGGAGAACCTCACTTTAATACAAGATTATCTAATTAAAATTGTATAGTTTAACTGTTAGTAGATGTGGTAGTCATGTCCTCCTCTCTGCTCTCCTTCAGGGTGCGACGAGTGTGTCACTACGTGGTGAACCTCAGGTACTTTGAAATGTCCATCCTGCTGGTCATCGCTGCCAGCAGTATAGCACTGGCTGCTGAGGACCCTGTAGCCACCTCCTCCAACTGGAACAAGGTTTGTATTTACACTGACGTACACATCATCTTTTTGAAACAGCAGGACAGCTATAACATTAATAACTTAATAAAAGCCAGAATATTTCTACTGTTTCAATTACTCTACCACTCTGAATCTCTTTGTGAACTTCTGAGATATGATTTTAATCACTCTTTATCTGTGTCTTGGGTCTCTTTGCTCCCTTCATCAAGAATAAGATGAAATTCCATTAAGAAGGAAAGAAAACATCTAGAAAAAAATTCTTAAATTGTTTTGCAAAAGGACGCCAATGTTACTTAATGGGAGGCAATTAAATCTCTGATGAGCGACTCAAATGAACTCTGAGACACACTGAGCCCGGTTGTTTATGGGAGGAATGCGGCTAATTACGCTGTGTAGTATTACTATCATTTGAAGGGAGTGTTACTAAACCACAAGCTGAGAGCCTGCAGTAAAACAGCTGTGAATGTCAGGAAATCAGTGCAACAAGTTAAAGAATTTCCCTTTAGGAAATAATGCATTTATGGTTTTTTTTGTTTTATATTCAGTTTACAACTCGTTTTCTGATCTTTCTTCGACCGTGCGTCTGTTTCTCACTGTGTCTGACTGACTTTCAGGTTCTGCGCTATTTTGACTATGTGTTCACCGGAGTCTTCACATTTGAAATGATTATAAAGGTGAGTTACTGTATAAGAAGGGTACAATGATTTCATTTAGAAAAGACAAAATGTGTGTAAATGTAAATATGATCAAAGGGAACTAAACTTTTTTTTTCTGCGTTCTTTTTTCTAAGAACCATGTAGATTAGGGAAATTACTTGAATAACAGATCAAAAAACAAGCTGGGTTGTTTGACACAATTTCTTAACACAACATAACAATCGACTGACCACAGATAGCTTTGTCAGACCTCATATTAATTCACTACAGCATGTTCAAGAGCTGGGTCCTCTTTGTAACCCACACACTGGGAGAGAAATACGGCAGACTTATTCTGTGCACGGCTCTGTGTCGTCCTCAGATGATTGACCAGGGTCTGCTCCTCCACGATGGCTCCTACTTCAGAGACCTGTGGAACATCCTGGACTTCATCGTCGTGGTGGGAGCACTGGTGGCCTTTGCCCTCACGTCAGTCACATGATTTATTTTTATTACTCGCATGAGCTAATCATATGTATACACATGAGAGTGTCATTAAAATCAATTGTAAGTTATGTGTTCTCACTTCCATTTTATTTATGGCTTTATAACTGTTGATATAAACGTCCTTCTCTCCTGTTTTTATCTGTCTGTGGATGATGCCTCTGTGGGATTGACCAGCAGCAATGTGTTGGGGTAAAAGACAAAAAAAGTCTTCCTCTCAGAACAAATAGCAACTTTACATGCGCACATTTCAATTTTCAAAGAATGTGAATGTGTTTGATGAAACATACATAGAAATGTGTTAAAAACAGGTCCACAAATCAAGCTGTCTAAAAATATGACACTTACTATGCTGTTATGATGCAATGCTCACATTGTTTGTCTTTCTGTACAGAAATAACAAAGGACGGGACATCAAGACCATCAAATCTCTGAGGGTGCTGCGTGTCCTCAGACCGCTGAAGACCATCAAGAGACTTCCTAAACTCAAGGTCAGATAGGCTCTGTCTTTGATATTTTGGTTGGGTTACTTGTGTCTAAAAAAGTAGACCAAGCCATCAAAAGATGATTAAAGAGATGGCACCAACTGCCCAATGTGTGTTTCATTAACAAGTGGAAAGGCAAAGTGGGATTTTGACTAAAGTAAACATCCATCATGCCTGAACCATGACATGGCAGAAAAGATCTGAAGCCTGGAATTACATTTTAGCACACATCAGTCTTTCCCTCTTTTGTTTTGTAGTTTCTTCTGATCAAGTATTTTGTATGTCTTGCAGTTTTGTTATGTCTATTATGTTCCTGAATTAGCAGAGCTACAAATGTTATGTATTAGTGGATTCTTCTCATCTCATCGTCCAAATTGCACACACTGATAGTAGTAAACTATACACACTAAAGATCAGAGGTGAGGGAGAGAAGATGCATACAAAAGCATAAGGCCTTCTGTTTATGCTGAAGAGACAAACATTTGGCCCATAATGAAGAACAAATAATATAAATTGAAAAGTGGGGCAGAGAGGAGGGTGATTTGCAGCCAGGAGAGTAAAACAGAATAAAGAAAAACAGGCAATAAAATAGGATGGGGAGAGTTAGAAGTGAATCCTGATGAGTCTGCGGACTGTTGAAGGTCCTAACAGGTTGAATTCATTGAACACTATTAACATTCACTTTGAACTGGAGTATATGCAACCGAAACCCACATCTTGTTCTATTCACCAGTTGAAGTAATCAACATTTATAGGAAAAAAAACATGAACATGAGCTAACGGTTTTACAAACGGCATATACAATACTTTATATTACATGTGTTCATTTATTATTTTCAAGGTAACCGCTGGTTTTCAGGTCATACAAATAAAAAGGTTTTGAAACTGTAGATACAAGATGTTCATGAATGAGCTATGTTGTCAGAAAATCAGATGAAGTAACAGAATAGTGTAATTTTTGTATTTTCTTCCTTTGTATGCTGCAGTTTTAAAGCTGATTTCAGGTCTCAGATGTTTGATTCTCTCCTCAGCATTCAAACACACCCATAATAGTGTAAAAAAAAAACAACCCTTACTTTATGACACCATACTTTACATGAGTAAATATACAACAGTTAGATGTTGAATTCATGAAATATAGTGAAAGTGAAATATCTGATTCTTGGCCTGACTTGTCCCGGTCATGTCCCTCTCTTCCAGGCGGTGTTTGACTGTGTTGTGACGTCTCTAAAGAACGTCTTCAACATCCTAATTGTCTACAAGCTTTTCATGTTCATCTTTGCCGTCATTGCCGTGCAGCTCTTCAAGGGGAAGTTCTTTTACTGTACCGACAGCTCAAAGGACACGGAGAAAGACTGCCAGTAATCCTCAGTTCCTTTTTCTGTTCATAACCTCTTATTTACATCAATATCTCATCCTTCCTTAGTTCAGTCTTTTTATTTATTTATTTCTCTCTCGGTTTTTTTGTTTATTTAATTTTTAATTACCAATTTTTTAACTCACCCTGTTTTGGTGTTTTAGTTCGTTAATTTGTCCTTTCTTTCTTACTCTTTCTTTTGTTCTGTCCATTTTTTCTTTCCTAATAAATTATTATTAGTATTTACAATTTTTCCTTTTTGCTTTCATCATTTTCAAAGACAAATTATCCACATGTTCCATGACCTCCTAAAACCTAATAAACCTATCAGAAATGTGACAAACCCGTCTATTAATCATCATCATGCTTACAATTTCACACTTGTTTACTTTTCATATGGACTTTAGTTGACTTCTCCTTCCCTTTCAGGGGTTACTACATTGACTACGGGAAGGACAAGAAAGAGGTGAAGAGACGAGACTGGAAGAGACACGAGTTTCACTACGACAACGTCATCTGGGCTCTGCTCACGCTCTTCACGGTTTCCACTGGAGAGGGCTGGCCTCAGTGAGTGTGTGACTGGAACCGAGCGAAGTCTCCTGCTGGACCAGAAGATTCATCAGGAGCTTTCCTGAGTATCACTTTCCTTTCTCAGAGGGCTCATTAGTTTTTTTTTTATGAGCATTATAACCTTTTAACATCTGCCCTGATTTTTGGTAATGGTCAAATCTGACCTTTAATGAAGGAAATATAACAGTTGTGATTGATTTAACAAAGATTCTGCCATTCATTACAGCACAATAAAGTTAAACTAATATTTCACTGGCAGTGCTTGTGGGTTTGTGCTGTTCCCACCCTTGTTAATTGACTGCTGCTGGGGAAATGAATTAAAATGATTTCCTCCTCCATATAGCAAAGTCGCATTTGATCTCCACCCCAGTGAACAAATACTTCCAAACAGTTTTTACCAGAACTAAAAGTTGCTGTACCTCATGATGGATATAACAATGTTTTCCATCTTCAAAGTATAACAGTTCAAAAGGGGAAACTTTCCTGCACACAGTGTCTCAGTTTAACGTCTTTGGGGACTGATAGGAAGCAGTGTGATACATTTTCTTAATAAAGTATAAGATATATTGTCTTAATTTTCCACTTTGTTGTGCTTTTATAATGTTAGCATTCATTAGCATTGCATCTCTGGTCTGCCAGGGTCCTGCAGCACTCCGTCGATGTGACAGAGGAGGACAGAGGTCCGAGCCACGGCAACAGGATGGAAATGTCCATCTTCTACGTCATCTATTTTGTCGTCTTCCCTTTCTTCTTCGTCAACATCTTTGTGGCTCTCATCATCATCACCTTCCAGGAGCAGGGGGATAAGATGATGGAGGAGTGCAGTCTGGAGAAGAATGAGGTGAGGGAGTATTGATGACAGCACGTTATTCGTGTCTCGATCTTTTTCCTAACAGCAGCATGTCTTGTTCAGACATTAATAAAACGTGCAGGCATCAGCATAGGTGTAATTTAGTGATCTGATCAGCGGAATGGAATTTAACATGCTCATTAGGACGAGCCGGCTGGTTCTTGTTAACACAGGTCTTCTGGTCAGATGGAAAAGCCAGAAAAGTGTAATATTTATGCTTATAATGACCCATGACCTTTCCACTAGTCTTTTCTTTGTTAGAATTTTTGCAATTCCTTTTTTCACATTTAATTTAGTCACACCTTGTTTTTCCCTGTCTGTCCTTTCTATGTCTTTACTGTATGCAAAATATGGATTTACAGTCAATGAAGCCTATTTAACTGAGGTGCATTTTCCTTTTAAATCTATAAATGTTCTCATGGGAAACTTTCTTTTTCTTCTTTGAGAGTTAAAGCAAACAGAAAAAAAGCAAACACTTAAAGAAACAGGATAGTTTGATACTGCTGTTTTTCACTGTTTCCTCCTTTTGCCTTCCCTGTTTGTTCTCTCTGAATTTCAGAGGGCGTGCATAGATTTTGCCATCAGTGCCAAACCCTTGACCCGATACATGCCGCAGAACCGCCACACGTTCCAGTACCGTTTGTGGCATTTTGTTGTGTCGCCTTCTTTTGAGTACACCGTCCTGGCCATGATTGCTCTCAACACTATTGTTCTGATGATGAAGGTGAGGACGTGACAAAAGAATAAACGTATTCAACTCTGCTTTCAGATCAGAAAATGATATGAGTGATATGCGAGAGAAACTCACAACACACTGTGATGTTTGTATTTCTGCTGATGCTTTTTTCCCCTGCTTCCCTCAGCAGTATTTATTTCCTGAACCGGCCTTCTCTTGGGCTGCACCGGTGGCTCAGACAGACAGACAGACGCTGAGTGACTCAGCCGGTATTAAATATTGATCTATAATGTCCAGGCGCTGCTATTTAGCATGACCTCATTAACTGTGGCTGCCGCCCCTAGAGGAATGACTCCTTTTATAGTGCGACAGATGAGAGGTGCATAGACAGAGGCACTATTTATGGGTCTGGAGGAATCTTCCATCAACCTGTAGATCTGCAGGGTGCATGGCTGACGTTCACACTGATTTCAGAGAGCAGGCTGATGTGCAGTGAACCGGTCAGGGAATATTCCACTTTTCTATCTAACTTATGACAAAGATCACTTTGTAGTTTAACCCCTGCCTGCTCTGTATTTTCAGTATTACTCTGCCCCGCCAGCGTATGAGGCCGTACTGAAGCACCTGAACACGGCGTTCACTGTTCTCTTCTCTGTCGAGTGTGTCCTCAAGATCATGGCCTTTGGCTTTCTGGTGAGACAAAAGAGCAAAACGCAGCCTGAATGTGAATTCAAAGACTCTTAAGAAATGATTCAGAGCATCTCTCCTCTTTCAACAGAACTACTTTCGAGACACGTGGAACATTTTTGACTTTATCACCGTCTTGGGCAGCATCACTGAGATCGTGGTGGACTTGCAGGTAATAAAACCATGATTAAGTATGAACAGAATTAGGTTGACATCAGTACTTTATGAGAAGCTGACATCACTCAACACCTCCACTCACAGTTTCCCTCCCCTCTCCTGTGTCTCTCTGCCAGTTTGTTGACACGTTCAACATGAGTTTCTTGAAGCTGTTCCGAGCAGCTCGTCTGATTAAACTGCTAAGACAAGGTTACACCATCCGTATCCTTCTGTGGACCTTCGTTCAGTCCTTCAAAGCTTTGCCCTACGTCTGCCTGCTCATCGCCATGCTCTTCTTCATCTATGCCATCATTGGCATGCAGGTCAGAAGTCGCAAAGACACGTATCAGTGTTTATCAGTGCTATATTAGCTATTTTTACACAGTGTCCCTTTGTTGTCTGAGTGTATTTGTTTCATGGTGAAATACATTTCATAAAATGTTTGCCTTTTGATTTTATTTTTGCATATTTGCGTAATTCTGTGTAAATCAGGTGTTTGGGAACATTAAGCTGAACGAGGAGACTCACATTAACCAGCACAACAACTTCAAAACCTTCTCTGGTGCTCTGATGCTGCTGTTCAGGTAGGACATTTTGGCACCTGCACACTTTATCAAGGTAAGCACAGTCTTTGGAGCTTGAATTGTCAATACTTCGTCCGTTGGTTTAACATCAGTGCTTCAAAATGGTTACTTCTGTTTCTTTCACTTAAACTGCTCCTGCAGCGATCTAAAGTGCTCTTCATTTGCTCCATCTGGTTCACTGAATAACACATTTCTTCTGATAAAATTCTTATTACTGTGGATTATAGCAGTCTGAAATGCACAAATGAAATTACACATGCCTGAATAAGTTGCCAGATGTACTGTAAATGTGTGCATTAGACTGCACAGCCAGGTGTCACATTCGGCGTACCTAAAAGCTGTTTCTAAAGTGGGGGGTGCGAGTCTCGCTTGATGCTTTGATTGCACCTTCCAGATGGCAGACATTAGCTGTGAATCAACTGTGAGCTGGACAGTGTGAATCCTAACCAGCTCCTCCTCCTGGTGTTTTATAATGTGTGTATGCAGGAGTGCCACAGGGGAGTCGTGGCAGGAGATCATGTTGTCGTGTCTCGGGGGGCAGCAGTGTGAGACGGACACCTCTCTTCACCCCGCAGTACTGGCCTCTGACCAGGAGGGGGGCTGTGGCTCCGACTTTGCCTATTTCTACTTTGTCTCCTTCATCTTTTTTAGCTCCTTCTTGGTAAAATGAAGAATAAGTCCACTGGGGTTGTTGCAGCAAAAATAACACTAACTTTTGTGAAACCATATTTTCCCACTCAAGCACCGTCCACCTTTACATGTAGTTTCTACTTTTTACATGTCTTGACCTCCATGCAGATGCTGAACCTGTTTGTGGCGGTGATCATGGATAACTTTGAATATCTCACAAGAGACTCGTCCATCCTGGGTCCCCATCACCTGGACGAGTTTGTCCGAATCTGGGGGGAGTATGATCGAGCTGCCTGGTCAGTGTCTCTGAGTCTTTACTCTGCTGAATATCAACATTTCAGCTGAAAAACTCCTGTAAACACACAAAAGTTGTTGTTTTAAATGAGTGTCAAGTTGAAATAAAATAGAGACAGTCAAAACAATTTAGTTAACTCAATGCTCAGTCTGTTATAATACAGTCTGAATGTAACCTAACGAAGGAGGGAAACTATCTTGCTGCACAAGCATCAGCACTGACCTTGGCTATGTTAGCCACCCAGAGATTTTCAAAGTGATGTGATAATAGTGAACACTTTACTCTCCAAGGGCAAAGAAAACACATGAATTTCTCTCACTGACACTTGTCAGAGCATAAAGGCAGGAGGCAGAGTAGTGATGCAAATGACTGAGAGACTACAGTGTTTTGCTCACGTCAAGGGAACAGCACAGTTTTATTTGACCTTCCGTGAGCATAATGACTTCAGAATCAAAGTAAGCAGTGCATTTACTGCCCAGGAAGTTTTCACATACAAGGGATTTATGTTGGTGTGGAGCTGTAAACAGTCAGACTGAAAAGAGCAAAAAACAAGTAGCTATACAGGAGAGAAAAATACAACAAACACAAAATATTTTATAATATAATACCAAAATAAAAAAACACAAATTTCACAATAAAATACAAAATATGTATTAGTGCAGATGTATGCAGTATAAACAATGTTTAATGTAAAAGAGTAATGATACATAGTATACTAAGAATCGCATTAATGTAACACACCTTGTTTTAGATGTGATGAGCTCACAGATAAAGAGATTAGATTTCACATTTATGGCATGTGTAGAGTCTATAACTGCTGTAGAGTTTATATCAATGAGTGTCCTGAACCTTGTTGATGAGACAGTGAACAGTATCTCAGTTTAACATGGGCAGACTGTTTTCTAATTCTTCTGCTGAAGAAGGAAGTTTCTCTGCACTCACCTAAAATCTGAGTTGAACATATGAGTTGAAGCCAATCCTGGCTTAACATGCAATGTACATAAGTGTGATTTGTAAACATGAATGCTGCCCCGCACCTACAGTGAGAACGACCAGTTGTTCAACTTTTGGACATGAGATATATTTGCATATAAAGTTTGGATTTATAAATGAACGGGGAAGTGTAGATAGCATTTTGACAATTTCTATTTTTCAAAGAAAAGTTTTTTTTTTTCTCAAGTTTTTCAAACATGCCTAGAGGGATATTTAAGTTGGAAAGTAGACAGTACGACTTTAAAGTATGGTTGCTGCTACTGTATAATATAAACATCGCTGTAGGGCTCCATTGTACTCTATTAATTGTGGTTGGTATATCTGTCATAAATATGAAATCAGATAAATACTTTATTATTCTAGCTGCTGCAGTGGGTTTTGTAAATCAAGAATTAACTGTTTAAAGACCCACTGGTTGACAGTTTAAATATTCAACAACTTGGGAAATATTTGGAATGACCCTGAAAAAAACTTTGACTCGGTGGAACAAATATCGAATGTTGGATATAAAGCAGTGTGAACAGCATCTTAACCAGCTTGAACGAGGACTAACAACAGTTACAAATTCAGAGTAATGTTGTGCAAGTGAGCATCCAGCCAGCATGTTGAAATATTATATTGTACTGCAGTATTAATTCCATAATTTAAAATCGTAATCAAGAATTTTCTGTCAACATTCATGGGTAATTTTTACATGTATTCACCTCTGGTTTATTATTGTCACAAACCTGCCGGATTTCCATGTTTAACCAAGAGCACAAAGCCTCATTCATACTTTTTGTGCACTACAGTTTGAGTGTGTCATGTCAACTTAACACAACTAAAGACGTGTATGTTCTTTCTAGTGGTAGGATCCACTATAAGGAGATGTACAAAGTTGTACGCACTATCTCCCCTCCCCTGGGCTTTGGAAAGAATTGCCCCCACAGGGTGGCATGCAAGGTTTGGTTCCCCCATGTCAACCAACCTCCCCTCTGCCTCCTTTATGTGGGATCTTCCCTGACTTCCTCCTCCTCCTCCCTCCTTTCCTTCCCCACACCGACTCTCACCACTCTGCTTGACCTGTAGGGGTGTGTTACTCGGGTTAAAGAATGACAACACTTCAGTCTCGGGGTACTAAGCCACAGGACGTCCCTCATTCACCCAGATTCATGAATGAACCTGAACTTTTTAATTCAATTAAAGCACTTGTAGCTTGGTTTTGATGCAGTTGCGGAGGGATTTGAGGGAATCCTGTCTCTTTCTACCTTCTGGATCTGGTTTAAAGTAGTTAGTAATCCCCTCACACACACATACAGCGCAACACACAATGTAAGTATTTAATGTTTACACCAGATCCAGTGAGGCTGTCATTCCTTTTCTCATCTTAGGTTTTTCTCCTTCCCTAGATTTCTATGCCCCATGCTGGAAGCATAGAAAGAATACAACCTGTTTTATTTCTCCTATTTTACTCTCTCCTTGTGTGTGATGCCTGGGAATAATCCTTTCTTTTCTATCTCCTCCATCCTCTCTTTTTTACCCTTTGCCCCTTCATGTGCTCCTCCCCTCCGCTATCCTTCGGCAATCCTTCCTCCTCCAACATCATCTCTCTCCCGTCCTTCCCCTCTTCCTTTCTCTTTTTTTCCCCCCTTTTCCTCATCCTCATCTTCATGGCTACCTGGCACCCCCAGTGGTCGTATCCATTACACTGACATGTATGAGATGTTGACCAACATGTCGCCACCTCTTGGCCTGGGCAAGAAATGCCCCTCCAAGTTGGCATATAAGGTAGACCAAAACACCAGACTGTCAGGCACTGCCTTCATATTTGAATTGACAGAGATGAGCACCGTAAAGCCTCATTTTGTGTGTCATACATTGGAAAAGCCAAGCATCTTTTTGTGTTGATTCTCTGATGCAGTATTGCTTGTTGAAGCAGTTTTAAGTTTGAGTATTTGTCCACTGGCAGATGATTAGCGCTGCTAAGGATTTGCCTGTTTGCTTTGCATCTTGGCAGAGAACTAGGACGTCATTATGTTTGCTGATATCTGATGATGGGCGATTTTTACTGCAGTAGATAACGTATATTATAGAAGACGTTAACGAGAAAGTTGTTAAACATCTACATGCTAAATATTGTCATATGGAGAAACCTGCTGTCAGATGTTCTCATGTCTTTCATACTTGACTCATGTCTTTGTTTCTTACATCTACCTGTCTGCATGTGCCTCCTCATAAGTGTGTTTATATGACGCACTGTATGTACTCTACGTAATTGTGTTGTTTATATGTATGTGAGTGAGCCTGCAAGCATGCTTCATTGTAATGAAATATTTTTTATTCAATAAACAAGCATACATTGTATAGCCTCCATTTACAGAAGGACAGTTGGGGGCAAGATTAACATCAGATTATTGGTTGCCAAATTTTTTGAATAAAAAAAAGATATATATATTCTATCCTATCTTCTAATCAGTTGTCAAAACCATTTTCTATATTTCAGGAAATAATTACACGCTTGCCCTCTTAGTCCTCCTGTATCCATCAGTGGGGTTTCATTTCAAAGTAAATTTAATGATGTACTGTAACAGCTATTTGGAAACTGAGCCACAGGAAATGATGGCTTAAATGGAAATGTTCTTGTTAAGTTTGTGGTCACCCATAATTGTTTTCAAGCTTATTGCCTTGAAATCAGGATTTATTTCTGTAATTATCTTGGTGACAGATAAATGGATGAGTGGGGAAGCAAACACAGTTATAAAGTTCTAGTTTTTGGACTGAAACCTGTTTAATTTGGTTTTATGATTGAGTATGTCAGTGACCTTTGTGATCAGTGTAAAATAGTCTTTTTGTTTGACATTATTAGTTCTGTTTGCTAAATGAAATGTTATTCTTACATGGCAAGCTTTGGGGAATTGGAGTACCACTAAAACTGTATTTATGTTGAGATAACAAGAAGATTAATTAATTACATAAATTGTCTTTTATAACTGCTCTGGGTTTCCTACTATTGCAGTGTGTTGTCATTGTTGGCTGGTGTGCTGCTGATGACTGACTGATGCTTTCTCTGCTGCCATCAGAGACTAGTCCTAATGAACATGCCTGTGGACGATGACATGTCCGTCCACTTCACGTCCACCCTCATGGCCCTCATCCGCACTGCCCTTGAGATCAAGATAGCCAGAGGTGAGACATGATATCAAAACCCTACAGACGAGCAGAGTATATACTGTGATGTACAACTAAAACTACAAAAAGTTGTGTTTTTGTTTTATCTCCAGGAGGTGAAGATAGAAATCAAATGGATTTGGATCTGCAGAAAGAGATCAGTGTTATCTGGCCCCACCTCTCTCAGAAGGCTCTCGACCTGCTAGTTCCAATTCATAAAGGTGAAATCAGCCTTACATCTCTTATTTATCAGTACAATAATTCAAGTATCAGAGAAACGAAATATATATTTTATTTCTCTACCAGTAAATAAATATTCCATTAGTGGAGTGTTGAAGGTTAATATATGTGGTCTGATGGTCTTCTTTCTCCTTCACAGCCAGTGACATGACCATCGGGAAGATCTATGCCGCCATGATGATCATGGATTACTACAAGCAGAACAAAGCCAAGAAGCTTCGACAACAACTGGAGGAACAGGTACATCTCTTTCTTTTAGTTTGTAAATTCTTGTTTTTGTTTTAATTGTTGTGTTTGTGTTATGTCAATATTATGTACATAATTATATTCCCACAAACCACTTAGCATTCACTGATGTTGATTTGTTGTAATTTAATTTTTGAATGGCTTGTCATATATATTTAAACTGAACTAACTTAATCTGTATCCTCTCAAATTTGACTTGAATGATTAACCAGATGTAGGATGTCACAACTCAGATATAATAGACTCAAAAGCACAGCACACAGACAGACAGTTAAATGAAATGTGTAGTTTTCTGGGTAATAATCAATGCAAGGTACAAACAAGGAAGGACAAACCTGAGATTGTTAAAAAAAAATTTAAAAAAAAAAAAAAACAGAGGACTGGCCAGAGGTAGAAAAACAGGCTGGCAAACTAAGAAACGCTGAGAAAGCAATGGATGAGCATGAATCACAGGTATATACTGAAGGGCTAATGAGGGAAGTGGATGCAGGTCAATGAGGCAGAGAAAGATAAGAGCAGGTGCTCAAAGTGGTGGGAATGCAGGGCAGGTGTGAGTGGCAGGTCTGCGATAACATGAGGGTTATAGTGAATGAAATAGTGTGTGACATACATTGTGTAACACAGCTTGTCACTCAGCATATCTATCCCATTTTAATTTCCTGTATCTTCCTTTGTCTTCCTCTCTCCACAGAAACATGCTCCAATGTTCCAGCGTATGGACGCTTCCTCTCTTCCTCAAGAAATCCTATGCAACGCCAAATCTCTGTCATTCCTCGGGCACAGTGCTGGATCTGCTCTGTAAACATTCAACTTTTAATCTCCTCACAGTTATTTGTACTAGCTCATGGTTATTTATGATGGCAGGACCAGAAATATCTGTTGACTTTTGCAGCTGCCCTTCATGATTTGTTTTGTGTCCTCTCAGCACAAGAGGAGGTTTTGTAGCTCTCAGCCCCATCTCTCCCCAAGAGATGTTCCTGCAGCCGCTGTCTCGCTCCAGGGAGGAGAAGGAAAAGGAGGAGGAGGAGGAGGAGGACGATGAATACCGTCCACCTTACCACCCCTACCACCATCCGCATCAGCACCACCCTCACCATCATTTACCCACACTGGTAAACACTTAAGATATCTCTAAATATTTGGCAATTAACTATGTCATTGGTTCCTCTGCTCGATAAAAGTAGACGGAAGTGGATTTGTTTGTTTTTTTGGACAGATGTCAGCTGCCAATTCTACACAATCGTAGCATGACACTGTGATTTGCTGTGTTATTGCTAGTTTTCCTTCTGCAGAGATAAAAAATATCAAATAAATTACTTGCTTTTTATGAGGGTATGTCACATCACTATCATTTTTTTTTTTTATCATAGACTGGGTACGCATGAAATAAATAAGTCACACTCATCCTTTCCCTCTGTCATTTTTGTGTAGGTGCCAGACGTAGTGGAGTATAACCAAGTGATGCAGCAGGCAATGCACGACCCGACACTTCTTAAATCACCTCAGAGGACAGCATCTATCAGAGCGTCCTCCATGCCCAGACTGGCTGTTGATCCACAGGTAAAAAAGAGAAAAAAACCTCTATTCAAATCTATATCCTGTACTTAACAAATCTTGTATTAGGAGGTGCTAAAAAAAATCAATACAATTGAAATCCACACAACATACAGTAGGTATACTTGTATTTGCGTGCATATTTTAAAACAGACATTACAGCCACCAGAGAGAGAGTTTGCGTGCTGATTAGGTATTCGCTCACGGTTACTTCAGCGATGCATCTTCTGGTTGTTTTGCATGTATGTAGCCCGGGATGTCGGCAGACAGTAAGCTGATGAAGCGCTCCTTCTCCACCATCGGAGATCAGTGTGTGAACGGACTGTGGCAGGAACAGCACTCTCTGGAGAGAGTCAGTCCAGACAGCACGTACAGACCCCGACAGAGGAGCTACAGAGGTCACTTAACACATACTTACAACACTGAAACAACTCCTGTAGTCTGATTCACAATTTGTTAGATACGAAACAAGAATATTTTCAAAGAGGCAGAATGAAAAATATTCTTCTGAAACTTTTTTACCGATAGACAAAGGGGAACATATAGAGGAGGTGATCAGAGCTTCTTAATAATTTGAGATGTAGGTGACATTCAGCTCCTGCTTATTTGAATGTCAGTCACATCTGAAACTATCTGATGTTTTGTTAGACGAATTAGGAATATAACTCCTTCACTTATATCATTGTATCGGAATGTTTCATAGTGAAAAAAATACTGATTAGGGGTTTGAAATTAGCTAATCTGGTGTAGTCATTTTGTTTTTTTACATTAGGATATGCATGAGGAGATATTTTTTTGACTCACTGAAATGTGACTTTTAGGCCCCAGAATCAACCACAAAGAAACAAGTAGTCACGAGAGAGGGCGATCGAAGGAACGACGTCACCTGCTGTCCCCTGACGTATCCCGCTGCAACTCTGAGGAGAGAAGTTGGGACCCTTCATTTGAGAGGAGAAGGTCCCGCTCACCAAGTGAAGGACGCACACATACCTTACAGAAACAGGTGGGAGCCCAGCAGGGTAGATTACACTCTAATGGACCAGTTTCAGGCTTTGTGACCCAATGTTTGTATCATGATTTGAAATTAATATAGTGAACAACCTTAATAAAACCAGCAGTCCTGCAGCAGAAAGAGTACATAACAGAACTTTATTCACTATTGTGTTTGAATTTTTTTTAGGTGAACGCATCAGGCAGCCCTGCACACTCAGCCTCAGAGTCGGGGACTCCTCGTAATCGGCGTCAGTTGCCCCAGACACCTTCTCGCCCGCGGCCTTACATCTCCTACTCTCCTCTCATCTGTCAAGCCCACACCACCTCCCCTACACCAGCAGCCTCCTCTGAGGAACAGACCCAGCCTCAGGATGGCCCCAGTGGCTCCACAGAGACCTCGTGGAGGGCTGACAAGGAACTGCATTCCTTGTCTGCGGGTCAGGGGTCATCTGGAGGTCAGGTTTCAGGCCCAAGCCACCCATCTCCTCACCGCTACATATCGGAGCCCTACCTCCCTTTCCACGAGGACCTCAGTGGCGGTGAAGCCGGCGAGAAGGAGACCCTGACCTTTGAGTCTGCCATGGCCACCAGCCTGGGACGGGCCAACGCCATAAGCTCCGCCCCTCAGCTCAGACATTCCTGGCAGGTTCCTAATGGGCATTTCCGCAAGCACTTGGGCCAGGCGAGTCCGGCCGGCGCCAGCGAGCTGCTAAGTGACACAGACGAGGACGACCGCTGCTAAAAATCAGAGAGGACAATGAAGAAGATGCACGGAGCAACTGGGCACGTCAGAGCTGCTCACGTGACACCACAAGGTGGCTTTGAGAACCAGATGTTCTCAGCACCAGTAGCATTACAGGCAGGACTGTGCACCATTGCTGTTTATCTGGAGACTGGTGTCTGTCTGCACGTGACCTTGTGTGTGTTTGTCGTAGCTGGAGGGAGACCACATGTGTGGACATGAATGTGTGTTTACGTGTGTGCGCGCTCTCAATAGAGAAAATTTGCCAAATGGAGAGAACAGCAGAGCCTGACTCTGCCATAAGTAGCTCACTGCGGCAAACCCACGTGTTGCCAAGCCTTCCCACACAAGTTAGTGTTTAGATTGTTATTTGAACAAAATATGGTCAAATCCGAGGAGTCCAAATCAACCGAAGAAATGGATTTCAGTGCATTTTGTGTAAGTGAACATACAGGTAGCATGTAAACATGTAATGAGATGAATGTACTTTAATTTTATGTTGAGGTCATTTGAGAAGGTCGCTGTTTGTCTTTACTGTGGATAGTTGTAAGAGTAGAAATGAAACAGAGGTTAAATTCAGAAAAATTTTGCCAGTTTATACCTGGAAACCAGCCATCCCCAACACTTCCTGTTTACAGCAAGAGTATCCACAAGATTCACAGGCAATGAACAGTTACTAATCAATAGATAGCCAATACAGTGAATCAAGATCCAGACCTTGAAGTGAGCTGAAGTGAGCTGAAGTTCTCATGATGGGCGAGTTGTTTTTCTGCCATAATGTGAAAACAGTGATAGTGTACTTACAACTGGAGAACAGTGCAGAGTCATGTCAGCCCTGGGTGTGAAAAAGATGCTGAAGATCGTGAACAGATTACACAATTAGAGATGTTTTGTCAAAGGAAACGGGACCATTGAATTTGTAATCTGTTGTCCTCTGAAATCTTCTGAAAGGATGTTCATCGGGGACGCAGAATGAAGGCTTGTGAGAACCACAACGACTAGAAGTGACACTTAACCCTACAGATCAATCAATATAATAACAACATGTCCAAAACATCACAAAGACCAGAGCGGTACAGATCTCACACAACCCCTGAGGCCTGCATCTGCTCTGTTCATGGACGGTAAAGGCTTCAGCCAGTAGACGAACCATCTGTAGGACAGACAACCTGGGTGTTGTTGCTATGCGAAACCAAAAGGATGTTCACTCGCCTCGTTTCTGTGCTGGATGACTGCTGTCGCTGTTCTGTCAGAGAGGTGACGAAAGCCATTTTTCTTCCTGTACATAGAGCCGGGGATGTGTCCTCTTCAGGATGTTTTGCCTTCTGTTATGTGATGGCGAAAGTGGTGAGAATTTTAATGTCCTTTATACATGTGATGCAACATGGATGCTTTAACAAAAGAGGAATCACAGATGCGGTATGGTTTGTCTCTCTGTTAACTGCCACATTGTTCCCGTCACTTTTGTTTTTGTCCGTAGAAACAAGCCTCATGGTATCTTCTGTGCTTCAGAGTTATAGTAATTTCTACATGCATGATCATGGTAACAGTGATAATGAGAGATATGTGAGAGAGTTTTGTCTTAGAGCTGCCTGATTATTCTTATTTTAGTGTTTCCATGATGTCAAATGACATTCATTTTTGCCAACAAAGTAATTATAAAAGCTGGAATTGTTTCTCATTCCCGGCATTCACTATCTACATCTTTAAACATTCCCAAACTTTAGACTATTTGTTGCTCCCTCTAAATGAGATGTATATTTATATCATGTGCTGTTGTGTTGTTATGATATGTTGAGTTTAAAATGTGAACACAGGACATATCTGGACTGATGATCCACAGGTCAGAGGTCGCACTCACCTGCTGGAGCCTCAAACAGACAAGTCCTGCTCTGGAAAAGACGTATTTTAGCAGAGAAACCTCCTTCGAAGTGTGTTGACTACAAGACTTGATTTCTACACTATACAGGTTAGGTTGAGGCTTCAGCCTGTAGTATATATATAGGACCGTGCTTAACATGTACAGTGCAGCCTAGGACTTAAACCTTGATGTCGGTCTGTACAGAGCAGCCTGATCTGTGCCTGGGGAAACTTGCCCAAAGAGTTCCCTAACAAATCTGGATTTTAATAGATAGAGAAGCGTTCTGGTAAATATGTAGTATAAACTGTACAAAATAAATCAATGTTTAATTTATTGCACTGTTTATATTTTATTTTAATCATGTTGCCTGTCTTTGACTTAAACAAAAAGGAGTATTTACAAATCTGTTCAAAGGACCATTAAAAGGAGATGAATTGTCTTTTCTGCACTCGGTGAAATCACTATCAAGAATACAGTTACATTTCATTTTGCCAGAATTAAATTAGTTTGTAAATACATAAGTTAAATGACAACATCAAGGATTTTCTGTGTTTAAGGTGGACACCAATATTCTTGTGCTTACGGAAGGCATTTTCAAAATGAGCCTGTAGAAATATAAAATTGGAACGGCACATTCAGGCCTCGGGGTGAAGTAAACGGACCCTGTAAAGTCCAGTTTAGGACCTTTGTTTCATGTCTCTTTCTTTACACTCCTTGCCTCTCACTTCCCTCCTGTTTAGTGTCGAATTAAAGTTAAAATCCTACCATTCCTAGAAGACAAACTCAATGAACAAACATCAGCTGAAAGCGTGGTTAACTGTGAATAATTGTAATGCTGTACATGAGTAATACAGCAAATTTTTGCCTAGTAATGCCTTTTCTATAATCCTTGTTGCTAATCAGCACAAAACAAAAAGTATTTTATGATTTTTTTTTTAAACAGTCCTCCAGAAACTTTTGTTGGCAAGTATTTCCAAAATAAGCAGGTGTTATGGATTCAGTATGGAGCACAGACACACAGCAGGTGAGATATTTGTTGTTTGTTGTTGATAGATCAAAACGTACAGTAAGCTGTTTGTGTTTGTGAGATGGATACAAGTGAGTCCCAACCCTCTCGTCCATGTTTAACAGCAGCTGATGTGTTTTCTAGCATCAGTCCTCTCTTCAGTCTTCAGAAGAGATGATGCAGAGCTGCTCTTTTTTTTTTCTGCAGCGTCATTGTCAGTCTCATCACGGTGCTCTGCTCTCAGCGTTGTTTGCCTATGTTGAAACCAGACAGCCAATCTCACAGATGGAGCGCACCATTGCAGTGTTTTCTTGAACCTGACGAAGCGAAGGATCATGGGAAAGTCTGAGGGAAATGTGGCCATTGCTGGAGTTTTGTGGTAAGAAACCTTTAGGTGATGTAATTTCTGTATGTGGAAACTTTTGCCTATTTGTGAATTCAGTGTTACCACACTAGTCTAAAATTAGCAACATAAGAGGCAATTCTAACCACTTTTAAACCATTTAATATTTTAAAGCAATTATATTAATCAGTAGTCATTAGCACCAGGCTGAGCACTATATTTAGCTGTAAATGCTGTAGCTTTCATATTTTCAGCTTTCATGTTTAAAGTGGATGAGCACATGGGAATCATATTGTGTTGTAATTTGTCCACATGAAGCATTAAGTATCCACTGAAACCTCCACATTTATGACACACAGCTTTAATTAAAACAGTCAGCCGCAAATGGACCAGACTTCAGCTTCTCTGAATCCTAATGCTTTGTTTCAGGATTTCCACTGATCATACTTGATCTGATCAAGGCTGATTTCACTGTTCTTCATTTACTGCTAAAGTCAAGGGTCACATATTCTGACTGTATCAATCTTGTTGTAAATGGCTAATGATATTCAGATACTGTTATTAATAATCCATATTGTCTTGTGTCTGCAGAAGTGGGTTTATTGTAGCTCTTGGACATGCAGTCAGCCACTCATAATGACATGACAGAGGCTGCCCAGCATATCAGAAAGCACAAAATAAATAAAGGAAGGTTTGTTGTTTGTTTCTCATGAGGCAAAACTACACACAAATTAACACAAGATAATGTACATAGAGACTTTTGCCCCTGTAGATAAAACAGATTAATGAAAATATAATTCTTCATATTCACAGAGTTCACAAGGTCCCACCTGACTGCAGTGAACTTGTTTATCTAAGGTGGATTCTTCTTCCAAAATGGTTAGATTGAAAGGATTCAGCTCCAGGCTGAGGTGTTAAGCTTGACCTTGAATGTTTACCCACAGACAACTAATGTCGCCTGAATCTGCCAGCTTTGTGATACAGTTAGCAGTCAAATGCGAAGCAGCTCTCCATGAGGACAGTCTTTAGTTTCTCTGTGAACCATGGAACTTAACATCTGTACTGTCCTGTAAACTTGTCTCACAACTGTCCAGTGAATACATACATTCATACATGAGTGTGTGGGTCTGAGAAATACTGTATGTGTGGGAGTTTCTTATGTATGTGTAGATTTATTTGCTGGTGTTCTAACATTTATATGTCAGGTTTCCAGATGAGCCGAGTGTGCTCGGGTCAACGCAGCGTCTGGGTCAACGCTGGTTGTTTTAGGTTGTTTTAGGGCAGGAGTGGGAGGAGCTTCTACAGCTAGAGGTGGGGCCAAGACTCTTCACTGTCCTCAGTGTGAGAACAACACTGAGTGGGAATACAAAACACACACATCTTCAATACTCTCACACAAGAGACAAACATGATCATACACAAACAAATATTCATATTATTTGTGGCTTAGGTGTTTTGCAAAGCACTAAAACACATTAGTGTGAGTGTTGGTCTTAAATTAAGACAAAATGTCTGTTTTAGGTACTATCTAGGTGTATTAGTACACATAGTACTAATGAAGGTGATTAACCTGAGTTTTTCAGTGTGAAACTGTTGCGCAATAATGTTTTAGGATGTTTTTTTGCTTATTTTTTGTTGTTGCATATTAATTTAAAAATTAAAAGCAATACTTCACTTTTTGGGTTTCCAGGGATGCAACCGTTTTTCTTTATTACTATCAACATAATGTTATCAACCAATGTAGGCAAGCAGTAAGAATTACAGCAATGTTTGAAACGTTGGATGAAACATCAGAACCGAAGGTTAATCTTTATATGTCTTCGAGTTATTTTGACAAAGAATATATATAGTTTATGTAGAAAGAAAGACATTAGGCTTGGTATTAGGTAAGTTTTAGACCTATAAGTTGCTTGACCCCCAAACTCCTCACTGAAGCCTGAAATTGGCACTTTCTGGGTTGAAAGTTAAAATGTGTAAAAGTCGTTATGTCACTATTTGCATCAAGTTATTTTGATGGCACAGGTTTGTGTTTGTCGAAAATTAAACAATCCCAGGAACTATTAGTGCAGTTTCAATTGCCTTGAGTGTATAAAATCTGCACATATAAGCTTTGAGGTAGAGCAAACGTATTACGTGAACTTTATTGATACCAAAATTCCGAAATTGTTTGCTGTATAAATTTCTCCCAGCTCTGTCTGACAGGTTTCCTGCTGCTTTCCTGTGAGATGGACTGTGGCCTCTCCGTCTCCATCTTACAGTGCAAACCGGAGCTCCACCTGGACTGCTGTTTGCAGGAGAGCAGGAGATGAAGCTCGGTGCTGTAGGGTGGGGCTTTGCGTCCCAACTGCACACCCTTTACCGTAAGCCCCAGCCTCACTCGACACAACCCTCCTCAGGCAGCTGCCCCTCGCTCTTCTGATCCACATGTCAAATTCCTCACCTGGGCCACAGTCCTTACCTCCGAACCACAGACAAAAACGGAAGGGCTCAATGTGAAGTTTAATGTCAGATTAGGCAGAATGCAGTCAAATAAGATCTATGGAATCTTCAAATATAAAACAAGCCCTTTAATTGCATAAATGAAAATCTTTTATAAGAAATTCCAAATTCCACCTTAAGCACACTTAAATTTTATGTCTAAACTTAAACTTTACATCTGAGCCAATGTAAAGCTGGTATACTTGTAACCCTTCAGCTGACAAAGCTGTGATTCCGAGGACAGTAAAATCTCATCCCAAACTCACTTCTTTGGCAGTTGTGTCTGTTTGAATGAGACATCTCTCTTGCTGTAACTGCAGGTACCTGGCTCGGTCTGTTCATTTTATCATCGCTCTGGGCTGTAAAGGTGGGGTCAGCCGGGCTGGTGTTGGGCTCAGGCCTCCAAGAAAGGGGTGTGTGTTTGCCAAGTGCAGACTCTGTAGTGTGTCAGGCAGGGTGGAGCTCTGACTAACAGACACTTAACAGTTCAGACAAACGAGTCCACAGGTTACCTTTTACCAGGAGCCATGCAGGGCCCTGTTATGCTGATGCTGCTGCTCATAAACTGCGTAAGTCTGATTTTCTATATTACACTAATTGTCCCTGTGAAAATATTGTTGATAGGCTCACGTTGAACTTCTCTAACTTGCTGATAAGTTGTGGAAGAAACTGAACTGTTTCTATTTGGATTGTAGTGTCTAGATTGGAAAGTAGAGGGCTCTGAAAAGCTTCACGGATTTAATTTAGATGAACAAAGTCACTATAGATTATTCTGGATTCTTGTACTTTATGAATAGTTTCGGCATCAGATTTTGGCTGTTCTTACCACATGAAAGGATCAACCATAGTACCATAGAAAATATTATTTTCTCTGCAAAAAGATGAATTTAACCTCTGAAACTCTTCAGTTTCACCTTCATATTATTCAAATGAGGATGAAGTTAAGATCAATCGGTGCTTTATCAGTTAAAGCATGGGTGTATGTAATTACAAAGAACTGGGTAATTTTTTTCTTGCATGCTCAGTGCCGCTGCTGGCAGTCATTTGTCATACTTTCGCCTGAAAATTATTGTTTTTCTACTTTCTCTGGATGAAAAGGGCAAAAAGAAAATGGCAGTGGCATGTGTATCGATAGCACAGTCAGACTAGTAAGTTAGTAAGTGTCCTCTGATAAGATGGAAACGTTTCCATGAGTTGTGTGTTTGTGGTGTGTTCAGGAGGCCATTCGGCAGATGTTCTTTGTCTTTGGGGATCCTTCAGCAGCTGAGCAGCACTGTGGGGATCACAGCAGCACATGTTCACCTCTGTCGGACACACAGGTACAAACACACAATTGTCAGTAACCAAACTCTCTGAAGGGTTTTACATACAAGGTTTGTTTCTGATAACATTTGTCAGTTTGTTCATTTCTCCTGATATCATATATCAGCTTTACAACCAGGTGAAGTGTATCCAAAAACATAAAAGACAATCAATGATGGTTATTTAATTAAGAATAAATTGGTTATTCCTGTTGTTGTGTTCATCTAAAAGTACACACTGAGCTAATAGGATTATAGATTCAGAACTGAGTTTTTGAGTTTAAATCTTAATTTACCCAGAATTCATTTATTCATTAGATCTGACTATTAGGTAATCAAGCTTTAGTCAAAGTCTATTTTTCTCAAACTGGAAATGATCACTCACCAAACTGCATGCAAAAAAAAGCTAATGGACAGTTGAGGAGATACTGTATTTTATACCTGTGTTGGTGATTTGATTGATGTATAGGGCCTTAAATAATCAATCCTTCGCCTCACGAAATCTTCCATGCTGTTCTAAAAGCTACATATGTACTGCCTGTTTTGTGTCTTTTATTGATTTATTGATATGTGAATGTGTGGTCTTTACTTATAGTTATCCACAATAATTTCCGGGTTTCTGTGTTAGTAAAATGGCTGTGTACCTATGGAGGCAACAGAGGGAGTATTTTTGACATCTTAAGAATTTGATTTGTTTTGGACTCTAAGTGCACTTTATGCTTGTATGTGAGTCCACCAGAAGCATTTTTCTTTGGAAGTGTAATATGTCAGACTCAGATTTACAAATTGGAGGTGTTACGCTCATTTCTGTATGCACTTTGCTGTTGTTTGTGTCGCATTTTTTGTTATTACAAGATTATTGGTTTTTTTTTATTTTCTCTATGGTGTAGAATATTCTATAATCGACTGAGGAGAATGTCAGTCACACCACAGTCCAGAATTTATAGATACAACTTCAAAGAATTTCCCTCTGTTAAACTTTCCCAGCAGGTTGAGACTAATGATGAGGTGACCAGTCATCCTGAGATCAGAGTATCATCCAGAGTAGAAAATTCCCTTCAAAGCACGACTCTGCAGGCCACTGACCCCGAGCTGACACCAGGGCTGCATCCAGTGAGCAGCACTTCACATCCTGCTCCACATGTACATGATGGAAATACCAAAGCTGTATTAAAAACACCGGCTGGCGTGGATACAATAACTACAAGCTCTACAAAAAGAGAAAAGGACAAACTGAAGACTGCGAGAACTGAAGGTGATGCTGAGCCACATCCTCCCTCTCTGACTGGAAATGAGCAGCTTTCTAATTCATACTCTGATACATCAGGGACAGTGAAGGAACCATGGAGCCCAGAAGATTGTATCATAACAGTGACTCCCTCTGTCAGAATACTTAAAGCTGCTCTACTCTCAGGACAAAATCATCAAGCTCCCAATACAGCCAAGGAGGGCTCCATAATAAATGTCATGACTGCCTTGGACAGTGTTGAGACAGAACGCCCCACAGCTCCTGGTGTCTCATCAAGAAGTCATGCAGAGACAACAAGTACAGGAAGAACTTCTGTACAGTTTGTTACTACATTTCCTCTGCTCTCAGACCCCACCACAGAATCAGGGTTTGTTGCTCCTACCGTGTACCCTCCATCTGAAGAAGGAGGAATGAGGGAAGAGAGACAGGAGGCATCATCATCAGTGGTTACACCTCCAGTTTTAGAAGTCAGTAGTTCCTCCTTTAGAGTATTTAGCACAATAGAAGAAGATGCATCACCAGAACAAGCAACAACAGAGCACTTTGCTGCACCTCAGAAATATCCAGCCTCAAGCCTGAGTGATTTAACTCCCACACTGCAAAGCAGAGAAGCACTAAGTCCCACAGACATGGAGAATGAGATGGGTAATGTTTCAGCCAGGGATATAAAAGAAAAAGAGGAAATGGAGGACAAGTGGGAAAACATTGAAGAGACAATATCATATCCAGGTGGAGAGCAAGAGGGCGGGACAGAGACCGATTTAGAGGTGGGGGAGGAAGGGCGCGGACATGCAGAGATGGAAAAGGAAAGTTATGACGCTGCCATTTTTTACACTCAGCCCTCACCGGATTTGATCTCCCAGTCCAGTACTGCAGACTTTATCATCCAGTCAGGGACTGAACCTCCACAACAGACTGTTAAAGCAGCCAATCAGCCTCCTACATACACACTCAGACGTCATGAGGCAAGACTCAGACCTGGCATCAGAGGTCAAAGGGTAAGACCTTGTTTACATTTTCTAGTAACTGTGTGTGAATGAGATTGGATTTCACATTGAAGTTATTTTTGTTTTCACAATCCTCTGCACTTTAAACATAAGATTTATTCACAGAGTGGCAATGATATTATAACTGCATAAACAAATGGCACAGCACATTTTAATCATATTTGTGTGATATACTCATCTAATTTTCTGTCGTGACCTTGGATGAAATTGAGTTTGCATGGAGCTGAATGATTTTGGCGGCAACATACATCTGTGTCAATTCTAGCACCTAGAAAGTCATGGTTGTGTGTGTGTGTGTGTGTGTGTGTGTGTGTGTGTGTGTGTGTGTGTGTGTGTGTGTGTGTGTGTGTGTGTGTGTGTGTGTGTGTGTGTGTGTCTCTGTATGTATGTGTGTGTGTGTGTGTGTGTGTGTGTGTGTGTGTGTGTGGTAGTAGAGTATTAGTCTCTTCAATGAACAGCATTGTCTCCCTCCTCTGGCTAAACTGTGGTACTGTAAGTCTGAACTCACAACCAGGTTCTGGTATCTCAGACTAGAGACTATTTGCGTTGTTTTTAACTGAAAGGTCATTATTTATCTTTGTCCTTATCCATTTCCACCATGCGTTTGATTTATCAAACATACCCCAAGATATATGCACAATACTCAACTATCACTGTTTTGTGTCTGCATTATTAAACCAAAGGTTTCAAAATATTTTGACTTGTTTTTATTAATTAATCTTACATTCAAGAAAAATTATAACCATTTAATTTCCAGATGATCTAAAGATTCTACCTCACCCTCTCTCTTCAGGGTTTGCGTGGTAGACCAGGGTTACCAGGACAGCCAGGACCCAAAGGAGACAAAGTATGTGTCAAATTGAAGCTCTAAGAAATGTTTGGGTAAATATGTAATCAAATGTGCCTGTGTAATTTGAGAGTCCACTCATCAACATATACCCAACTGTGAAGCCCTATGCAGGTTCTAACCCCTTTTAGCCACTTTTAGCCTGTTGTTTTGGTTTACAGTCTCAAATTATGTAGGCTCTTGTATTTTCTCACTATAAAAGTCTGTGGTTCACATAGGCTTAGAAAGAGAGAAAGAAATCAGAGGTTGGTAAAGAAAGTTTTCATGTAACTTATATCCAATATCACTCAATGAAATAAATGTGCACCATAAAACTGGAGTTGTGAAATTATATCTTGTCTCAGTTTTCCATTTGACCAAAACCAAACAAAAAATACTGGTCCGGATTTTATGTTCTATAATCATAATGGTTTATCTGTTTGTTTTTAATATAAACTGGGCTCTTTGACAGTAATCAAGAACATATGCATTCCCTAATTAAAGTTCATGTACAGTAACTCCCAGTTCCATCTTAAGTAGTTTAAGCAAAAGTGAGTAAATTTACACAGAAGTTTCTATGTAGTTCATATTAGAGGACTTTGGTTTTATTTCCTAACTCCTTATAGCAGTCAAAATGTCTTAATGCATCTTTGATTTATTTTAACTACTAATCTAATCCAAAAGACAACAATGTAATATAAAGTCAACCTGCTTTTCACATCATAGAGCCTTATTGTTTTCTACCTTCTAAGGGCTATCAAGGCATTATGGGCAGGACCGGGCAGACAGGATACAGAGGCCCTATTGGTCCTCCTGGGATGCCTGCCATTGTTGTGTTCAAAATGTCTGAGGAAGAGTGGGAGGCTTTCAAGGTAAACTGCTGCTGTGGATCTGCTCCAATAACCAAACACCCTATGTACATTGAACTGAATGTAACTCAGTTCTTTGATTTGCGAATGTTCTTATGGTTTTCAAATGATGTTGTTTTTTTGTTTGAGTGTCAGAGATAGGATTATTACAGGTGCTCAATGTATCTGTGGCTGACTATTGGCCAACAAGTAAGGAAATTCAATATTTATTGTTGTTTTAGGGATGCCACTTGATTGATTTTTGCCTGTCTTTCACTCTCTGTATTGCTGCTGTTTACATGAGTGCACCCGCTCACACACACACCCACACACAAACACACACACACACACACACACACACACACACACACACACACACACACACACACACACACACACAGACACACACACACACACACACACACACACACGCTCACACACACTACATCCAACCCTAAGAAGTCACATGACCACCCATATCATACAATTACTAGCCTATATGTTCACGTGTATTTCACACGCTGACAACAGTCACCTCTATAACTGAGGGTTACCACAGTATTGTTGCAAACCTGACAAGGTGACATGTCTTGTAGCCTCTAGTAGTTAAATTTTGCAAAGTTAATAATATAGTGTAAATTAATATACTCTCCATGGTTTCCTTTCAGAAAAAGAAAATTTACAAAAAGCTGGTGTCTTCCTGGCCGGTAGGTATTTGTTTAAATCCCCTTTTCTCAAAAATGTTTCCTAAGATTTTATTTTTGTGATACGTTTTTTGTTATCACAGCACAAATCAAACCCTGCAGCGCTGCTGAACTTCAGTTACAGAAACAGCTTACCGTATTATTACTTTATCTACTTAAAGACAGTTAATGCATACATTTGATCTTGAAACATTCTGTATATATTTGCAAATGTAGACTATAAAGACATGGTGGGCCTGAGCCATAACACATTGTGTTTTTCATATATCCTCAGAAACTTAAGGGGCCTCCGGGGCCTCCTGGACCTCCTGGAGATGATGGACCAATTGTAAGTGAAGGCTTTATACATAACTTGAAAAGGAATTTAACAATCTAAATGTAATAGTTTACATACTATAACAATACCAAACATATTGTATATGGACTCCGGTCACAACTTTCGTGTCCAGGGGCCACCTGGAATTACCGGAAAGCAAGGACCAAAAGGAGTTCAAGGGAAAATTGTAGGTATCTTTTCTTTATTTGCATCTTATCAGAGTCTTTAATGGGGAGTTGCTTGTTACCACTTTAATAAGACATCTAACACATTTATTAATGCCATGCTAAGTTTCACTCACAGTAAATTATCGCTGTGTCTGCTCTTCTTGTCCCTAAAACTCCACGTTGAACTCATAACTATGGTTTTGAATAATTATGTATTCAGTTGACTGACATACTGTATGTAGCACTCCATGGTGTGATAGAGATACTAGAAAAAGAAAAAGGATCTGCTGACTAAGCCAACATCAGCAGTAGGTTGCTACAGTGTTGCTAGGCAGTTGCTAGTGTCTTTGGTAGTGGTTAGTGTGAGGTCAGTTATTAGGTTGTGTTATGGTGGTTCCCTAAAATGGATTGAGTCATTTCTATGATAACTTTGGGTGGTTGATAATGTGTTTCAGTGGTTGCTGGGAGTTCACGTATGTTGCCATGGTATTATTAAGTGGTTGCTCAGGACAACTGCTGGATTCTTACCTGGTTATATCACGTAATAATTATGGGGATTGTGGGCAGTAAATTTCTGTGGTTCTATTATGTGACTTCTTGTGAAAGAAGATAAGCAGCATAAGCGTAACATATTCTGTCATGCTCCAGGGCAGTCCTGGACCACAAGGTACGCCGGGTCCCCAGGGCCGACCTGGAGGAGATGGGACCCCAGGAAAGAATGCTGACCCAGGCCATCCAGGCTTACCTGGAGAACAGGTAAATCTGCTGACTGGGATGAAAAAGTGTACAGTTTCATAGTTTCAAACTGTTATGCAGTTTCCACATCTAAATTCAGTCAGTTGTAGTGTTACTAATTCACATCCTCCTTGTCTTTACAGGGTCCCAAGGGCTACAGAGGAGAGAAGGGCAGCAAAGGGGAGCTGGGTGAGTGGGTAAGAGTGGCCTGGACTTCTAATATTATAGGGATTAAAACTGTGGAGGCCTTCGTGTATATATTCATCTAGTATATATTTATCTTTCTGTCTCAATGTAGGTGCACATTTTCAAGTGTCAAATTGTTGGCACTTGGTGTAAGGAAGTGTTTTGAATCTACAAAAACCTTTCATAAAGTGGTCTTTTTCTCTGCCTTTAGGGTTATCAGGGAGAGGCAGGACAACAGGGAAACAAAGGACTAAAAGGACACAAGGTCAGGTCAAGCATCCACCACACACACAACCGTTTTAGTTGTTTTCAAGGAGGGTTGTTTTATGTGATTCCTGTTTGTCTGTCTTACTCTAAACAGGGAAATAAAGGAGTCCGAGCCCTCGTTGGGGTCCCTGGTTACATAGTAAGTACAGATGACTTCACTATTAAATGAGAGCCCCTGTCATGGCTCCTTCAACGTGATGTCATTATAACATGCATTTTCAACAAGACCTTTTTACTCTGTTAAAAGCAATCTTTTTTTTAAATTTACTGATGTTTGTTAGTAATGACTGGAATGAGGCACATTACAACATCTAAACAGTCCAATGTTTACAGGGCGTGCCCGGAGCAAGGGGTACTGCTGGTTTCCCAGGACCATCAGGACCACTAGTCAGTATCACAGAGCTCACTAACTCACACTTACACATAGCTGCTTTTCATATAAATAACAATACCTATGTAAATATTCCACAGCCATTGTTGCTTTTTATTGTTTTCAGGGAGACATTGGAGCTCCAGGCTTTAGTGGTCCCCAAGGCCCCCATGTGAGTGATGTGAAGCAATATACTACTACAAAAATATCACACCAATATTTACTTTGGACTAAATAATGAGATACCATCAGTGTAAGAAGAGAATCTATCAATTTCTTTACTTAGGGCAAAATGGGTCCCAGAGGACTACAAGGTGTCTTAGGAGTTAAAGGGCCTCCAGTAAGTGAACATGTAGTTCAGCAAAGTGGCAATAAAAATTGAGAATAAAACACTATTTATTGAAGAACTGTTTGTGCTGTCAGGGTCATCAAGGTGAACTGGGAATCAGAGGAGCAGCTGGACCAAAGGTAACGAAACACTTACAGATGTACTCTTTCTAATAGAGATTCGATGATGATATGCTTATGACTTCATAAATGTCCACCATGTACATGTATTACTTCAGGGAGAGCCTGGTCCAGATGGAGTAGTTGGGTCTCCTGGTGTGCGTGGCCCTCAGGTATTAAAAAAAAAAAAAAGTGTAGAATCCAGAAACAAAAGTTATGTGTTTTTGGAAGTTGGTTTGCATTTACAGTATTTGGGATTTGCATATGATGGCATGGTCACATTATATATAAACAAGAGACACAATGATACAAATTTATGATGATGATGATGATGATGATGATAAGAAGAATATTATTATTAGTAGTAGTATTTGGAGGGCGATAGTGAATTGCTAAACCTTTCATGGAATTTTTCATTTTCAAAAAGTAAGCTATAAACATGATGGCTATCTCTTTGTGAAAAGTTTTCATTATGCAACGTATATATATTGAGCAGTTTTATCACATGATGACAACAACAACTCCTGTATGAACCCCTTATAGGGAAACCCAGGGCCAAGGGGACCTCCAGGTCCTAAAGGTGACCTTGTGAGTATACTTAAAAGAATATGTGAAAAGAACATTTTAAATACTGCATTGAACTGGACTTATCAGTTATAGGTCACTGCCATTTGTTTTTTGCATGTTTCTCCAGGGGGATGCAGGAGATGAAGGTGAAATAGGGGAGCCTGGACCACTTGGACTTTATGTAAGATAATAAAGGCAAAACCTCTGTAAAGGCAATATTAACTGCCAGAGATGATAAGAGTGCTGTTTATTGTTTGTGCTATCGCAAGTATGGCATGAGTGACTGTCTGTTTTTTTCTTATTTTAGGGAGCCAATGGAAATCCAGGAAAGGCTGGACCCTCAGGTGATCCCGTAAGATTACTTAAAGCAATTTCATTATTGACGGTTGCTAAAACAGTTCCATCGTTAATGATTTATAACAATATTTAATGATCTTAAACTTGTCAATGAGCCCATAATAAAATTCTGTTGAATTGTCACTACTGAGCTAAATGTGCAGTTGTTTTGTGTTTGCCATGTTTCTGTCAGGGACCCAAACCCCGGCGAGGTGAAAAGGGTAATCAAGGGTTTAAGGGAGACCTGGTGAGTCTGATCCTCCCTGTTTGTCAATTTATTTGAATGTTGATATAGATCAGAGAATCAGTTCATTGACTTTTTTGTGTTTAGGGACGTCCAGGGCCTCCAGGTAAATGTGGATTTAAGGGTCGTCAAGGCCCAACAGGACTTGAGGGACTTGGGGGACCAATGGGTCCACCCGGATTTTCTGGATCCATCGTGAGTTTAATTAATGTGGTAAAAAACAATCCTTTTCACTAACAATCCTACAGCAATGGTTAATATGACATTTTGTTTTATACTGTCTTGAACTGCTGTAGGGGTTTGATGGCATCATGGGGGAGCAAGGGAAGCAGGGAAAAGATGGACCGAAGGTGGGTTTGAAGAAGTTGTTGGAATCATGTTTTGAAAATTGTTTCTACTGAAAAGTATACTTTGTTCAAAAAATTGCATTTGTGCATATGTCTGAATGTGTCTGTCTGTGCATATATAGGGGGATCGAGGACCAACTGGTATTCAAGGAAGTCCTGGGCCTCGAGGCGACAAGGTCTAAGGAAACCTAATGAGTTATTATGTAATCAGAGACAATCTATATATTTGTAGATGTACCACCTTCATTTTTCAGTGATTTTAATGTGACAGAGAGTACATTTTTTTTGTCAGACATCTCTATTTGGCCCCAAAAATGTAATAAAAGAGTTAAGTTATATTTCTTAGATATCATATGCCACACTTTGTATCGATGGTGTTCAGTGCTGAAATCAACAGAAACAACAAAACACACTCAAGTCACCACAGCAGTCAGTATTTTCCATCTGATAGTGTCAAATTTTATGTTGTTTGTTACTTTTATTATTTCAATATTTACAGTGAAAAGCAGCATACAGTGGGAATTAGAGTAAATAATTTACCATTATCATTTATGGTCATTGTTCCTCTCAAAGGGTCGAGATGGTCGAGAGGGATTTTCTGGAATGCCTGGTCCTTTTGTGAGTATGAGTGAGCGGAGAATATGTTTGCACATGGTGATCTTTGTTGTGAAACTGTCAGGATCTCCGCCTGTCCCTCTTCGTCGTTCCCTGTTTCCCCAATCACCCTTTCCCTCATGTTTCCTGTCTTCTCCCTTGTTTGTTTTTGTCTGTCATGTGTTCTATGTTTTGGTCTGTGTCTGGAGGGTGTGGGTTCAGTCCACTGCCCGCCTCCAGTCTCCTCCCACTGCCACACCTCATTCAGCTGGCACAGCTGGTTCTCATTCCAGTAATCACTACCTGGCAGTATATCAACCTCGGTCCTGCACTCCACCTGTGTCAGTCCGTCCGATCATCTCACCTGTCCTACCAGTGTGCCTCTCTGCTACCCTGTGGTACGTATCTGCTGTCCAATGTCGATCCATGGAGATCACCTGCACGAAGAAGCCGTCCTGTGTCGCTCCTCGGAGATCACCAGTTGACGTGTCTTGGTCGTCCTGCATCAGTCCACAGAGATCACCAGGTATCCAGCCCCCCTGCTCAGCATCGGTCCTCGGAGACCACCTGCCTGCAGTCGCTGCAGTTCCGCCCGAACCCATGCTGCCCGGTGTGGAGCGCAAGGACACGCTCACCAGCCGGCTTGGACCCACCTACCTCAGCTCCGGTGAGAATTACGGGGACACGCTCACCAGCCGGCATAGGTCTCAGGGACCTTCCCCGCCTGCCAGAGTTCCACTCCAGAGAGCGGAAGGATCCCGGGTTGGTAGTGCCTGTTGTTGGCTTAAAGCCATTCTGGACTGGCCTCTGTTCTCACCCATAATTCCCTGGACTATTCTCCTGTTCTGTGTGGAAAATAAACCTGTGTTACATCAAGTCATCTGCTGTGTGTGCACATTTGGGTCCGTTCAACCAGCACCTTATAACAGAACAGAATGACCAACATGAACCCAGCAGCCACAGCAGTAAAAAACCCTGCAGATCACCTGCAGAGAGCGATCTCCAGCCAAGGCATACTCCTGGGGCAGCACCACCAACTGCACCAGGAGCTGATAGACTCTCAGCAGTCCATCAGGTTCCAAGTGCCGGAGATTGGCTGAGTGATGCGGTACCTCTCCTCCAACCGACCAGTTGCCCAGCCACCCTCTCCAGAACCCACGTCTCCATCCCAGGAATCATATGTCCCCTCTCTGGAACCCTATGATGGAGCCCCAAGGAAGTGCAGAGGTTTCCTGCTTTAATGTACGCATGTGTTTACCCTGCAGCCCCGCACCTATGCATCAGACAATGCCAGAGTGGCTTATATGGTGGGGCTGCTACGCAGTAGAGCCTTGGTTTGGGCAGAGGTCATGCTCAGCAGATGCATGCCCGGCTATACCGCTTACTCATACTTCGTCCAGGAGTTAAAAAAGGTGTTCCATCATCCAGTCTACGCCAGTAACATGGTTAAACGCCTGCTTCGCCTCTGTCGGGGTTCTTCCAGTGTGGCAGAATTCTCTGTGGACTTCCGGATCCTGCCGGCAGAGTCCGGCTGGGACGAAGAGGCGTTGATGGGGGTTTTCCTGCACAGTCTTTCAGATACTATCTCAGACAAACCGGAGTCGCTAGATGGACTAATTTCCCTCGCCATCAGGCTGGATAACCATCTGAGAGAGCGCTGGAGAGAAAAAGAATTAAGGCTCCCAGACACCCGGAGCACAGTCACCCCCTCCTCCGGCTTTCTCGACTCCTCGCTTCCGGCCCTGCCGCACCAGAGCAGCCTAGTGTTTCCTCGCTCCTCTGGCCCTTCCCCTTCAGTCCATTCATCAGAGGAGCCTATGCAACTTGGCAGAGCTTGCCTCACCCCCGAGCAGAGCGAACAACGGCTCCTGCCAGCTATCCTGTGTTTACCTTCTGATCCTCCTGGTGACTGCACTCGATGGTACCTCACTGGCCAAAATTACACACCGTACTCGGCTCGTGTGGAAATCACCGTCAGAACATCCAACTCTACCAGAGACATCTCATCATTCCTGGCTCACCGATCACAACCCACACATTGATTGGGCTGGAGGAAGGATCACATGCTGGAGCCTCTCCTGCCACTCTTGCTGTCTCCGTTCAGCTCTCCCGCCAGTGGACTCCCTCCCGGGACATCCTGAACCCATCCCAAGTCTCTCATCTGTTCCCCCGGAATATCATGATCTCAAAGAAGCATTCAACAAGGAACACGCACTGTCGCTCCACCCTCACCATCCGTATGATTGCTCCATTGACCTGCTCCCCGGCATCTCATTCACCTCCAGTCGTCTCTACAACCTCTCTAAACCTGAATGAGAAGCGATGGAGAAATATATATCAGACTCGCTAGCAGCTGGGCTCATTCGCCCCTCCTCGTCCCCTCTTGGAGCCGGATTATTTTTCGTGGGCTAAAAAGACAAGAGTCTCCGCCCGCCCCTGCATCGACTACAGAGGACTTAACAGCATCACTATAAAGAATAAGTAACCCTCTCCCTCTCATCAGCTCAGCCTTTGAGCCCCTGTCCGGTCTTTACTAAGCTGGATTTCTGCAATGCGTACCATCTCATCCGTAGTCAAGAGGGAGACAAGTGGAAGACGTCCTTCAACCCACTCCTCAGACATTTCGAGTACCTGGTTATGCCGTTCAGCTTAACCAACAGCCCGGCTATATTCCAAGCTTCAGTGAACGACATCCTCCGGGATTTCCTCAATCGGTTTGTCTTCGTGTATCTGGAATACATCCTGATATACTCTGCTGGTCTCCAAGAACACCACCACCGTGTCCGTCTCGTCCTGCAGTGCCTGCTGGAAAACCACCTCTGCATCGAGGCTGAGAAATACGAGTTTCACACCTCTTCCGTCCAGTTTCTCGGCTACATTATGGAGAAGGGGCAAGTCAGAACCGACCCGGAGAAAGTGAAAGCAGTGACAGAATGGCCAACCCCCTTGAACCGCAAACAACTCCAAAAATTTCTGGGCTTCGCTAACTTCTACAGTCGCTTCATCAGAGATTATAGCAAGACTGCTGTGCCCCTCACCAGACTCACCTCCACCAAACTAACCTTCACATGGACCCCTGAAGCCAAATAAGCCTTCCGGACCCTCAATGAGCGCTTTGCCTCGACCCCCATTCTCGTTCAGCCTAACAACACTCGCCAGTTCTTGGTGGAAGTTGATGCTTCGGACACTGGAGTAGGGACTGTACTCTCTGCAGAGCGGAATTACGACGTCGGGAACCGTGGGCTGTTAGCAGTTAAGCTAGCCCTGGAGGAATGGAGGCACTGTGTAGTTCCTCGGAGATCGCCAGTTGACGTGTCTTGGCAATCCTGTGTCGGTCCACGGGAAACCACACAGTCGACCCTGCCCACTGCCCTGTGTCGGCCCACAGGAAACCACACAGACGACCCAGCTGCTGTCCTGCGTCAGTCCACGGAGGTCACCAGGTATTCAGCCCCCCTGCTCAGTGTTGGTCCTCGGAGACCACCTGCCTACCGCCGCTGCGGTTCCGCCCAAACCCACACTGTGTGGTTCGGGCGCGGGAACACGCTCACTAGCTAGCTTGGACCCGCCTACCTCAGCTCCAGTGAGAATTATGGGGACACTCTGACCAGCCTGCACACGTCTCAGGGACCTTCTCCGCCTCTGGACTTTGCCAGAGTTCCGGCCCCAACCCTGGAGGGATCCCGGGTCGGTAGTGACTGTCGTAGGCTTACAGCCATTCTGGATTTCCTTCTGTACTCGTGTATAATCCCCTGGACTATTCTCCAGTTCTGTATGGAAATTAAACCTGTGTTACATCAAGTCATCTGCTGTGTGTGTGCATTTGGGTCTGTTCAACCACTACCTCATAACAGAATCTATAATAGTGACGTGGATGTGTTTTTTGCTTGCAGGGAGAAATTGGAAAATCTGGAGAGAGAGGACTTGAAGGACAACCTGGTATTAAGGTTCCTATTTGGCTACACTTCTTATTCTGTTCTTATGTGATTGCTCTGTATTTTATTCACAATTTTTTTAACTTAAGTTCTTCTATTTTTCAGTTTACCATAGCCTTGATCTATTTGATATACAGTAGCAACAAACAGTATTAAGACCATAAAGCCACATTTAAAACTGTATGGATACCATTGCATTATATAACAAAATGTCAAAGCAAGTGACAGCTCTATGATAAAGGTCTCTGTTTTTATCTGTAAACTGTTTGTGTAGGGACTGACTGGAGTCCCAGGGGGGCCCGGACCTAAAGGCCTGAAGGTGACCTCATCGAAACACTCACACTTACACACCAAAAAAAATTAAGCTTATGTCTTCAAATTAAAACTGAAATATCCACTTAAATGACACCAGCTAATACAAACACCTACGAAGATAATATTATTTTTGTAAGTGTTGGCATTAGTAGTCAATCTGCCTAATGTTTTTTTCATTGTATCCACAAGAGAAACACTCACAAAAAATATCAGAAATGCCAATTATCTGTGTCCTGTTTCAGGGATTTCAAGGTCATTTGGGTAACAGGGGACAGGATGGCAGTCTTGGTGTCCTGGTAAGACCAACCAACAATATTTTCATATATTCATATTTGTGAATTTGTCTAAACACGCAACACCTATTGGAGGTCCTGCTCTATATTTATGGAAATGCACTGTGACCATGTGACAAAAGCCTCGCTTCTTAATGTTGTCTGTTTCAAATCCATGGAGAGAGTAGATCATATGTTTTTGTTGTTATTGTTTTTTAATGGCATTCATGGAGATATGTAGCACAAATTGAATACAACTATAACACAAATTTGGAAACAATGTCTGCCAGGTGCAATATTTATCCCATAAGTTACATTTTTCAAACATTCATTTTACATTTCTCAGAAATTACTTTTCAGTGGGACTATTACAGGGTAACCAGGACAGGGACAGGCTTGTTTTAGACTAATATCTTTCTATCAGGGACTAGTTGGTGAAGATGGAATGAATGGGGATACTGGACTTCCAGGACCAAAGGTGAGTTTACCTCTCCTTATTAAACACAGAACAAGCAAATTTGTTTGCCTTACAGTGTGACGAGTAAAGATTGGATGCTCTGGTATTTTTTAATAGGGATCACCTGGGAAGACAGGCTCTCCGGGGCTCCAAGGACCTGTCGGGAAGAGTGTGAGTGGTCATTACATTTTTTTCACGAGTGCAATGCAATTTGGTCTGGTATTTGGTCACACAGAAGAAATTACGATTATTTTGGGTGCAAGTGGGAGCAAGTGGGGTCAAAGGCTGACAGTTATTACGTAGAAGTGTTACCACATTTTTTAGATCACTCACCACATCAAATTATGTGAGCTATACATTTGTGTCAATTTCCAGGGAGAAGCTGGCAGGAGAGGAATGAAGGGGACATCAGGAAAGCCAGGAGAGAGAGTAAGTTACACAACACCATAACAAGACCTCCTACGTATTCTAGAGGTGGTCCTGTAATATGTTTTATAACATAATTATAATGCAGAGATTCCGATACTTTTTTTGTAACCATAATGAAGATAAAAGAAAAAAAATTACGAAATGTTGATTTCCTTTAGGGGGTTGAAGGTAAAGAAGGCTCCAGGGGACTTACAGGAAGTACACGATTAAAGGTACAGGTTTTAAGAGTCTCGAAATTCTTAGTATTTATGCATTAATCACTATGTTCATCAGTTCACTTGGTTGTTCACTGATAAAATGCATTTTGTATTTTAAAATAATGTGATATTGAACTTCTCCTGAAGGGTAAGAGGGGCGAGGAAGGACCAAAGGGGAAACAAGGCCCCCCAGTAAGTAAAATTGTCCTCGTAACAGTTTCACTGCTATTGCTTTTTTCTTTTTTTTTTTAAGAACACACTTTAGCCCATGTGTTTGAAGGGTTTATTCTGACCTCTTTACAAACATCATGTCTTGTCATCCTTCAGGGAGAGATGGGCATGCCTGGACCGCAGGGATACAGAGGACCTCCTGTAAGATGATTTCATTGATTCATTCTAATCAAACATGAATCCATCCATCCAGTCCTTTACCTCCCAATATAGGTCAACTTATGTTATTAAAATATTGTCTTAACAATGACAATCCTAGGAATAAAAAAGTAAGATGGCAGTGGCTCAGGAAGTTAGTGAGGTTGGTGGTTTGTTTCTGTCATGTTAAAGTGTACCGATGGGTAGGCCAGCACCCTGCAAGGCAGGTCTCTCAGCACTGGTGTAAGTTTGTGAGTGAATGGGTGAATAAATGCAGTCAATTCACCAATTAATACATTTTGCACACGCAACGTGTGCCAGTTTATGTCAACATGACACGCAAACAAATCCAGCAAATATCACATAACTGTCGTGCTTTGTACCAAAACATGTTTCAGAGAAAGAGAGAAGTTAAACTATTTGCATAAACAAACAGCCTTTTCAAGATTCACTACTGTTTGACTTTAGGATGTACATGTACAAGACAGAACAGACTGCTTACTGTATTGAGTTCACCACTGACAAAGTACTAAACACTGCTTCTATTAGGCTTTTAGTAACTTCAGCTATACTGTACTGTATACTGTATGACACGTTGTGTATTGTGACTTCTTGGAGCTGTACAAGCTCAGTCTATAAGCTTTGTTGATGCAGTATGTTTCTCTTTGTGTAGGTTTTTGTGTAATTTCTCTTTGTCCCAATATTAAGCTTTAATTTGATTTTGATTTGAGGTATTATATGAATGTGGTTTTACAAAGAAACCTGACTTTACTTGAAACTTGTTTTGATCATGTCTTTGTGAATAACTGTTTTACTTACAGGGGATCCAGGGTAACATCGGACCATGGGGTGAGGCTGGATCCCGTGGCCCTCCAGGTGACAAAGGACCACAAGGTCCAGTTGGCCTTCGTGGAGTCACAGGTTACCCTGTAAGTTTATTTTCAATCTTTTGTTGTCAAGTAATTTTTAGTTTTCGAGCAGTTACATGTTGGTATATGGATGTGCTGCTGTGCCCTGGAGCCTAATTTTGTAATTTCATACATGAGCACAAGCTCAATGCTCATCTGTCTGTCAATCTCACCGACATAACGCAGGTCAGATGTAAACCAAAAACAAATCTAAGCAGCCAAGTGTCAAAGTGAAGAGGTACTTATTTTATGTATGCACGTGGTTGCTCAACATGTGGCTGCACACTGCTGAGTGTCTTTTCCATTTGCCTTTAGCAGCTAATTTCACCTCTGCTGCCTACATCAAGCCTGAATGTCTTTGCTTGTGCGGAGCACAGACATTGATAATATTATTTTATGGTTACATTACAGTTATCTGTCACAGTAGACCATGCCAATGAGCCAGTGTTCTGTGGCACTGATCTGGGCTGTCTGTTCTTAGTCACACTCAATAAGTGAAAGGTCAAACACTTTCAATATTCATGAAAGTGAACAGAAAGTGTCTTTCTTTTCAATTGGGCAAGAGTTTTCCATTTTTCTCTGGATTCATCACAAACAAGTCTGCTGGGTGCAGGTCTAATGTTGTAGTTGAATTACATTCAGAATATTTTGGAAACCAGATATGCTATCCCATGTGTGATTAAGTTTCATGTTCTGTATCTTCCATCCTCTTTGAAAGAGGAGAGTTGAACAGAAGCCACCATAATTGTGTGGGGAAAGTCATTCTCTTCATCATTGTATTTCAATGTCTTAGAAGATACTTTGGACATTGTGAATTCAAGATAGACAAATATTGATTTCCAGTTTTTGATAAATTTGTCCTGGATGACAAACTGCACTTCAGGAATGGAAGTTTGCCGTGGCATAATCAAAGTTGTCCACACTGTTTGCAGTAATATATTTAAGTTTTTATTGTGGAATTGGTCAGGGTTACAAAAACTGCTATTTTTTGCATGTTTTTACAATATGTAGTCAGATACGTTTGTATTATTCCCTGTATATTAAATCACAGAACAGTTATTTATGCACTATTTTGCATACTAAACACAAAATAAAAACAGGCTGTACACAAAATAATCAGTAAATACAGTAAAATACAAATTTAGATGCAGAAGGTACAGGGAACTTTAACATGCTTGTTAAACCTTATTTACCTTATATTATTTTTGCTTCAACCTCTTCAACTCAGGGTAAATATGGAACTGAAGGACCAACTGGATCAGGTGGTGTGAATGGAGATAAGGTAACTGAGACTCAGGATCTGCTCTTCTTCATAAGTGGAGCTGAAAATGCTGCATGCAAGAGTAGAATGATGGAGTGGCATTTGACGTAATGTTGAAAACAATCAGTTAAATGTTTGTTCACCCAGTCAGTTCTGTTGTCTGCACATGTCGTATCTTCAGGGATCCAGAGGAGATTTGGGGCAGGAGGGAGTTGCTGGTCTCGATGGTGAGGAGGTAGATTGATTAGACTGTGTTGCTCACAGATTTGACTTCTTTTTTTCTATTTGCATTTAACTGATTGAAAAATATCTTGACGGCCTGACAAAAACTGGGTCAGAGTATCCATAAAAAACACACCCCTATGTTTTTTGCTAATGTTAAGGCATAAAATGTTTAGCCCATTTTGACTAACCCAGTGCTTTTGTGTTTAGGGTCCAGTCGGACTGATGGGATTTGAAGGGCCTGCGGGCCAAAAAGGAATATCTGTGAGTAAATTTGAATATCTGTGAGTAAATTTGAATATCTGTGATGTGTAATTTCAGTTTCAAAAGTAGGGATCAAAATTGGATTTTGCTATTGCACATTATTTCAGATCACAATATCTCCTAGAACTAAAAAAACGTGCATCACTCTTAAAACTCAGGGTACGAAAGGGAACACTGGACCTCATGGGCAGAAAGGACTAAAAGGAATTGAAGGTGACAGAGGGAACCAAGGGCCACAGTTACCAAAGGGGCCAAAAGGGAAGCAGGTGATTAGGAATAATTTTCATTTACTGGGATATATTGTGCTACATCTGTCAGCAAATTAAAAGTAGGACATTGTGTTCAGTCTGCCCTGCCTGCACCATCTGCTTTTTTTTGTAGGGATACAGGGGTGTACCAGGAGACAGAGGACAACAGGGGCTTCCAGGGCTCAAGGTCAGTCATCTCAACTCAGAAATTGCAGAAGGACCAACAATCCAATCAGTCTGTAAAATTAATGTTCATGGTTTGAGTCACAATTGGATGATGATTCTATCTTCACAGGGTGAGCCAGGCACCAGGGGTTTATCAGGCATGTCTGGACAGTTTGGACCTGGGGGAGATACTGGGGCAGCAGGAGTCAAGGGCCAGAAGGGGCTCATTGGGCAAACTGTCAGTAACAGAGAAGTATTCTTTTATTATTGATGTTGTCAAAAATGCTGTCTGTGAGCAACTAATGCTGATCCCTGAATCATGTTAAGCAACCTGTGATGTATAAAATGTAAATAAAAACAGAATTTAATGATTTGCAAATAATGTAAACCCATATTTAATTGGAAATAGACCAAAGGCCATATATTAAATGTTGAAACTGATAAATGTTATTGTTTTATGAAAAATATGTGCTCATTTTGAATTTGATGTCAACAACACGTTTAAAAAAAGTTGAGACAGGGGCAACAAAACACCTGGTGGAACATCTCACAACTAATTAGGTTAACTGGCAACAGGTCAGAAACATGATTGGGTATGAAATTGGTTTTCTCAGTCGTGAGGAGAGAGGTTCACCACTCTGTTAAAGATGCACACATCAGGAGAGACGGCTGCTCTTATTGTGGTGAGAAAGAGATGCAGGGAAACTAAAGAATACGTACAAAACGTGTTTTTACACCCATGTAAACATTTTGAGATGTCAGAGGCAGAAATTATTCAGACATATCATCTATCCAGCAATGACATTTCAGAGTTATTGAATGAACTGAATGATGATTGATAGCCAATAACAAGGAGCCACACAATACTAGCAATTAAAAAAAACTTCTTATGACTCAGCATTGACCTGCTTCTGGGTCATTCCAACGTATCGCTGTGGGAATATCCCACCCAGTCCCATTATTCAGGTGTGCTGTCCCAGGTCCTGAATGCGATGTCCTGCAGAATTCACAGGTATAGGCTTCATATGGTCCCCGAGCACTCGCGAGACACTGAATGAAACCAGGTCACCTGGTCATCACAGAAAGAGCTGCACCTGCTGCTCAGTATTTGTTAAGAGGCATTTCATCTACCATCCCTCCTGTTTTATTTGCCGACGTTTTATTATAAAAAAAATTTGCCTAATAATCTACTATTTAGCGTTTTATTCTTGTTATATTTATATTTATTAAATTCAATGGGATCAGATTTCCTTTTGCTTTTGCGGTCGTTCTGTTAGAACGGCTGGACTCAATCTAACTCACGCAAACAGTTAATTTAAGTAGAGCGATTTGCACCTGATATCAAAGACGCAATTACTCTTTGTAAATCACCCGCAAAACGGGTGCAAAATAAATGTGCAAACTTTTGGAACAAACAAGAAATGTAGTACCCTTCATTTGAGATCTTAAATCGGGCCCTTAGTGGGCAAATAGTGCAGCAATCTGAGCATAATGTTCCACGATGTAAAATTGCAAAGAATTTGGGGATTTTATCATTGAAGGTACTTCATATCTATAAAAGATTCAGAGAATCCAGAGAACTCTCAGTACGCAAAGGACAAGACCAAAAAACTATATTTGATGGCCCTCAGGCACTAAATTAAAAACAGATATGAATCTGTTGTGGAAATCATTGCATCGGCTCATGAGCACTTCCAAAAATCATCGTTTGTGAACACAGTTCGTCGCTGCATCCACAAGGGTTAAAATAAAACAATAAAAGTTTTCCGTTTCAAGATTTTATATGTTGTGTTTGGTCTATTTTCAGTTAAATATGGTTTTACATGAATGCAATTCATCACATTCAGGTTTTTTTTTATTTTAAACGGGGTTGTTTTAGATGATGTGTCATGGTTCTACTGTTTGATTATGATAAGTCCAGAAATAAACAATGCATTTTTTCTCATCTTAGGGACCCCCTGGTAGTATCGGGACCGCTGGACTAGTTGGACCATCACCAGCTGTATGTTTTATTTGACTTAATATTAACGTACCATTAATATGCTTACAATATGCTATTCAAGAGAAAATTTACACAAAATGTTTGATTACACTATACATTTTTGTGTTTACTTTGATGGGTTAAAACTGTCAATTTAGTTACATACAGGCAATGATGTCCTATGTGCAGAATGCATTGTAGTAAGAACTTCATACACTTGGTTGCAGCAAAAGCAATTGTTCCGCATGTGTTGAGTTACACTTCACTGTCAAATACAGGAGGAAACCATTTAATCAGGAAATTGCATGTTTTGTTGTTTTATTAATCCTTACTGTTCTTGAAATGTACATTCTCACAATAGGACTATTTAAAAATTTCTGTGTTGTTGTTTTGTTAGGGTTTGCTCGGTGAGAGAGGTGTTGAAGGAAAAACTGGAATCCCTGGACCAAAGGTGTAATATGTCATTCATTCATTCTAATACAGTCCAATTGGCCCAGTGAAGTATGTGTCATTTATCCAGCTAAGAGTTTACTTTAATTATTTGTGTTTCTGCTGTGTGTCATTCTGCAATTCAGGGAAATCATGGGGAGAAGGGCAGGCTTGGTGTGCCAGGCACTAAAGGAGGCATGGTGAGATTTCATTATAGGTTTCACCCGATGGCCATAGTTTTTTCGGTCAGGCATATTTAGTGGAGTGTACAAAGATGTGTGACCGTGGTGATGCAATGTGTCTTCATAACCCTTGATATTTCCAAGGGCTTAAGAGGTCCAAAAGGTGCAAAAGGGGAGCCTAGAACACAAGGCACAGTGGTGAGATATGAGATAGCTTGTTTGGAATTTTTTTTCAGATCCAAAAGTTAATTTCTACTCTAAAACGTGGATTATAATTTTAGCTGTATTTAAGTGAGTCACTGCATTTTTAGGGCACAGTGGGGAAGATGGGGTTCATTGGCTTGACAGGTGCTAAAGGCCGACCTGGACCCGCTGGCCCTCCTGGTCTTCCAGGAACTAAAGGAGTTCAGGGGCCAAAGGTAAGACGAAGCCATTGCTAAGCCCATGTCAATTTAAAACAGATACTTTATTCTTGAAATAAACAATTGGTGGAGGTTTAAGGTTTTTATCTGCCTGATGCAAGATACAGCCAATTCACTGATATAATATTTTTCAATGCTTTTAATGCATCCACAACAACAATAGCCACAGCAGAAGGTATTATGTTTTCTATCTATCTAAGTTGTCTATCCGGTTGTACAACCGTCTGTTCTGTTGTCGGTAATGCAGTATCTCAAGAACCTCTCGATAGAATTATTTTACATTTGGCAAAACTGATTGCCTGGTCCAAAAGGATGAACTCACTTGATTTTGGAGGTCAAAGGTCAAGTTCACAGTGACCTCATGAATGCAAGATCTCAGGAAAGCCTTCAAGTAATTCCTCAAAATGTGGCACAAACATTTACCTGAACCTACCAAAGAAGTGATTGCATTTTGTGAAAGGTTAAAGGTCAAGGTCACTGTGTCCTCACACTTGTTCCATAGCGCATAATTTGAGGAGTAGTTGAAGAGAATTTCTTCAAATTTGGCACAAACGTTAACTGAATTTAAGGATGAACTGATTTGATTTTGGGGGTCAAAGGTCACGGTGACCTCCCTCCTGCCCCATTCTCATGAATGCAATATCTTCGGAACAAATTGAAGGAATTTCTTACAATTCGGCACAAACCTTTGCTTGGACTTGAGGATGAACATATGAGATTTTAGGGGTTAAAGGTTTAGGTTAAAGTGATCTCTTGTCCTTTCATTCTCCTGAACGCAATATCTCAGGATTGTTTTGAGGGAACTTCTTCAAATTTGGCACAAACAATCACGTGGGAAGCATCCATGTTTACAGCTTTTTTGTAGCTTCTATGCAGCAACATCTGTATTTGAAGCATCGTCTACTGTCATGGCTACAATGTTGTTTTCTATCAGAATCAGCTTTATTGGTCAAATTCGCTCAAAGCCCTCACTACATATATTATGAGTCTTAACCATCATGTATGTCAAGTATAACTGGATGTATACAACTGCAAGGTGGTAGCCTATTTCTTGATTGATGAGCATCCGGAACCTGATATCTGTTTCCTGTCACTTTGTACTTTATAAAGGGAAGAAAGGCTCAGCCTGGCAAAAAAGGAAGCAAAGGAGATGCTGGGAAAAATGTGAGTTTTTTTTCAATCTTACATTAAAAAAAAAAAAAAAGAATCATCTAATACAAAAGCATTATATTACCAAAGAAATTTTGGGTTTTTGAATTAAAGTCTGTTATTCCACCTCTCAGATTGGACCTTATGACTGTACGTCAAATTATCCTGCTCTCTGTGTTTGGTGTCTGAAAACACAGACACTTTATTTGATATCATTTAAAGTATAATGAAACCTTCAATCGAAACCAAATAAAGAAATCTATTAGTAAAAATTTAACAGTGTGGCCCTTGAGCTTACATAATAGTCTGTCTTGTAGGGAGCTGAAGGCCCACAAGGGCCGCCTGGACCTGCTGGAATACCAGGAAAACCTGTAAGTATCCCCTTTGACAGATGAAACACACAAACAAATGCATGGAGTATATCACCAAATCTATTACTGCTGCAGAAAATCAATGCTCATTTGATATCGAAATAAAATAGCATTAAGAAATGCTGTGTAATATTATTGACATATTTTAGCACACAAACAAAACCTTTGTAATATGTTGTTGTTGATAATTGTTTTCTTGTTTTTTGATCTCGTCGTCAGGGTCTGAGTGGTTTGGATGGGCTGCTGGGGGTTGAGGGTAATGAAGGAGATCCGGTAAGAAAAGTTTACCATCCTCCAGTTTATTATGTTCAAGCTTTTTGATAAATTAAATTCCTCCCCTGCTCACCCAAAAGGGTGATATTGGTTTCAGAGGGGCTCCTGGAACACCAGGCAGGCCTGGAAAAATGGTAAGCTCAGCACAACGTAGATTTCAAGCAATCCTGTACTATAAACAAAGGAAAACTATTCATATTTTTTCAACTGTGACTAACAGATGCATTGTGTGGTATTGAATGCATATACTATTGTAGGGAAAACCTGGGCCCTCTGGGATTATGGGAAACACAGGAGCGGGAGGATTTAAGGTATGATATCAATCCAGTTATATAAATTCCAGAAGAAGAAATCCTGTCCATGATCACCTATATGTACTTGCATAAATTGCATATTTGTTTGATATAATGCACTGTGCTAGGAAATGAGTCTTAGTAATGTCTTGTTGCAACTCTCAGGGTAAAACTGGTCCAAAAGGAACACGTGGACCTCCTGGACCTATTGGGCCAAAGGTATACTTGTTTTTGAACAGCAGATTAAGGTCACTAAAGTTGGTGTAATGTCTGTTCATGTGAATGTCTACATTAACACTGGCATTGATGCAGGGTTTTCCAGGACTGAGAGGAGAGAAGGGGGAACCTGAAAGTCTTGGCACAAAGGTAAAAGTCACACATATGTAGTGCATATCCTCACCTCACAATTAATGGATTTATTTAGCATTTAAAAGATTTGCTTTATATTCAGTCCTTTTTACTACTGTGTTGAAAGTCCCTAAAATTAAACTGTTAGCAAAATGACTAAAATAAATGCTATCCCTCAAAAGTAGTCAATTGCACAGTATCTGGATTCTTATTGACAAATCACACCAAGAACACACAGAAATGATGACAGCATTAACTTAGAATAATAAGCAGAAGTCTGTAAGTCTTTCTCAATTTCTTTTCTACAGGGTCTTCCAGGTGAACCGGGGATACTTGGACCAATTGGACCACCAGGGCTAAAGGTTAGTTGAAATTATTTTAAATGGGAAATTGTTCAATTGAATAACATGATTTCATGTTTATGCACCTCATTTTTTACTTTTATTTCAGGGCAATCCTGGTTTGGAGGGCCTGAAAGGTCAAACCGGTCATAAAGGAAAGCAGGTAAGTCCTGGTATGTTTTTTTTCCTTTTTGCATTGTTTTAATAACTGGGAGGGAGTTATTAATCAGTTGATGGGTTTTCACAGGGGGACACAGGTCCTCGCGGTCCACGTGGGCTGGAAGGCTTCCCGGGAATCCCTGTATGTTGGTTTGATATTCTGCTATTCATAATAACTTACTGAAACATCAGACTTTGTGGACTTGTCCAAAACTAGGGCATAAAATACACATATGTTAGCCAGTTTTTTAAAGCATATCAGAAAAAATATTGGAAATTTGACTTGACTCAAGTAATTTCTGTACTGTCTTTGCTGCAGGGCCAAATTGGAAAGAAGGTGAGAGACTGATGTTGTCTAATTTATATATATTCATGTTTTTGTAGGTTTGTGTGTCTCCAAGTATCTCAACTGGTTGAATGTCAAAAGCACTTTTTAGAAATTGCATAATTTTTTAAGTCACAAAGCAGCCTTATATCACAGTAGTAGTAGATGGTATATTTTGCCTCTCTGATTATATGGATGACTCTCTAAGGAAATTAGATGTAATCTACTTGCAATAATTGAAATATATGTTACTTTTGTGTATTACATTCTGAAAGTGTGAATCACAACCTCAATCTTCATGCATTCATTGCTTTACTGTGTATGGGCCTTTACAGGGAGTGAAAGGCACCCAAGGAACAAGAGGAATGAAGGGAATCAAAGGCAAGCGTGGACAACCAGTAAGATCTGATCATTAACCTTAACAGTAATATACTGTGCTGCTTTGAGTATCAGTTAATGTTGCTAAACAGCCTGAAATGTCATATCATGTAATTTCTTTGACAGGGAAAACCAGGAACATCCAGCAAACGCAGGCCTACACAAAGTCGAGGATCAAAATCTGATCCAAGACCTGATCTGAGAATTGAGCAAAGGCCCAAAACAAGTTCAAGATATGGACTGAAAACTGAACCAACTTCAAAGCAAACTCTTAGCCTCCTGAAGCAAAGGAAGGGACAACAAAAAGTTGGTACAAGCTTTCTTCTTTTATAAATTTACATGATGCTATATATTTATATTTAAGAATTGATAAGGTGGCTGACTAATTCAGTGTTTGGTTGTATGACTAAATTGGTGGATTCCTAGCATCCCAGGCCAGTGTTAAAGAGATGGCCTCAAAGAGATGAAGCTGACAAATCCTTCAGCTGGCCCCTGGGGACCAAAGATGATCCTGGCACTACTTGCCATGAGCTGAGACTCATACATCCACATCTCAAAGATGGTCAGTATCTGATTCAGTACGTAGGTGTTATATATTTCAGTATATCTGTTACTGATGATATACTGAACAAAATTAGTCTAGAAGTGCCCAAGTCCATTATTTTTCAGGTTACTTTTACATGGACCCAAATCAAGGCTGTCCCTATGATGGTGTGAAGGTTTTCTGTAACTTCACAGCAGGAGGAACAACCTGCATAGACCCAATACACCCACAGGTATAGTCATTTTCACTTACATGGCTTAACATTGACAGGGTGTGTTGTGTAAGCGTCAGCCTCTATGCCAACAACATGTACAGAAAGATATGATCCCATGGTTTTACAGTACAAAGTTTTACAACATTCCCTATGACATTAGCTGTCAGATGAGGTTTCCTCAGTTTTCCACAGCAATGTATTGAAATCTCATTAAAAAAAAAAAAAAAAACAGTTTCATTTTAATTGATTTTTCAGGTTTCCAGTAGAGAAAGTAGACTAACACACACAAAGATTTGTTTCCCTAGGCAGAAATAATAAAGAAGAAGGGCATGTTTTCTCTGATAATGTAATTACAAAATAACATGTTTATCTGGAGTGTCTTTAAAATTTTGATTTGTATTTGATTCTTTAGATTAAAATATGGCGGGAACCAGAAATGATGAAATTGAGCATGTCAGTGCGGTGGTTTACTCAGCAAAATGGTGGAAACAAGGCAAGTCTGATTGATATATCAATGAATTTATGGATTGATTAGGGAAGATTTATCACTTCTAGTTCTTACTTTATTCCTGTTTCTCATAGTTTGAGTACTCTGGGGTGGATGTTGTCCAGCTGAGGTTTCTGCGGTTACACAGCCACACAGCCTTCCAGCACTTTACTCTCGGCTGTGCAGCAAATCACTCCAAATCTGCCGCCAACGCTGATTTAAGCAGTCAGATTATCCACCTGCTGGGAGACTCCGGCAAAGACATTGATTCACACCTTATTAAAGAGTCCAGAAAAGGCTGCGAGGTAAGACTGTTGGCAAAAAAAATTGTTTTGTCAATTCAACAGCTAGCTGTAACTTAATCCAACTAATGTATTCGTTTTATATCATTGTGCTTAAGGTATTTTTTAATAAAAGAAACAAAAGACTGTGATTTTCAGGCACTGTTGACCACATGGTTGCATTTGTCAGATCAAGGCCCTTTCCTTCTACAGAAAATACAGTCTCCAAGTGATAAATAAGTCAAGCAATTAATATAAATATATCAAACACTGTCTAATCATTGAACTCTGGTTTCCTCCCCTTTTTGTAGTAATATAGACATGTAAATACAGGGAATTTAAAAGGAGATTTGAGACATTTTAAGGCAAAGAGAACTTCCTTTGTCATGCACTGCCATAAAAGGGTTCAGTTACTGGAACATGTTGTCTTCACGTTTTCTCTTAATGTTTGCTTTTTGTCTGATCCTTCTCCAGGTGGACGTGGTCGTGAGGGTTCGGGGGAGCACGGAGTTACATCGAGGTGATATGGAGTTACTTCCTGTCAGAGATCTGGGTCTAGAGATCAGTGGAGTCTCCCACTTCGTCTCTGAGACCATGGTGGTTTTGGGACCCCTCTGCTTTTTGTGACCTGTGTGCGTGCATGCGTGCGTGCATGTGTGCGTACATGTGACAGACATTCTGTAAATATCTCTTTCCAATGCTCTTTCTGATAAAAAACAGTTTTTTGTAGAAATTTGTGGTGTTTATATATTTTCAGAATGGTTTTCTCAGTGCTGTGCTGTATTTTGATGTATATTTATTGAATTGTGGAACTGTTTATCAAATGAAACATTTTATAAATTGTTATGATCCTTATGCAGAACCAAATTGTCAAATTAATTTAACTTGCAACTTGGTGTTTATATATACACATCACCATATTCAGTGTCTTCCTTCTCTACTTGGGAGAGGGATTTACAGCCGTATCAAAATAAAATCATCACTATGAACATGTGGAATGAAATCAAGCTCAGTGTTTTATTTGTGCTGAGCCTGCCTACACCGGTAAATGTTTAACTTCAATTACAATTTAAAATTGAGGTAATGGACAGATTTTTTTCCCTTAATAGTGACGACATTTGTAATGTTACATTAGCATGTGAAGATGCAGTATTAGAATATAGCTGAATGTTTTTATGTTTGCCTTATTCCTTGTGCTCAAGCTTGTGCTTATGGGTGGAGGATGAGTACACCGTTTTTAAGCTTTTATGCATTAGACTGAAACATTTATCTAAACCCTACTGTGAAATTATAATTTACCACGTTTCAAAATGTTCATGAGAACTGTTTGTTTGGACAGATTAGCCACTTCATTAGTGTCCAAGTTTGGTGATGTCAAAAAGTCAAGATATTGTGGGGAGACAAAAAGTGCCTGCAGCAAGGCAGATGAAATGTCCCTGTTCACAAGGTCTTCTTCAGCACACTATACAGAATTGTCCAAGGCAGATAACACATTCCTTTCATAAAATGCAAAATGAGAAAACCTTCAGTTCCTACAGCCCTAACTCATAATTTCCCCCATGACCCTCTCAGCGCCTCGATTAAGCGCATCACAGACCATAGGACAAACGGTGGTTATGTACCCAGCTGGAAAGCTTGTCATTATAATCGCTACTGTTTTTCATAGATGTATTCTTGTGTCTTTGCCATTAATTGTTTTGCCACACTCCACTCATAAGAGGGCAGTTCAGCTTGTGATTTATGACAGGTCATTCTTTACTCCAGGCTCCATTGTACCTTTTGAAACGTGGTAACTTTCAAACTTCAACTCACTTTTGCAAATACTTCCAACTGACTCTCTTTGTCAGCATAACTTTGCTTGTTTAGTATTATGAACTTGGGGAAAAGATTGGATATGAAATAATGATACTCAAATTCATAGTCGGGAATGTGAAATATTAAACTTTTCTTCTGGAAGGAGAGTCAGTAAACATTGAATTTTATCATTGAATTCTAGGAAGTAGGCTACTGTACAAAATTACTTGAAATGTTCACTTCTAAAGGTCTTTGGGAAAAAACTATTTCAAAGAAATCTTGAGAAAACTGAGACATGTAGAGGACAAACTATGAGAAACACATATCATGCCATCTCAGCATGTTTTTATGCTTGAAAAAAAACAAATTTTTATATGCATTTCAGCCTCCACCTGTTGAACAGGTTTGTGACAGGGCCTGATGAATTGTTTTGCATTTTAACTGCTTATGCTCAACCTGTTAGTATAATAGCATTAAAACTCTTAGCATGCAAGAAAGGAAGTTCTCTGACATTTTTAAACATGTTTTGGATTTACAATTGTCACATTCTTTTCTGGGATATTTTAGTGTGAAAGGGCCTGACCCTTTAGCTTGTCGTCTTCTTAAAAAAAAAAAATAATAATAAAAAAAAATATATATATATATATATAAATTGTACAATTTAATGACAGAGCTCATCTTTGATCAGTGTGCTGTCACCTCCGAGTCCTAACCGAGTCCTAACCTTAAAAGCTTATGTAGTGTCCGGACTGACCGTCTGGGGACAGTTGTAAAATCGTATTTATTTGTTGAATTTATGCATACTGTTATGTTTTAAATCAATATATATGAGTGATAACAACTTATAATAAGTGGTGTGTGGGTTTTTTTCAGCATAACAAATCTTTGAAAGATGTTGCTCCAACCTCGCTGAGGATTGGCCATTTTTCAGGATATGTAATTATCAAAAGTATTTTAATTAAGAAAAAAAACATCTAAGAATCGAATGAATGACATATTCTGTTACAGAACAACTCACAGAAAACAACCAACCAACTTAGACATGTATGGATTGTACACATCATATTCACTATTCACATATTTCAACATTTCCAGGACACATAATGTACGTTTTAGGTCAAATGTCCAAAATACAACTCTGAGAGAAAGGTGAGGGCCAGCGGTTAACTTAACTGTATAGATTTGGGGGGAAATGCACTGCAAGGAAATATGAAATAATTACAGCGTTAAATATGAAATGGTACTCAGCCGTGATGACATAGCCTGTTGCGTTGTTTTATTAATTCATCATGAGACCAGTGATGATTTCAATTCTCAGCGATGGTGAACAGTTTGCGCGCCGATGACGTCAAAAGGAGGAGAGACTTTCGGCCAATCAGCGTCCGGCAGTGTTGCTCATCATCTGCTCAGTGTTTGTACAATGGGGAAGGTGTGCAGCAGCTCGGACTGCTGTGATTAAAGGAGTCACACAGGTGTTTTCTATTTGCTGACGTAATAAATAGGGCTCAGGAAGAGAGCACCCGGTGATTGAAGCGAGTAAGTAGCCAAGAGCTCTGCAGACAGCATCTTTTTTTGTGTGTGTGTTGTTTTTTTTCGGTGTCAGTCAGCGCTTCTGTCAACCTGCTCCGCAGCTAACTTCAACAAGTTGGCTCATTTGACGAGCTAAATATATCCGGAGCGAAGAGCCAGCGGTACCACCGGGAGGTAATGTCAGAGTAATGCAAATTGTTGCATCAACATGAAGCCAGGTGGTGGCGGCTCGGCTCGGCTCGGCTCGTCCAGCTCACAAGTTAGCTCGTGAATCCGCCGCTGCCTGTCACAGTGACTCGTGGTGTCAGCTGACAGACAGCTAACGTCACTGTTAGCTGTCTGTCAGCTGCGTGTCAGCGTCATGTGGGACTGATTTGATTGTCAAAGTCCTTCGCATTTCTATCCAGGTGGTCTGAGCAGTGTTGCTAACATGACCTCCCTGTATGTGATGTCAAGACACGCATCTTTTTCTTTGGAGCTGCCACTGATTGTTTTGCTGCTGCTGCTGTTGTTGTTTTTTAACTTATCTGCTTGTTTAGGATGGAGATTGAGGGTGACAGTGTCCTGCGGTCACGCAGCCGATCCATTCCCAAGATGCCCACCCTCCCTGATTTAGATGGCTCTTTGGATGGGCATAGTACTCTGGGAAAACACCAGCAAGGTAAAGGAGACAACCACATCACCAGAAATGGTAAGACAAACTCACACATTAGCAGGGCCAAGGGGCCATTGACCTCCGATAGGTGATGATTAAACCCTTTATCATTATTTTCAGTTACAGTCATGAGTGTATTCCGCTGAAACTGTCATGTGATGACGTGTTCATCTCAAGTAGTTTTTCTGACCTGTGGTACAATTAGTGTGGTGGAAAGTAAAGACTACTTACCGCTAAAATGACACGGATCACTACAACAGTAGGAGGCTTAAATGTAAAGGTGAGTGACCTATTCCTGAGAAATTATGACTGTCAAACAATTATCTGACACTGTATGTGCGAGTTCTCTGTAAATTTGATCTTTTACAACGTCCTGTTCAGTCTGTTTTTTTGGGTTTTTTTGGCACTTTCTTGCTTGATGGCTGGAGTGCCACTGTTGCTTGTCATTGTTGGCTTGATTGACCTCAATAACAACAAACTTGTTCATCATCAGGCAGTCAAACTGTCAGTTACCTATAGTAACCTCAAGCACAATAAAGTTGCTTACCTTGTCAGACATCAGCTTGTACTTCTTGCTACACACTGTCCTAGGCGTGTCCCCTGTTGAATTTTGCAATTTAGGATAAAAAAAAAACTGACGTAATTAGACTGCTGCTGTTTCCCAGACTGTTGCACTTTTACAACAGCGACAAAAATCTACAGTACAGTACGTTACGTATTTCAGTCACGTCTGTTTTTTCTTTCCCTTTTAAAATGAACAGTGTTTTGTATTATAATTTGTGTGTTGTTAAAAGTAGAATTTTAAATCGATGTAAACAGTAAAACCAGCATCATTTAATAATTAATTAAACTAAAAGAAAATAAGCAAAACATCCTTGGCACCAAGTAACACAAATGCAAAACTTACAAACTTCGATAAAAAGCCAAATTAGTAAAGTAATGAAAGCTTGAAGATAAACAAAGCAATTAGAATTTAAAACGATCAATCAACTAAAACGGTGAAATAAGATGACATTTAAGATCTAAACTGCCTTTGGTATAAACATGAGATGATGCCTTACAGACAGCCACTCAAAGGTTATCTGTTGGTCATTTATTGATATATTTGACATGGTGTGTTAACTCATGTTTGCATTTACCAGGTCAGCGTCCTGTTGAGACAAAATGAATGACTGCTCTATTGTTAATTTGGGTGTTTCCAAAGCACAGAGCTGTATTTTAATATTGGAAGATTGCACTTAAAAAGCAGCATGTTGACGATTTTGATCTCTTCATATGCCCACACTTGTGTGTTTTCATTCCAATTTCAGGGAGACTCGAAGTGGAACATGTGATCAGCAAAAAGCTGCAACTAAAAAGTAAAGCAGAGGTTAGTGAGTCAGTAATGCGAGTTAACCTGCATGTTAGAATGGGTCACTTAAGAGGGATCTGTCAGTAATTTAGCTGAGATTGATGCATCACCTCATTGCGTTTTGTTTGTTTGGTTAATTTCCATCACTAGCAGACTTTTAGCCCATAGTTTAATTATTGGGTTTAATTATGATTAATATATTTAATAATATATTCAGATAGATATTGTTTGAGAAACTAAACCACCTCCCATCTTGAATGATTTTAATCTCTCTTTATAAACTGATAGATTATAACAAGTGATCTGATCTCTCCTGAGGATAATTTGACTGTAGGAAATATAGATTTTGTGTGAAATAAAGCTAGTGGTGTAATGTCCAGGAAAAAGAATATGTCTGATATGAAAAATATGATAGAGTCTGATATGAATATGCTTGAAAACTAATTTGGCATGCTTTCTGCCCATGAAATATAAACAGTTTAAAAAATTTGCCCATGACAAGTTTAGTAATGCGAGATCAGGAACATTTACTGCACGTGTTTACAAAAGATACATTCATACTTCCTCAAGTTTAAACTAGTACAGCTTATAATCTTCAGTCAGTCGCACTTACTGTATATTATAAAATTACTGTAGTGAATGAAAGTTAAAGTGCCACTATAATGTTAGCACAGAGCTGCTGCTAGCATGAAGGAATACTGTGATTTACAATGCAGTCAGCAGTGCAATAAATTCACTCTTTATTACAAGGGCTTTTATACAAAGGGTGGAAATGTGCATTGAAAAGAAGTGTCATTATAACAAATGAATGAAATAAAATAATCTTTGCAGCTTCAGAAAGAACATCATTAGTGCCACAGAAACTAAAAATATTCTAAATTTGTTCACGTGTCTGCAGACTGTATTTCTATGTCTCTTTTTATCGCCCAGTACCTGAAGAGTCACCTGATACGGCAGTTCAACAGTCAGATCGATGATTTCATGGACAGTCTTATTGAGGAATCGGCCAGCCTGGAGCCGGCACCGGTGCCTTCTGTCTTCTCCCCCACACTGTCAGACAAGGAGCAGACAAAACTCGGGTATTGCAGTTAAGCTTCTCTGTCCTACCAAATGACATGTTTGGGAAGTACGTACATGGTTACAGCAGATATGCATCACCTTTCCCCACTTCTGTTTTGGTCATACTTAGGCTCTTTATATTACAAAAATAATAGATCTGCTGGCCACTGTGTTTTTGTGTAGACATTTTCGACCTCCTCATGGCCAGGGCAAGCTGTTTGTAAGTCGCAGGTCTCTCCTAGAGTAAGTTCACACTTTGTTGCTCAGATCATATGAATATTGCTGATTTCTTATTGTGCTCTTCATTGGGTTTGACTTGAAAAAAAATCAAGTCAAGTCTGCTGTTCAGACACTCATTTCACTTCATCTGTTTTTCCGCAGCGAGCTGTTTGAAGTGAACCACATCAGGACGATTTACAACATGTTCATTGCGCTGCTCATTCTCTTTATCCTCAGTACACTTGTGGTAGATTTCATTGATGAAAGCAGGTAATAAAGAACTGCTACAAATTCTGCTTTTCATCCATTCGTGTTTCTGTTGCTTTTGCTAATGGAATAAACATCATCAATCCTGAGCTGAGCTTTTAATCTCTCCTTTATCTCCTTTGCCTCAGACTGGTGTTGAACTTTGACCTGCTAATCTATGCATTTGGACAGTCCCCTCTGGTGGTGAGCACGTGGCTCTGCATGTTCCTGTCTGTGTTGCTGGTTCCCTACATCCTGTTTCACCTGTGGTCAGAGAGCCAGTCAGGCTCTCACAGTCACCCCAGGTTGTACAGTTTGCTGTTTGGCTCTGTGTACCTGTTCTACCAAGCTCTGGGTTTGGGATTCCTGCCCACATATGTGGCGGTGACCAACAGTTTGCCACCTGCATCCTGCTTTATCATCATCCTGGAGCAGGTACATGAACAGTGTGGCTGCTTTTATTATGATAAGGGTGGCCACATTCACAACATTGTAAAAAGGCTTTTGAAATGTGCTTAACAAATGTGTGCAACTCTGTTGCAAAGATGTAATAGGTTCCATGTGAGTTTGGATTGTTTGTGTAATTTCAGATACGTCTAATGATGAAATCCCACTCCTATGTCAGGGAGAATGTACCAAGAGTCCTGAACTGGGCCAAAGACAAAACTAGTACGTAACTATCCAAATTTTTTTTTTAAATGTCCCTGTGTATCCATATATAACTCTTACTTGCCAGTGCATATAATTTGCCTCTTTCTCCTAGCTAGTGTGTAACCTTTCCGTCCATCCTTATGTTGATAAGCAGTCTACCCTGTCACCTACAGCCCCCGGCCCAGTGGTCCCTCAGGTTTCTCAGTATCTCTACTTCCTGTTTGCACCTACACTTATCTACAGAGACAAGTACCCCAGGTAAACTGAACCTCTTGTTATTTGTCAAGTGGCATTTAGTATTCCCTCTTGAGAAACTAAAACAGAACACAGGAGCCCATACAGTACTGTATTTTAAAACCATTTTTCTCACTGCAGGAACCCAGTGATCAGATGGGGCTACGTGGCCACAAAGTTACTTCAGGTACAGACCTCTTTCACATATTGATGCAGACCTTACTTAAGATTGCAAGCAAACGGTACCGCCCCATATTCCTGACTTTTCCAACCACTCCACAGGTCCTTGGCTGTCTGTTTTATGCCTATTACGTGTTTGTGCGACTGTGCATCCCTCAGTTCCACAGCATCAGTCTGCAACTGTTTGACCTGCGGACCATGGTCCTCCATGTCTTTAACTCCATCCTGCCAGGTAAGATTGGCCACAAATTTATTGACACTTTCATAAACCTATAAGATGAGAGATGCCTTATTGTTGTTTCTCATTTTCTGTGTTTTTATTTTGTTTTGCAGGAGTGTTGATTCTCTTCCTGGGATTCTTTTCCTTCCTCCACTGTTGGCTCAATGCTTTTGCTGAGATGCTCCGCTTTGCTGACAGGATGTTTTACAAGGTGCTGCTTTCACTCTCACTACAACATTTTGACTAAGTTCCTATGTTGTACTTAACATTTGACATAATTGATTTTGATTACATCTCATAGGATTGGTGGAATTCAACCTCTTTTGCCAATTACTTTCGCACTTGGAATGTAGTGGTCCATGACTGGCTGTACTACTATGTGTACCGGGACTTCCTGTGGGTGAGTGGGTTTTTTGTTCATACAGAGCAGTCATTACGTGTTTTTTTTTTTTAAGCTTTTTTTTTTTTTTGGTTGTTGTTACTGTCTTCTTGAACACACTTTTCAAGTTACTGCTGATGTAAAAATGCATGGATCAGATTAAACCTGCTGATGCTGCTGCTGTCTGTTCTCTCTCTTGTCAATCCAGATGTCTCGGAAGCGTTTCCGACCAGTAGCCATGCTGTTTGTGTTTACAGTGTCTGCTGTGGTCCATGAATACATTCTTGCAGTTTGCTTTGGCTTCTTATATCCTGTACTCTTCTGCCTCTTCATGTGCTTTGGAAGTAAGAACAAAGACCATCACACACCTCACTGCCTTTTAGTAATGGCCAAAAAATGGCATTATCCTGTTAGGGTCCTGAAAATCACCAAAACCTAGTGATTCTGTATATTCACCTTTTTTAATGCTTCCACTCTCTTCTGTCTTCATTCTATCACAGTGATGTTCAACTTCATTCTTCATGACCAAAGGAAAGGTCCCATCTGGAACATCATCATGTGGACGTTGCTGTTCCTGGGTCAGGGAGTCATTATCTGTCTGTACACCCATGAGTGGTATGCCCAGCGCTACTGTCCCCCAAAGGAGGTAACACAGGTCTGCTTTGAGAAGTCAACGTGATATATTTTCTTTGCAAGGATACAGTGTAATTCACTTGTCCATCAAAAGTGTAGACACAAATGTAGCTTCCTCTGATGGTGTTTTTGTTCCAGCCTTCCTTCCTAGAGTTCCTGAGGCCTCGCTCCTGGAGCTGTCAGAGGGGCCTGACAGCACACTCTGATAGGCTGTGACCCACGATGGGACGATTGGGACCAAGACCATCTCTGATCAATATAAATTAGACCAACCTTTCTGTTACCTACTGTCATAACCTCCGGTCTTTTGTTTCTTCTATTTTGTTGCACTAAGATTATGAGTCTGTGTATGAATGTATCTCCCGAAATGCCAAAAAAACAGCGAAGTCACAATGATGCCTTATCTGTTTTAAGTTTTCGAAGGCAACCCCGCAACAAAATTACTAGATCACATAAAAGTCCTTGTGAATTTGTATGTACTATTCATTTTTCTGATGTATCTCCACTCCCTTTGCCTTGACCAACGGTGAAACCACCCCTTGTGTCAATAAGACAGTGGCAATAATGGCATGGCAGCTGAATACAAACATGATTCAAATATGCAGTAATGCAGGTTAATATTTAACAAAGTTTGCAGTTGCTACTATATTTGTGAAGACATTCAGTATATTGTTTGAAGAGACGGAAACAATCTTATTTATTTTCACTGCCAATAAGATTCATTTTGAAAAATGACCACTGCTTGGTGTTTTGTATAAATCTGAGGAGCAGTGATGTCTGTATTATAACTTTCGGATGTTTTGAAGAGGAAAATGATGGTGTCAGAGTAAGGAAGTTATTTTATAATCAATCAAAGACTCTGATGATTCAGGCATAGAGCAGACCATTGTGATACACCTGAATATTTCCAGAATTCAAAGCCATCTTTTTCTGTTGATCTCCATCTTTGTACTAATTAATTACATTTACAATCTAAAATATATGATCTCACACTGAGTTCATAATAGATTTTCTTTCCAGAAAAGAAAATGTCAAAGTAGACACTTGTGCTCTATGGAGGAAATAGACTATGACTACTGGATGTATTCTTAATGATTCAATTCAGCTGGTTTGAACACGCATCTAAGCAGAGAAGGTTTCTTGTGAACCCAGATGATGAGGAATTTTTTTTCATGACCAATATTGAGAGTTATGTACAGTGATTTCAGCTGCTACATGAAATCACTGTAGAATAACTTGTAAAACTTGCAGCTGGCTGCTACAAGGCTAGGACATTAAGAGAGTAATGATACTTGATTAGCACTAAGGGCTACAGTTTCCACTGTCGGATACTAAGTCCATTAAATTAGTGTTTTGTTGTTTAAATCATGAAAGTATACATTTTACAGAACAGTAATTTCCATGTCGGGCGAATGGACGTTTGATGGTTTTTTTTTTGTGGTTTTTGTTCTCGCAGTCTTGAATTAATGTTTGTATTGTTTTGATGGAAAGTAAATGCACAATTAATGTTGCCAATTCTGACATATTTAAATGCAGGGAGTTTGTGTTTTTGCTTGTGAATAACGAAATGCACAATTCAAAGTAAAAACCAGCAATGGAAAACCCCGCACTTCTAAAACCTGGGTGACCACAAGGTGGCACTGTATTAAAACTTTTAAAGTTTGATCCCTCCTCTGCTCCTTTTGGCAAGAGAGGTATCCATAGATTCCTTTACAAAAATACTAACCAACACCGGTACCAGCAAATTATTTGTTTTAATCAGATAACAGAAATATTTGAACTCCACATTTAACTGGAACTTTAAGCCTGTTCTATGCCTTAGAGATGTTGTTAATAATAGGCCTATTTATAACAGTTAAGAGCCAAGTGGAAGAAATGCTGTTTATCTAGATGACATATTTATTTTTGGGAGCAGAGATTTGCCTACTGACTGTCATATGTGTGTTTATTGTGCTCTTTTCTTCTGACATTGAGTAGCTTATTGTATCAGGGGACATTTTTTATGAATCAGTGTGGTTTATGTATATTTTTGAATTGTAGACAAATGTCTGATAAATTCCTTAAAGACCCATCAAATATATGTAAAATATATTCCCTTTACCTTGTGTTATATAATTGTAAATGTGCCAATTAAATACTCATTAAACTGTCTTTTATGTAGAGTTGACTCTAACTCACATTTTAAGCATTGATAAGCACTTCGGTGTCTGGATCCACGTTTATAGTCTCTTGAAATATGTACAAATCTCTATAAAATGTTCAGATCACTAGGGTTTTTTTTCTATTGTGAGGTTTTGGCTGAATGAGTCCGGTTATATGACAATGTGTGTTAATTTCACAATACCTGTTTGAAGTCTGCAGAGCTGCTATATTTTTTTCTTAAAGGACATCCAAACATTTCTTCTCAGTAGCTTTAGATTTTTAGTAATTACATACATGTACATGGCGTCATTTTTTTGTTTGTTTTTTGTTTTTTGTTATAGTTTATAGTAAATATAATTGAACTTAAACCTATCGATGCATCGAATATTTGATTTCCCCACATGCATTTAAATGCTCGACAAGTTTAAGCTTTTTCTACATGTATCCCCCCCCCACCCCGGGACTCTGGTGATCAGACAGACCAACATTGGCCCCGGTTAGTGTTGGTGCGGGAGAGGTGGAGGATCCCGCTGACAGGATCGACGTGAACCCCCCGCCTTGTGCAACACATCCTCTACTCTGCGGTAAAGATGGCGGCGTCAGAGGGGGCGCGCAGCGGCCGGACAACGGCGAAACCTTTCTGAGGAGCTCCTATTTGACCCAATCTAGCAAGTCCGGTAGCGTTTATTACTGCTGGGAGACCATCTGGATCACAGGAGCAGAGACGATCGCTGTCACACCCCGGGGGTTATTGTTAAAGGCAGGGGGGGAGGGGGGTGTGGGTGGGTTTCACTGATAGCCGCTAAACCTCAGCTAACAAGGCTATCCGGGCGAGCTAACACGGGCTAGTTAACGTTAGCTCGGTGAAGAACAGCGGGGAGGGGGGTGGAGGAGGTGGAGGAGGAGGAGGGTGGAGGAAGAGGATTCGGGCCAGGCCAGCTCCAGCTCGGGGGAATGTGAACCAGAGGTGCGCAGGGGGGTTTGCTCGCTTCGTCCCAAACGTCCTCGCACCAAACTACCGGGATGGGACAGCAGGTAGGCCGCGTGGGTGACGGTTCATCGACCGGACTCCAGCCGCCGCAGCCTCACGCACCCCAACCGCACCAAGCGAAGGGGAACCGGGGCAGCGGCGCCGGGAGGAGACCCCGGGAACCCGGCTGCAGCACCGGGACACCGCCGGGCAGGGCAGCTGCGGTCAACGTGCCCGATCCGGCGATCAATATATTCACGCAGCATTCAGGTAAAGACAGATCCGCGTTCACAGGTGAACGACTCCGCTCGGACTTTGATATTTTAGCGTTTGCTAGTCGAGTCCGTGCTATCTGACAACGACGTGTTAGCGGAAATAGCCATGCCAAGCAACGTTAGCTTTCCATGCCTCATCCATTTTACGGTGTGTTAATTTAGTCCATTGTCTTGTGTGTGTGCAGACAGAAAGCTTGATTTACTCTGATAAGTTAAATTATTGCCCAGACTTTGAAGCCAGTACACCAGGATGTGGTAGCATATGTGCTGCATGTGACCCAGTGATCCCAAGAGGAGGCACAGTGTTTTCCAAAGAGTCTGCTGAAGGATCACAACTGGAGGTTAGCTGGTTAAGTTCTCCTCTAAGGCCCCTGTCTGTGATAACCTGCTTTAGTAAGTCTGATTTTTGCCTCCCGAGGTTGACGAGCAACTCCACTCCATTAACTCACTACAGCAGCCACCAAAGGGCTCACGTAACAATACCTGGTAGTTTCTACATGCTGACTTACATCCTCTGTCTGATCACATCTACTGTTAAAACACACTCGGCAAGCTGACTGCACAGTTTGATCCCACAGGAAATCTATGTGAATTATTTAAGTCACCTTCTGCCATTAAATGACTACATCTAGGCTGATATCGAAGCTGAAAGCTCCTCCTATGAGATTATTACTTTATTATGTTCGTGTCTGTCCTTTAGCACTGAAGATAACACCAACGCAGGCAGGGGTGGTGTCAAGTCACCCTTTTTGAACACTGTAGCTCCCATCACCCATGTTTCTGCCTCACAGCAATTATCATGCATTCGGATGGACATCTACATGCATATCTACAGTGTCTCTCCTCTTTGAGCCATTGAGAGATGTCTCCTTCATCCCAGCCTTCTTCCCTTAGGCTGGTTGCTTAGTGGCTGATCAGGACTGAAAGTAGTGGAGATGACAGAATACCCAGAAGCTGGTGTGTATATTTCCATTATAATGCATTTTAGTCATATAGAGCTTTGCTTAATAATGACCTGCAAATCCACTGTGTGAGCCTTAGTTCATCCCCACGTCTTGATTGTAGACTCTGAGTGTAAACTTGGTGGTATGTTGGATGTCTTGTCGACCTGCTGTTGGCTTGGTTTCTCACTCATACGTGTTCTTCGATGAATACTTAGTTCACATGTGCTGCATAAATGTAAAACTACTGGCATAACTTGCCCAGTTTCCACTGATGTCCCAGACCCAACTCCCTCCCCGCCACTGCAGTGAGCGAGGACACACAGAAGGTGCAACCTTTTGGGAATGGAAACCATTTTCAATTCCTGGCTCCCACATCTCAAAAGTAACAGTCCTCCGCCTGAAGTACATACTCAGACAGAAAGACCGACCCACTAAGTGCAACACTGCTCACTGACGGCACTGTTCTGCTCTCTCCGATGTCGGGGCAGGAGTAGCCTTTTTATAGCATCCAGGATGCAGTCACACAGTCACTCTGCAGAGAGACTGCTACTCTTCAAAGCACACCTATAATAGAACAAAGACTTGGGGAAGCTTGAGACTGTGCTCTCAGTCTTCCACTCGGTATCAAACTGCCTTTTTTTGATAGTCTGTTTGTGCGATAATGATGCAGCATTTTCTTGTTCATCTATGTGGGTGAAAGTTGGAATTGATCTTTGATCAGAAGCTGTTTCGATTGTCAGGAAGTCAGTTTTCTTTAGGACTGAATATTTTTTTGATTACATGTCATTACATAATTTTTCTATAAGACTACTTTGTGAAGTTTGGCATTTGTCATTAAATCACAAATATTCACAAGTTACATGCTGAAAACAATGTGTTGCAGTTGCTACTGTTGTTGGGCCAAAAGTCACAAAACAAGTATGTTGTGTGTAGTGTTATGTAAAATAACATCATTTTTGAGGAACAGCCTTTTTCAGTTTACACTCTTGTATGCACAGTAATTTATAGGATAAGTAAATAAATATAGTTAACAGATTTCCTACCCTGCAATATTCTTGATTGAACTGATGAGATGGCTAGATTTGATTTCCATGACTTTGACGGTGGTTTCATATTACTACATCTCATCAAGTAAAAGTTAGGATAACATAATTAAGTTAAGGTAAGATCATCTTTTTTTGTTCTCATTTGGAGGACTTAAAGTGACACAGCGGCAAAATTAGTACAATAACATGCATTATGTAGTTGTGAGATAACAAGTGGAAAAAACTGTTGCTTTTTGACCTCAGATCTGATTTAATGTTGCGTATTTATGGATCATTTTTGGAAACATTCCTACTGAAAGCTGTCTAGATCAACATGTCGAAGTGGTTGTATTAATCCAGCTTCATAACAGCTGTATAGCAGTCAAGCATACTTCTTAGGTTTAATGATGCCCTCTTAGGATGTAATTGAAAGGTGCCAGTCGATGAGGAATGCATGTTAGTCTGTTGAACTCACGCCTCTGTGTTGCTGCCTGTCTTTCCAGTATCACTGGGTATTATATGAACACTTGCTTCCACTTGAGTTTCTATCAATATACCTGAGACGCACTGAGTCACTTTAGGGCTACAAATGAGGCTGGAGGCCGCTGGTGTAAATTGGCTGTTGATAGGCCTGGCCAAGTGCACTTTGTTTTTCCTCTCTGTTCATGTCTCTCTCCTGTAGTATTGCATTTTTCAACATCTGTAAATTCCAGCGCTGGGCTGCCTTTGTTTTCCTTCACTTTAGACAGGGTGGATCAGCCCTGCTAAGGTTTAATCGGTCCCTCTCAGTTCATCTCTAATGTAGCATCCCTTTCCTCCCTTTCTGACAATATTTACCCCACCAGACAAACATGCCAGCTTTAAAAAGACTGACCTAAACAAGGGCAGACTAAAGCTAAAGCGCCTCTGTGCTGAGTCAAAGGGAGCCAGCCAGACAGCCACCTCCAGGATGTATAGGTTGAACTGCTGTATTGGTGAATCAGTGGCTGTAACATATTGATGGTTCCAGCCCTTTAGCCTTGTCAGGAGTTCATAGATCTCCATCTCTGCAGTGGGTTCATTCGATACACACACTGCAGTGGGCAAGGTCCTTGGCTATCGAAGAGCAGTGACCCTGCTGAGAAACTCATTTAACTGTTGCAAGGTTGTACTGCAGTTTATCCCTTTTCCGTATTTGTCACAATCGCATCACCTTTCCAAAATAAAACCTGTATATTGAGTGTAAAAAGTCCTAGTGGGTCGGCTTGATCAGTGTATTGACAGTGGAAAGAAACGGCAACGATACTTCTGAAGGTGCTTTGTATCTAATCAACAAAGTGACAGGCTAATCTATTTTTATTCTAAACAGATCACAGAGAAATTGGGACAGATTAGCGGATTGGAATATGTTTTGGCAGTAGTGCCGCTGATGCACGTAGAGCCAGCTGTACCTAAAGTACGGCGCTGTTAAAACTGCCCAGAGGAGAAGAGAGATTCCTGGATCCAGGATTCAAGGACCTAAGCTGATTTGCATCACGGGTGAAATTAGATTAGAGACAAATCCACTTTTCTGTGTACTCTATGTGCTAAAACCCCAACAACCAGGATAAGCCTCCCAGCAGCCGGTGCAGTATCTGGGTAAAAAAAAAAAAAAAGTTTCAGAGGCTATGGGTAAGATTTTAATAGGCTTTAAAAGATAATATATTGGAGTAAAGATGATATGTTGATAAAAAGCCAGTCCTGATGACTGCCATTAGCCACTAGGAGGAGCCATGGCCACACCTCCTCTGGGTGATATTGCCTGGAAATTAGGGCAAAACTGATGAGTCTGACTGATTGTCTCATGGTGGGAATAAGTGTGACAAAATGGACGTGTTTGTAGAAGCACAGAATGTTTCTGCTCAGATGAATTTATGTCTGAATATTGCATGCGCCATTGTGCACTGGAATGGTTGTATGTTAAATGATTTATGTCTCTCTGTGCCTTCCTCCTTGTCCCAAGCCTGCCCAGTCCAACAACTAACTACCAAGCCTCTCTAAACGCCCCCCCCCCCTCTCGCCCCCCACCCACCTACCCCGATTGAGCCTTTGCTATTAGCCCGTGCAGTTGACCAGCTCTGCCTGTCTCGAACTACAGCTTCTGCTGAACCCGTCTTTTACGATTGGCCTCAAACCCAAATCTTTCCAAGTAGAGTGAAATGCCCATTGATTTCCCAAGCGTTACGACAAATATTTCATAAACAGTTTCCACAAAGTACAGGCATTTCAGATATTCAAGTCATTTGCAAGTAATCATAGTTTATGAAACTGAAAAAATAATTAGCACACCTCCAGAGCTGCTTATTTTCTCCAAAGTTTTTGTGTTGTTGTAACTGCATGCTCCTGTACCTCAACTCTCAGTCGCAGCCTTAAGCCCCTGCATCTGCTACCAGTCAATGTTCTGTAGTTCCCAAAACCACAGTTCTAGTTTTTGTGCCTCGACTCTCTGCAGCTTCTATCATTAAAGGGTGAGGATTAATCAGAGCAGTGAGTGATTGGCTGTGCAGATGGTTAAGCCATCCCTTTCATCTGTCAGCCTCAGAACCACAAATGTTTTAAACTTTGGAGGATGGTCCGGCCAAATTGTTGTAGTTAAATCACAGATTTCACTCTTAAGCTGCTGTGATGTTGCAGGAAAAAAAACCAACATTGAAATGGGGGTAAGAGAAAGGGGGGCGGTCTCAGTGCCAAGCCTGTTCAGCACTGATTCGCTTCCTGGATGAATCCTCTGTTGCTGGCATTATCACTGCTGCTTATCTTTGAGGTTGCAGGCTGGAGAATTGGCTGCAAATGCACACTTGCACACACTTATCTAATAGCACTGAGCATGTATGTGCACGTACACATCCGCATGCACCCGTTTTGTCTTTCCGTCATTGTCTGCCAAGTTGTAATGTGGTGCAGCTCTTACTGAGGATTATCCCGTTCATCCTACTCCTTCAGTGTAATCACCCAGCAGCTGACCAGTCAGTCAGAAACCCGTAATCTAGGTGCCCTTTGGCACTGCTGTCTTCAAATATCCTGTGTGATTGTTCTGAGAGGAGGCAGCTTAAAGTTGTTGATTTGATGACTTTTAGTGATTTTCTCAGAAAATAAAGAAATTAGTACATTTTACAGTAAACCTAATTTGAATATGTGTAAAATGAGTAGGGAAACAATGCATGTGAGTATTGAGTTGGCATGGCTTATAAATTTAATGTGAATGGTCCACTGTCCTAGTTTTGCTGCCAGCTATCTGACTAAGCACACAATGGGAAGTAAAATCTTCTCTTTTGGCTCCGGTCAGTTCTTTTAAAGTGAGTCGCTGTAAAGCAGTTTAAACCCACACCCGAGCACATCTTAACCACACCACACAGAGATTAGCTGTTCAGACATCAAGATTAGTCTACAGGCTCTTCTGTAAACCCTCACAGCAAAGAGCGGAGAAAAGCAAGGAAGCGGTAATGAGGAAGGAGAGTGTTCGTTCAGGCTCCGGAGGGGTCTGTTGTGGTGAACACGCCTCTTTACCTGTCTGGTGTTGGCAAAGCAAACACACCATAACTGGACATATTACATCATTCACAGAAATTGCAGCATGTGATTGACAAGAACGGGCAGATCTACAGTGAGGGCAGTGCTCTGACATCTACCACAGTATAATATTTCCATTATGTGTACTTCTTGAAATAGAAATAATGCTAGCAGTCCAAAAGGATCTGTTTAGTTTTCAAAGATGTGCCTTACAAGGGATGGATGATATTTTTAATCACAGACGCCCTTTATTCTGCACCAAATGGATCGGAGATTCTGGATGGCTTCAGGTTAACCCTCGTGTTGTCCTTGGGTCAAAATGACCCGCAGCTGTGTTCAACCAAGTTCTATTTTATTTTCATATTTTTTGGGATCATTGGTGACAAGGAGGCTGTGAGGGTTTCTTTAAAGAATGATGACCAATGATCCCAAAAAATATAGAAATAAAATAGAACTTGGTTGAACACAGCTGCGGGTCATTTTGACCCAAAGACAACACGAGGGTTAACTCTATTTTGTTTGTATCACAATGTAATTAGTCTGGTATTAAAGTCTACACAAAATTTATGATAGCTGGACATAATAGTTTGTCTCAATTCATCATATGCCACCGATCGTCTCTGCTGTCACATAAAGTAGCACTTAGCTTTGTTGCCAGCACACCTAGAGGGAAGCACTTAGAGCCCATTATTAACCCATAACAAGCCCTGAGAGGGGCAGGGCAGGGCGAGCTGTGGGTGAGGGCTCCATTCTTCTCCATTCCTGGCTGATCCTCTGCCCCTCAGGCCCAGGCTGATGTTCGTCCACTCCCTAAGTGGTGTATTTCCATGTAGACGGCAGGCATGGAGGCTGAATAGAGAACATTCAAAGGCGTTCCCGGCTTTTTGTGTAACTATGTACTCAAAGAGGTTTGCAACACCACCGAGAGATATCTGAATCTGCCGGTGTGGACATGAATGAACTGTGGGCACAAGACAAGCGCATACATGTCTGTGACTGTTAACTGCTTTAAATACCTTACTGATCACCTGAATGACTGCCTCGGAGTTTCTGCTAGATGATATCAGTCTGTGTTTACACATCATAAATGTAAGGTTCTCAGAAACAAGGAAATGTCTGCCTGAGGCACTCCACACACACACACACACACACACACACACACACACACACACACACACACACACACACACATTTGTGATGTGGCATTAATGAGGCTATTGTCCTTTGTCTAGTCCTCATGAACAACAACTGACTCTTCTCTCCTTTCTGTTCATGGATTCTCTGTTGACTGCTTCTATAAATGTAGATGGATTGCTCATAAATAGTGTGAAACAAATTTACTTACACACTGTCCAACAAATCATTTCTTTGTCGTATTGATTAATCTGATACTGTAAATTCTATAAACATTTACAAAAATGTTGTAAATTGTAAAGCGTTACGGTGATTTTCAGTAGTTTGACACATACTGTATTAAAAACTGATCCGTATCAATTGTGTTTGATGCACATCTCTGCCCACATACATTGTTACATAATTTCTTGGTTGATTTCTGGGGCAGATACCAATATAGATATTGGGAGGTAAAAAATGTCATTGCTATCCAACACCATGTAAATGTGGTCATCAAACACTTCTGACAAAGATATACAATATAGGCAGGATATATGACACAGTAACGTGACAAACTTTGTCATCAGTGGACCGAAACTGCACTTCACAGGGAATTGAATAGAACCATTTGTAAATTAACCAAAGTTTTCATATCAGACAACATGATATAATAGGCTAATATCTGCCTATAATTCGGCCAACCGGTAAATCACTCTGGCTCTAACCTCTGATAGGACTGTCTGTTCTGTACACAGGTCATGGATGCTTGTCCTGAAAGTTGTTTGTTGCTCTTTATAAAGTTTATTCTGTTTTGTCTCCTGACCAAGATTTTTTTGTGACATATTAAGTTAAAGGGAGTCTCGAACTGTAATTTAAATTGTAAGGCTGTCTGAGCTTCTCATAAAGTAATTTGGGGCTTTATTAATATACCTCATTCTTAAATTCAGTTTCTTCCCATGTTTCAAACTTCTGGCTCATATCTCCTCAAATCATCTTTGATGATCTCACAAACTTCAGGGGTGTCTATGAGACGGCTTGAACAAAAACAGCTCCTGTATCTCTGAGTAAGTCACAGGATCTGATCTGGCCTGTCCTATAGACATGTGTAATGTCTTGTGTATGCGGCTCTCATCCGCAGCATTGTCTCAGGTTTTTGTTCTGCCTTCCTGCAGCCAGCCAGCAGTTTATGTCCACACCACCATCACTATGTGCTCCGCAGAGTTATTTCTGGATGTCATGCTGCTATGTTTTGTTCTCCAGCAGCTAAAAATACAACCTTACCTCGCAGGCTATGGGCTTCAGATACAATCAGTATGTTGTTTTTGATTAGGGTGCCCAGTGATGTTATTGTGTTGTATAATACCGTTGCACAAGGTGGCTGGATGGTGAAGTGAGAGCTTTATAGACAATTGGAGGCTCAAACGCTCAAACAGCTGCTGGGGAAATAGTGTCACCTGTGTGTGTGTGTGTGTGTGTGTGTGTGTGTGTGTGTGTGTGTGTGTGTGTGTGTGTGTGTGTGTGTGTGTGTGTGTGTGTGTGTGTGTGTGTGTGTGTGTGTGTGTGTGTGTGAGAGAGAGAGTGTGTGTGTGCTGCGGGACCGGGGTCACCTCTGTCGCAGCTGTCTCGGGGTGCCGGCTCTGCGTGCCCCTCAGACTTGCAAACACACTCTCTGCTCCTCTCAACACAAAGCCATAGTTTCTTCAGAACGCACATGTGCTGCTCTTCACAGTACGCACACACATACACACACACTGAGGCACCCAGACGGGCACACGACATACCCTATGCAGGCCAACTGCTTCCTCAATCACACATTTCAGGACATGAGGTTTGCGCTTGGCCGAGAGAAGCAGCATCTTACTGTTTGCCTGGTTTAAGAAGGCTTTAAAATATATGATCATGATCACGCTATGAAAACAATTTGATGTCATTAGGTGATTTGATATGAGCGTTGGCATACTTGGCTAATTAGTGATGGAGTTTCTTTGTCTGTGATGATGGGAATTGAGATCCCTCAAATGGAGACCTTTGGACAAATGTGTATGGCGTAATATCAACCATTTCATTAGAAACATTCCTGAGAAGAGGGATGTGATATGTAAGAGGAGCAGCTCTGACAGTTGGCTCGGCCCGGCTACAGCAGTTGCAGTCATGCACATTTACACACATTTATGCACACGCACACGCATAGAAGAAAAGTGTGGGTCAGTAGGACCCCCCGTCACCCCCCCTCCCCTTTCCCAGAGGAACAAGTCCAGCCATCTGCTGTTGGCCGCAGCGCTGGTCCAGCCGTCGCACACTCGCACATACACACACGTCATGTTCAGCTCAACTTTCCTCCATGCCATACACTCTGCCCTCCCCCCGACCTCTGTATATACAGGCTCCACCTTCAACTGCACGTCTTTTTTTGCTCCCTCCTTCTGCCATCGCTTACAGTGCATTAAACCCCAGAGAACCTCAGTCATCAGTCTGTGCTCTCCAGATGGACCTTGGAAATCTTGACTGCCTTAAGCCACATCAAAGCTAGTTGGGAGTTTGCAGCAGGAGGCTGCTAGTCACTGCTGTAATGTCAGACGTTTAGGCGGTTTTATTCAAGGACAACGTGGGTAAAAAGTTTGCCTGGGGGGTCTTTGTCTCAGATTGCCTAGCGTACAACTTTTGTACTCCACTGTAAAGAGGATGGTTAAGAGGACTGGCCTTTGCTTTTTCCTGAGTGCTTTCACCAGGAGAATGTACTTTTTGGTCCACATAGACACAATCGGGCTTTAAAACAGCGGCACAGCAGACCAAGACAACTACAGTGTTTCTTTGGATGCTGGGACTGGTAACTGACCAGAGCAGAAGATGTACTGGGAGTTGTGGCTGAGCCAGGTCACAGCCACTGCTGCGCTGCAGTGCATGCTGGTCCAGAACAAAGGTGGGCAAATCTTGTGTGTAGATGTTGTGACGTAGTAGACAGAATAGACAATAAACATCTACATTGTTTGGAAAAAGAGAAAGAGATTTAGTTCTCTTCAATGTTATTTTATTGTGTGGGTCACACAGCTTGGAGAAAGTCTCTGCACTCATGCGGATGTCTGGCACGTGCCTGCCACATAGTGTGGACTAATAATGGGAAGTGCTTAATTTCTTGATGAATTTCTGCAAGCTTTGAGAGATTAGAGCAGTAACGGTTTGCTCATTTCCTTGAATTTGTCTGGACCAACCCAAACCTCTCTTAGGAAAAATGAAGTATTTAACCACATAAAGCCATGCCAGAAGCATCATTTCCACTGACCTACTGTGCTGTGTAAAACATAAATTAAAACAGAATGTGATGATTTGAAAAACATGTAAACCCATATTTAAATGAAAATAGACCAAAGCCAACATATCAAATGTTGAAACTAAGAAATGTTATTTAGTTCATGAAAAATATTTGCTCATTTTGAATTTGATGCCAGCAACATGTTTCACAAAAGTTATGACAGAGCCGTGTTTACTACTGTGTTTCATCACCTCTTCTTTTAACAACACTGTATACGTCTGGGAGCTGAGGAGACCAGTTGCTGGAGTTTTGAAAGTGAAGTGTTTGCCCATTCTTGTCTGATATAGGATTTTAGCTGCTCAACAGTTCGGGGTCTCCTTTGTCATATTTTTTTTTTTCACGATGCTTCAAATGTTTTTAATGAGTAACAGGTCTGCACTGCAGGCTGGCCAGTTTAGCTCCCATACTCTTCTACTACAGAGCCATGCTCTTGTAATATGTGCAGAATGCAGTCTGTTCCCTGATTTCCAGAAATAATTTTACATCTTGATTTGTCAGACCACAGGACAGTTTTCCACTTTGCCTCAGTCCATCTTAAATGAGCTCAAGCCCAGAGAAGGTGGCAGCGTTTCTAGATCCTGTTTATATATGGTTTCTTCTTTGCACGGTAGAGTTTTATCCAGCATCTGTGGATGCAGCGGTGATCTGTGTTCATAGACAATGATTTTCAGAAGTGTTACTGAGCCCATGCAATGATTTCCACTGCAGAATAGTGTGTGTTTTAATGCTGTGCTGCCTGAGGGCTCGAAGGTCACAGCCATCCAATATTGGTTTTCAGCCTTGTCCTGTGCATCCATAGATCTTTCCAGACTCTCTGAATCTTTTAATGAGATTATGTACTGTGGATGAGGAAATCTCCAAATTCTTTGTGATTTTATGTTGAGGAACATTGTTGTGAAATTGTTGCACTATTTGTCCACACAGTTTTTCACAGAGTGATGAACCCCTCTCCATCCTTACTGTTGAGAGACTCTGCCTCTCTGGAATTCTCTTTTTATACCCAATCATGTTGCTGACCTGTTGCTAGTTAACCTAATTAGTTGTAGGATGTTCCATTAGGTGTTTCTTTTAGCATTACACAACATTTCCAGTCTTTTGTTGCCCCTGTCCCAACTTTTTTGAAACATGTTGCTGGCATCAAATTTAAAATGAGCATTTATTTTTCATAAAAACAATAACATTTCTCAGTTTCAACATTTCAACGTTGTCTTTTTGTTGATTTTCAATAGCATTGTTTGGAAATCATCACATTCTGTTTTTATTAATATTTTACACAGCATCTCAACTTTTTTGGAAATGGGGTTGAACATGATGGCCCAAGTTGAGACAGTTTGGCAGAATTGTAAAGTCTGACCGTTCCAACAAACACAGTGGTGACTTACCCAGGTGGAAAAAACGATCATTCATCAGCTTGTTTCAGTGTTAAACATTTGTCTCGACGTGTAGGTGGGAGCTTGTAGTGAAGGCAGATGTTGACAAACAGAAGAAAACCATATCTGTGTTTATGGTCTTGACATCACTTTAGGGTTTGTATCGCTCTGTCTATAAACACCACTCACGAATCCAATCTAATACATGTATAAACTACAACCTGTCTGACACAGTCTTGACAAAAACGGAATATTTTTTGCGATGTAGGGTTGTTTTATTTGGGTTACATTTAATTGTGTCAACACCAAATCTGTCATTTTTTTCAGTCATAGAGTTATTAGATAGCACCTACTTAAAGGCATAAAATAGATGTGGTTTTGGGCCTTTATTAAGGACGTTGTTGCAGTGTAATAGCTTTTCTGTTTTCCTCGTACTGCAGTGCTTGTTCTTCATTCTGTGTCCCTCCATTTTAGTGCAATCCTCAGCAGCTGTCCAGACACGTAGCGACTTTGGCAGCAGCTGTTGAGTGTAGTACGCGTGTTCGCTACGCATGTACCAATCCATCACTATGCCTTTTTGGGTGTGTGTCATGTAGCATCCTGTGTGGCTCCTCCCTCTTTCTCTCCATATAAACACATAAAAAAAGCACTCCCACCTCAGATCTTACCTGCTAAGACTAGAAACAGCAGGCCCTTGTGTGTGTAGCCAGTGATAACAGTGCTATTCAGATAGTGGATTGAGTAAAGTGATGCCTTTGAGATGCCTGCAGCCAAGTAGCAGTTTTGAGGATGAATGGGTGTCTCTGAGCGGCCATCAGCGCCACACAGGATTCAGGCATGGGACTCAGCCTGGACGGACAGGTAGACATTCAACGTTGTGGAGATTTAAGATTATGGACAAGTGTTAGCACTCAGAGGTCCTGCGGTCTTGGAATAAGAAAGCCTGTTGTGGTCAGGGGGATTATTAGCCAACAACACTGCATTTTAGGGACCAGCCATGGCAGTGGGGCTATGCTTTATTTGCTCACCACTGACCTTTGAATGATATTGCTCTGTCATTGACATTTTTGTTCACTTGTCTCACAGTTTGTCTTCTCTTTTGCTGACTCTCCCTCCAGAAGCTCTGACAGAGGCGGTGCGCTGGAGCTCCAAGGAGAACCTTCTGGGGGCGGCCGAGAGCGACCCCAACCTCTTCGTTGCACTTTATGACTTTGTCGCAAGCGGAGACAACACACTCAGCATCACCAAAGGTAATCAATGGCATGGGACTGTGATTTTAAAAAAAAGATAACGCTGACCACACATTTCTTTCAATGACTTATTTACCTATTAGCTGCCTCACAGCCACAGAAAAGATTTTTAAGTGCTGAAACAAGACTTGAAAAACTTGTCCTCGAGTGCATTCTTTCCATGCATCATCACTAAAGGTTGTTGCTTGGCTACATGATGTTACTTCACTTGAAATGGAGTATGTAATGGATTGTTGTCAACCACACCTTCCCTAAACAACGCTGCTAACATAGGTTGCAACAGAGCAACTTACTTGAAGAGTCATCGGTACGAATCCTCCAGGCAAGGCCAGTGATTGGCAGATCAGCGACTTTAAGAGAAGCCTGTTTTATGAGTAAGTGTAGTAGGGAATGTTATCTGAAACCTGTGCAGACAGTATGACAGAAATACCAGTAATTTAAGTTCAGTAATACGTTGTCTTTATGACTATTTTCTTATGTCTTACACCTCTGTCTTCCATCGTCCCGCAGCAGTTAACCAGTAAACGAGCTCTCTCCTTAGTAATGAGCTTAAAATATCCTTTTGATATTATTCTGAGACAGCCGCGCTCGTGTCCCCAACGGATCTAAAGCGTTAAACGTGGCAGCGTGTTAATTATCCATCGTTTTAAGACTTCCATGGCAGCTGCCTGGGATGGAAATGATGTTTAGACCCTGACTCATGGAGTGATTCCTGCCCACATGCAAGCACATGTGCACTCCCAGGCTCCACTGCACTTTTCCTATCTGTCCCGCTCTTTGCTCTGTCACATGGCAGCAGCCCCAGCATGCCTCTAATGCTGTGTTAATATGAAATCTGTTCTACTGTAATAATAACAGGTGGATAAGCAACAGCGGGCAGAGGCTGATCACCGGGGGGTGGGGGGACTGAGCAGGCCCGTGGTCTGGGGATAATCATTGTCTCTTTTCAGTGCCAGGCCAAACTAGGCTAGGCCAGACCAGAGCCCTGCTTTCAAGCACATGTGGCTCCCAGTGTGAGGCGGCGAGGCAGTCAGTGTTTCCACTCCCACAAAACGTAGGGGCACAGACGGCAGACACAGAGGAGACCGGTGGATTGGAGGACTAGATGTGGAGAGGCATCTTTGTTTAATGAAGCTCTCTTGATTGCTTGTACAATCAGTGTGTTTAGTTTTAAGAGCTAGAGCTGCAGCTCTGTTTAGTCCTTGCATATTGGTAGGCTATGGTTGTCTTACTAACTATGACAGCACTTATTATAGCTGTTTAAGTTCAATATTTTCACCACTGCAGTGCACTGCTTAATGTTAGCAGTCTAATACACAATCCTCATAGCGGCTAATGTTCACAATTTAGCGTATTATGCAACTCATAATAGCCTAAGGCTGCGTTAAAGAACAACTTAAGCGCTGTGTGAAAAACCCCATTCTCAATCATTTGAATAAGGCCAGTGTGTCACTGCAGCAGGGGTATCAACTCAGAGGGCCCAGGCAAAAATAACAAAAAACAGACAAAGTACAGTGTCATCTTGCAAAAAAGTTGCACCAGGCTCAGCAACTTTTTACTTTTGCTGGAATCTGAACATCTTATTTTTACTGTTTACCTTGTGACGGAAGATTAAGTCGTTTGGATCAATGTTAACCATCCAGAGTTTAGAAATCCTGTGAGTGAATGTTATAGTCTGTTGCACAGTATTTTGGCATCTGATAAGCTTTTCAAGACATTGATCTGTTGCTCAACTAGACCTCCTGGATCAAATTTCACAGTGCCACCGTCACACCACTGATGCAGCCCTTTGCTTTATTTCATTCCTGTGATGTTTTTGTTCTAAACGCCCCCTGAAGGGTGAGATGTGTCATCATCAGAGCTACTGGAAGACACGGATGAGTTATTCTTTGTCTGTAAAATTGTGCATCTGAGTGGAAGCTGAGATAAAGATGAGCGCTGACAGGAGGAGAAGCCATGGTAGAAAATGGGTGGACTGAGATTCCTCCCCGCATTTTCTTTTCCTTCAATTCTCCATCCAACTGGCAGGACTGATCACCACTGCATTCAGTGTCTTGTTGTGCTGATGGCTCCCTCCCTCTTCAAGTCTCCAGCACATCAGCCTCTCTGCTCACTCATGTCTCCAGAACTGACGTCAGAGACAGACAGAGACAACAGACCAAGTCGCTACATGCCTGGTTTTGCCTAGCTCTCAATGACAGATACGCTGCTCAGTTCACCCAACCCCATCATTGTTCCACAGCTTTTGATGTAGTTTCACTGGAAAGCGAGTCGTGTCCGTGACACCTCCTCTTTATAAGTGACCTGTTATAGAGGTTTTACAGCAATGTGGTGACCCCTTGATGAAGTTTTGTTCTTAATTATGTTTTTATAAGGAAATTAAAAGGAAGTTGAATGTTTGGAAGTGTTGTAAGGTTTTATTCTCAGATATACATTTTTCTAACATCTTTTGAGGTTTACTCAAGTCCTGATTAGCCGTTTAGTCTCTTTATGCAGTACACCTGGCGGAAGGCTGTGACCACGTCTTTCTACGCACCGGGCGCTTCTGCACCATACAAACTAGTCTCACAACCCACCTGTCCTGTGTCCAGGTGAGAAGCTGCGAGTGCTGGGCTACAACCAGAATGGGGAGTGGAGTGAGGTGCGCTCTAAGAACGGCCAGGGTTGGGTGCCCTCCAACTACATCACACCAGTCAACAGTCTGGAGAAGCATAGCTGGTACCACGGGCCCGTTTCCCGCAGCGCTGCAGAGTACCTGCTCTCGTCCCTCATCAACGGCAGTTTCCTGGTCCGGGAGAGCGAGAGCAGCCCCGGACAGCTGTCCATATCTCTGCGCTATGAGGGCAGAGTGTACCACTACCGGATCAACACAGCCACTGATGGAAAGGTAGAGGCATGAAAAGTTTAGGATGAGTGGCAGTTTGGTGGTGTTTGGGTATTGAACCGGCTAATTAAAATGCAACACTGTAGACATACACCATATTTGGTACTGTTTGTTTTGTAGCTGTAGATGGTGTTCACAAGACTTCATAAACGCTGTCGCTATCTTTATAATCTTGTCTTTTCTTTGTCCGCCTCTGTCCCTCCCTCCCCCCGCCCACACACACACACACACACACACAGGTGTATGTGACATCTGAAAGCCGCTTCGCCACACTGGCCGAGCTGGTCCACCACCACTCCACCGTAGCCGACGGCCTGGTCACCACACTGCACTACCCCGCACCCAAATGTAACAAGCCCACAGTGTACGGTGTGTCACCCATCCACGATAAGTGGGAGATGGAGCGCACAGACATCACCATGAAGCACAAGCTGGGAGGAGGCCAGTACGGGGAGGTGTACGTAGGAGTGTGGAAAAAGTACAACCTCACGGTGGCTGTCAAAACACTCAAGGTTAGAACGGCCTCTTTGTATATATATAATTTAATATTACAGTGATTTATTGTAGAAAGTTGAATTATAAAAAAAAAAAAAAATCATTTTTTTTTATGGATATTCTCTGAATGGCTTTGTACTGTACTGTAATGGTTATAGATCACCACCTGCAGGTGGATTTAGGCATTACATGTGATTTTATGTTGGTTTGTCATTTTATGACTTCGATATTTCAGCAGCATTGCCAGTTTTCCTTTTCAACATCCTTTAAAATATTACCTGTTTTAATTAATTTATTTTACTATTTTATCTGCATTGGACACTGGCCCCTTTCACACTTTATAGTAGTGACTATTGTTTTTATTCTTATCTTAGAACTTTTGAACAAACTCTGGCAGAAGAATTTCCTTCAGGATTATCTTATTATCACCAAAGATGCTGCATGCTGCATTTTCCACCCGTTGTGTCTCACTCGCTGATAAAAGTCCTCTCTCTTTTTGTAATGTCTCATCTCTGTGATGACAGGAGGACACCATGGAAGTTGAAGAGTTTCTCAAAGAAGCAGCCGTTATGAAAGAGGTTAAACACCCAAACCTCGTTCAGCTACTTGGTCAGTACTTATGAACGGCTCTGATTTTACTTCATTGTTGACCATTTGTGTTCAATTTGTGTATAAGTTATAAGTCACTCTTTGATAATAGCTGTTGTCGTTTGTGTTCTAACTGCTGCCTCCCTCACAGGTGTGTGTACGTTGGAGCCTCCATTCTACATCGTGACCGAGTACATGCCACACGGCAACCTACTGGACTACTTGAGAGATTGTGACAAGGAGGAGGTGAATGCTGTGGTGCTGCTTTACATGGCCACACAGATCTCCTCTGCCATGGAATACCTGGAGAAGAAGAACTTCATACACAGGTAAGGGGAGGAGTCTAGTGTGTCCCTGTGTGTACATGTACGCTCTCTATGCATTTTGTCTAATTTGTCATTTTCTCACGTATTTCCTTCTCTGTACCTCGCAGGGATCTCGCAGCAAGAAACTGCCTGGTCGGGGAAAATCACGTCGTGAAGGTCGCTGACTTTGGTCTGAGCCGGCTGATGACTGGTGACACCTACACTGCCCACGCTGGGGCTAAGTTCCCCATCAAATGGACAGCACCAGAGAGCCTTGCGTACAACACCTTCTCCATCAAGTCTGATGTCTGGGGTGAGCAGTACACTCTTACTCAGTCTTATTTCAGGTTCCTGAAAATTATTTCCAATGTGCACATGTTTGATATTCTAAATTCTTCTTTTCTACAGCGTTTGGGGTGTTGCTGTGGGAGATTGCCACCTATGGCATGTCTCCGTACCCAGGCATCGATTTGTCTCAGGTTTATGATCTCCTGGAGAAGGGCTATCGCATGGAGCAGCCTGAGGGATGCCCGCCCAAAGTTTATGAACTCATGAGGGCATGTGAGTACTAGCTAACTTACCAACTTATACTTTACCAAGCGATTGAAACACATATTGCACAGAGCAAAAATGATGAAATAATTCTATACACTCAAGACCTGTGAAAAATGTTAGGTTTGCAACTGGACTGCTTAATAAGCCATTTGAAGTTGTAAGTAATAGTCATCATACAGCATGTCTTTATGTTTGTCTTTCTACTAGGCTGGCAGTGGAGTCCATTAGATCGTCCTTCGTTTGCAGAGATCCACCAAGCCTTCGAAACGATGTTCCATGACTCCAGCATTTCTGAAGGTACAGTCACATGAAGCTTATTCTTACACATGTTGGTCTTTTGTGGAGCTTAAAACCTGCTTTCTTGGATCTTCTAAACTAGCTGCACTGGTTTGGCTGGATCTCATTCAGGATACTGATTTACAGATCTTGATTTTGAACTGCAGTACTTTTTTGGCACTGGCCAAATTAGTTCGGTTTTATCTAGCGTCAAACTCCTGGCATCCTTGTCATTCAGAACCTAATTTTGACACCTACACTACATCCATTGAGTGGCCTGCCCACATAGATAAAATCACACGGTTTCAACTTATGTAGCTTAGGTCTTACATTAGAAGACCTTATTTCCCTCTGTTCAAACAAATGTTTGGCCACTCAGCTGTCTCAGTTGCTATGAAGTACCAGGAGACTTCTCTGTGTGCAGCCTGCATGCTAGCTTCTAGTAAGCAAGGGAGGCATTTACAAAACATTGGTCAAGCAATAGTTTCCATGTGAGGCATTAATGGCCCATTTGTTTAATGTAGTTAGAGAAAACAAGCTGGGTTACACTCTCCTCCTCTAAAAACTAATAACTGTATGAAAACTAAAGATTCATACCTTAATGTGTGATGTAATTTTTTTTTTCCTCAAAATATATTTTAAGAAATTGATATAAAAGCAAAAGCTCCAGTGAAATCAAGGTATCATTACCGACATCAAAACGAACGATACCTAGCTCTAGATTTATATTTACCTACTCTAGGGGGAGTAAGCTGCCTGTTCAGCTTTTTTGAGAGCATAGAAATTAAAAGTCTTCGAACCTAAGAAGCAGCAGAGATGGTGTCATTGGTGCAAGAAAGTATACAAGAATGGAATGTGCAAGAAATAAGTGTGAAACTAGGAGAGCAGTTCAATCTGCACAAATATTACAAGAGTTTCACAAACCATGTAATTTGGGTCAGCACTTTCTCATGTACATGTATGTAGGTTTAATGGGTCAGTAAATGTACAGACCACACATTCTGTTGGATTTCAGTAGTGGCTGCTTCCTCACTATTTTTTTTCTTTGCACGTTGCAGAGGTAGCAGAAGAGCTCTGTAAGACCGCCTCTTCTGGTCACTGTGGACCGCTGCACTCTTTCAGTCACGACATGCCCCTGTTGCCTTCCAAATCCCGCACACTCCACAAGCACACAGAAAACAAGGAAAACATCGAGGGCGGACTGGATGGGCGCACCGACCACGGCACGCACAGTCACTCAGGTACAGCCCACCTCACTACCAACCAGTCGGCTGCTCCACTTTATGATTCTGCAGGTATGCCAGAGGACAGCGTTTCTCAGAGTCAACTGCAGCGCCGCCGAGCTCGCCGTCTGAGAAGAAGGGGCGTCATTTTCCTGACCAACTTATCACCTGTACCACCGTCTGTCAGTCGTTCAGCCAGTGCTTTCTCAAGGCAGTTCTTGCAAAAACAGCTTGCAAAAATCTACGCAAACATCAGCCAACAATTCCAATGATGCTTCATCCCTTAAGAATTTAATTTAAAAGGGTTCAACCTTTTTTTTTTTTTTTTTATAACCATCCATGAACCTTCAGTGCTCGCGTATGTCACCCAACACCTGTTTAAAGTAACACAAAACTATGATAGAGCCAGAAAATATAAACACAGACACAAAATAAAGATGTTTTCCACAAAAGTGAGAAGGATCAAATAAAAAGGTTTATAGATATACTGAAGATCGTGCCATCCTTCACCATCCTCATGTGGCACTGGGAAATAATTCACAGAAAAAAAGGTTGTTACATTCATTCTAATAGTGCCTTGTTCGCCATTATTCCCAAAGAACATATTAGATTGCAGTTTATGACTGAGTCAAGATTTGTCGCTCCAGGCGACCTCTCGACTCCTCTGAATATCATTTATCCTGCCTTAGCCCTGCTTAACAGTTCAGCCAATTCCCTATACAGCATATTTAAAAAAAAAAAAAAAAAAAAACATTTTAACAATATTAAATGTGTTGCTTTACCTATTTATGATAACACATATCTGTAATCTCTGCCTCAGTGGTCTACATGTTCAACTAACCCACTGTTCCTCGACTATGGCACACAAATACACTACAAGAAGTGTCTGTTATCTGTATCGATATAAACAAGATTTTGCTCATGTTCTGTCTTGTCCTATTTGTTGCATTTATATTATTCTCATACCCCAATTACTACTTCCTGTTTGCTAACTTTAATGTTAAATGTGCATGATATTGTAATAAGTTATTATTTGTTTTATGTCAAATAACCTTTTATTTCCTGTTTATGTGTTTACCTGATCTGTAAAGTAGACTGTCTGCCCTTTGTTTGTCTTTTTCTTTTATTGTTTGCACCTCTTCTGTCACTGTGACAGTTTTGTTCAGATTTTTATGCTTTGGTCCAGAAAAGTAAATGACATAAATATTCACCAATAAAGAAAACATGTGAACATGGAAAAATACTCACAAAGTCCGAAAGCACAAGACCACACCATGTAAAACACCTTGTTTCACTACTTGCTCTTATAAAATGAACATAAGGAAATAATGAAATGACAAAGATTGAATCATACTTCACATCTAATGGAAAAATATATCGTGTCACATTAAAAAGAAACGTATGCAAACATACATTTATTTTTAACTGCACACAATATTAGTGAGAGAGAACTATGTAAAGGATAATGGGAGTTTGTTAGTTTGCTTTTCTACTATATGTGTCCTTGTTTACTTCACATAGCGTTTGTAAATATAATGAATTAGTTTTGCCCCTCCATTATTCCCACTTCATTCATTAGCAAAATTGAGCACCTGTTCTGTATTAATTCAAAAGACAGCAGAAGTATGAAAAGCTGATCTCCCTCTTTGAACGTATGGATGCAGCTGCCTTCCAAGTAGCAGAAGTTTTATAGTTTCGGTTTGGCACGTGTTATTGACTGGTCCCTGAAGTGTATTCAGTATGACATCTTTTAGAAGAGCAGTTTGTAAATCATTGAATTGCTGTGTGCATGTGTGTGACTGGCATGGACCCAAAATTTCCATTCACCTCACAAAAATGCTTGTGTCTTTCTCATGAGTCCCAAAGGAAGAAAGAACAGCTTTTAGAGAGAGAGAGGGAGGGGGGAATAGTCCATCTTATTCCAACAACCCACTGCTGTCTGCTTTATTGAGTGAGATTAATGGGTAGATGAGCATATTCAGAGACTGAATACTCTTCACCTGTTTTTGTAAGTTATTGAGAACAAAGATGTATGTGTTCCTGCCCAGGTTTGTTGTTTGATTATAATCCATTCCTCTCCTCTGTTTCCAGGCTGGGCTTCTACTTTGTTAGGAGTGGATGGGCGATCAGGCAGCTCCCCAGCTCTCCCCAGAAAGCAGCAGCCACGAGATAAATCTCCCAGCAGCCTTTTAGAGGATGCACAGGATATGGGCACATTTACCCGAGACCGCAAGACTGGCTTCTTTAGTTCCTTCATAAAGAAGAAATCTTCCTCTTCTTCCTCCTCTCCTTCTTCTCAACTCCAGCAGAACCTCCCAACGCCACCCAAGAGGAGCAGTTCCTTCCGGGAGATGGAGACACAGCCTCACAAGAAATATGAACCCACGGCGGATTTCAGCGCTCCTCCTCCCCTGCCCCAGTCAGACAGTTTAGGGGTTTTTTCTGCCTCTCCTTCCCACTCCCACGGGGAACCCACCCAGACACAGTCCCGCTGCTGTGGGGCTGCTTTTGGACAGAAACCCTCTGGTGGAGGCTTTGCCTCACAAGTGACAAGTGGCAGCAGTTGGAGTGGACTGGCTGGTTTTTTCACCCCTAGACTCATCAAAAAGACCCTAGGCTTACGGACAGGAAAGACAGCCTCGACAGAGGAGAGTGGAAGTATAGTCGGAGGGCCTAAACCCTTCCCTAGGTCTAATTCTACCTCCTCAATGTCAGCTGGACTGCCAGACCTGGAGCGCATGGCTCTGACTTTACCCAGGAACCGCAGTGCTAAGCCCCCTCTGGAGAGGACTGCCTCCACCACCTCTCAGCCAGAGAACGGGGCTGCCCGGCCCTCAGACACTCTGCTGAGGAGGATGGATGAGGGTACTGCACAGATCAGGGAAAGGCCCAAAGCCAAGCTATTACCCCGGGGGACTAGTGGGGGGGTGAGGGCGCCAGGGGTTGGGGGGGAGTTGGGGGAATCGGACAGTCTGTCCCGGGTCCGAGAGGGTAGAGAAGAGAGTGGAGGACTGGACAGGCAGCAGAGTTGGTCATCTCCATCTAAAACTTCTAGTTCCAGTGTGTCGTCACCTGCAGCAGGTGCACCAACTCACAACCACAAAGTCCCCGTCCTGATCTCCCCCACACTGAAGCATAGCCCAGCTGACGTGCACCTAGTCGGGCTAGACTCTCAGGGGAACCGCTTTAAACTGCTGTCTGAGCACCAAGCAGACCGGGACAGGCCACGACTTGTTAAACCCAAGTGTGCTCCTCCTCCTCCTCCCACGCTGCGCAGTCTGCAACACTCCTACAGCGGTGACGGAGAGGAGCAGGTGGGAGGAGCACCCGTGGAAGTAAACGGAGACACTTTAAAAGGTCACAGGTCAGGGCGAATGTCAGGGGGAGCGACAACGGGCAGACCATCAGTGCCACCACCACAAGTGCCTCCTGCATCTTCTTCCTCCTTCTCCTCCTCTTGCTCTGCCACCAACAACACCACCCCCACCAAAATGGCCAACGGAGCCACCATCCCCACCTCTGCGCACACAGCACCGTCGGCCGGTTCCAAGGTGGCACTGCGGCGGACCAGGCAGCAGGTGGAGCGGGTGCCCCTGGAGCGGGTCAGCCGCGAGGCCTTGCTGGAGTGCGCAGAGTGTCTGAGCAGCGCACTCCACGCCAGCTCCGAAAGCTCCTCCAGCAGCCAGGTGCTGGATGCTGGCCACCAGCTGCTAGACTACTGCTCAGGTTACGTGGACTGTATCCCTCAGATGAGGAACAAATTTGCCTTTCGAGAGGCAGTGGGGAAGCTGGAGCTCAGCCTGCAGGAGCTGAGGGCCTCGTCTTCAGGAGGTGGAGGGCTGAGCGGTGTGGGGTCCAACACTGTACTGGACAACCTGCACAGCTGTATTAAAGAGATTAGTGACGTAGTACAGAGGTAGCCACTGTGACACCACCGATCGTCACCTCTAACTACCCGACAGATATTCCGTTTTTTTTTTTTTTTTTTTTAATGTTCCTGGTTTTATCAACAGCTTTGTGGGGGACAAAATGAGATGAATCTCAGGAGTACCTCGTACAAATCACTACAAAATGTACTCTTTTTATTGTTTACAAAAATCAGTTTCATAAAATGCCAGTGTGGACACTAACTTTGCTCTAAACTGTACATATTGAGAAATGGTTATACCAAACTAAATGTGGTTTCGCCGCACATCTCCATCTGGCCGTGATAAAGGCCTCTTTGTTAACTGAATGTCAAGTGGATCAACTGTGTGTAGCCAGCCCAGAGAGTAGGAAACGCTCACCCTGCTTATCTGTCAGTCTGTCACATACTGAGCAAGGACGGTGGTGGTTGTGCCCGGCCTTACTGAGAACACACACAAAAAAAAAATAGACTTAAACTCGAGTATTGTTTCACAAATATGTGAATCATGAACAGGGTGTTTTGCAGTAGAGTATTTAGGAACTGAGTGACCATAAGCCATTTTAAAGCCATTGTAATGTAAATGCTCAGAAAGAGTGTCAAGATTCAACATGATCTGAGGTTTGGGGTCTCAATTTTACATTTTTTTATTTTGTGTTCAGATGTTTTTTCTTATTTCGTTTCATAGATTGCAACAAACAGACTGAAATCAAGAATAGTTGGACAAAATATGATAAAAAAATATAAACCTCCCAAAACTTGCTTTTGCTGGTATGGGATTAAAGCCTTTTTGTTTTTTTGAGAAGAATCAACTGCTTCGACGGTGACATTCCCACGCGTCCCCCTAACGTGAGGCCGTTGAGAAAGATTGAAGGGATCACTTACATGATTACAAGTTGTATGCATTTGACAAGCGTGTAAATAAGCTCAAATGAAACGTCACATTTCAGTAATACCAAATACAGGCTCATCAGATCTGAGAGGATTACTATGACTATTTCGTTGAATCCCCCACAAATACTGAAATATAACGAATGAATGTGGGGTGTCGTATCATATGCACAGCATTTGTCTTCGCTTCCGTGACGTGACCGATGTTCACACCTTAAAGACAGTGCCACATAAATGGGCAACGTCTCCTGAAAGCATTTCAACATGTATGTTCAGTTGTCCTTGCACACTACATTTCTTCCTTGTATGATGGGAGCGTAAAGGCGTGGAGTGAGGAGAGGGAGAGCACAGGGTAGCGCATGAGCAGGTGAACTGGGACAGTATCTCTACAAGTGTCCTTCTGAGTATGGACAGTGCTGGATTCCCTGTAGCCTTGTCGTGGCCTCAGTGCCTCAAATCCTTCAATGTATGAACACTGCGAAGCGCAGAGACCTACTTTACACGAATCACACAGTACTGATCTGTCAACTAACAAACTGCAGTATGTCTTCAGCACATGAGCGATTTGTACATTATTTGGTTCAAAGAAAAAAAAATGCTTTTTAGAATGTCTATGTATGAACTTGAATTTTAAATTATTCTTGCTTTTTTTTGTTTTTTTTTAAAGCACAGACCTATTTTGAGAGAAAAATAATGTAAATATTTGATTTATTTCATATCCAGGAAACAAAAGATTTATGTGGTCACAGCATAAAGAGCAATGCTTTGACTGAAGAGATGTATTTCAAGACTGAGGCCCATCCACCCAGATCTGAATATCTGCTTTATGAATGTATTATTCTTCTGTTCTGAACCCGGTCGAATGTTCAACTGCATGACTCTTTAATCTCTTAAGATGCCATATTTTTTATTTATTATTATTATTATTTTTTACAATTACTGGCCCATACTTTCATTTCGGTCACACTAAATAAGTCCAGAAATAGCTGCTCTGTTTTATTGAGCACAAACAAAATGTGTACAGCACACACACACATATCACAACAGACTTTTATTTTGTTGGTTTGCTTTGGCTTTCATCTTAATGTACACTGGATAAGGCCCAAAACATACCCGTTTATTGACACATGTTGCATATGAGTACAAAAATCCATAACACTTTCAAAATGTTAATGACACTTGATGGAAAAAAGTTGTTGTCTTTTTTTTGTGGTGCATTTCATATCGTTTCCTGTTGTTGTGTGTCAGTAAAAAATTACCCCCTTTTTTTGCCATACAAGATGCTTTGACACAAACTGGTGGTTAATTTCTATACACTGTGAGTTTCAAACAAAACGGACAAAAAAAATATAAGTTTTTTTTATGATTCTTGGTGCCTTTTTGTGAAATGAATCATTTATGTAACAGCACACTATCACTGAAACCCACAGCAGGTTAAAGTCAATCATTAAAACATTCATGTGTTATCTCTCCTCTTCCCTGACATTGTGATAAGATTACCGCTGCAGCATGCGTTTGTGTCTTTTAGAGGTTAACGGTCAGATGCAAATTTTAAACCGTGCACTTTGTCTATAAACATGACGCATTTGAAAACTCAGTCACTGAGGTTGTTTATTTGTGGCTATTAAATCTATTAGTGCTGCACACACAAACAAATGACATACATGAGTCTGCTGCACTAAATCCAAACTATGATTATTTAATTCTGGCCTCTTCACATGCTTAGTTTTTATTGATTTTTATTGCATCTCTGTGGAGCAGGTTTCCCAAAAAGCCTCTTCGAAATGGTGGGGGAAAAAAATGTAACTTTCCAGAATCCAACACCTTTCTAAACGTTTTATTTTTTTATTTTAAGAAATGAAACAAAGACATTCAATGATCTGGTACCAATGAGGATCTTTTTTTCTCCCCTCAAATCTGATGTGTGGACCGATGGCGTTTAACATTTGAAGTGACCACAAAATTTCCGCTCATTTACACGATCAGTCTTTTTACATTGTCTTTATTCATGTTTCCTGCATATGTGTTTTATTTTCTCATGTCTCCCTGTTTTGGAGAACAGCTCTGGAGAATGTGTGGACACATCATTATACCAAAGGCCACTTCTTCAGTTGTATGAGTGCAATGTAAAATTAATACACACACACACAGACACGCCAAAATGGAATATGTGAATCTAAACAGGGATGAAAAACGGCAGATGTTAACATTAACTTTTTTATTGTACGAAATATATATTTTGTGTTTTTGTTTTTTTATTTAAAGCTCACGTTATATTACTGTGAAGTTCTGCTTATCAGTGTTAAGCCTATTGTAAATAATAAAGATATTGATGAATACTGTTTCGCTTTTGGTTGTCCATCTCCATACATCTGATATAAATTGACCAAAAATACATGTAATCCTTTGGTCTATAAAATGCCTGAAAGTAGCCCAAGTTGACATATTCAAAGACCTGTTTTGTCTGACAGACAATATACAGTGGTGTGAAAAAGTGCTTGCCCCCTTCCTGATTTCCAATTTTTTTTGCATGTCTGTCACACTTAAATGTTTCAGATCATCAAACAAATTTAAATATTAGTCAAAGATAACACAAGTAAACACAAAATGCAGTTTTTAAATGAAGGTTTTTATTATTAAGGGAGAAAAAACATCCAAACCCACATGGCCCTGTGTGAAAAAGTGTTTGCCCCCTCCTGTTAAAACACAACTTAACTGTGGTTTATCACATCTGAGTTCAAATTTCTCTCGCCACACCCAGGCCTGATTACTGACACACCTGTTCTCAATCAATATATCACTTAAATAGGACCTGCCTGACAAAGTGAAGTAGACCAAAAGATCCTCAAAAGATAGACATCATGCCGAGATCCAAAGAAATTTAGGAACAAATGACAAAGAAAGTAATTGAGATCTATCAGTCTGGAAAAGGTTATAAAGCCATTTCTAAAGCTTTGGGACTCCAGCGAACCACAGTGAGAGCCATTATCCACAAATGGAGAAAACATGGCGCAGTGGTGAACCTCCCCAGGAGTGGCTGGCCGACCAAAATTACCCCAAGAGAGCAGCGACGACTCATCCGAGAGGTCACAAAAGACCCAACAACAACATCCAAAGAACTGCAGGCCTCACTTGCCTCAGTTAAGGTCAGTGTTCATGACTCCACCATAAGAAAGAGACTCGGCAACAATGGCTGCATGGCAGAGTTCCAAGACGAAAACCACCGCTGAGCAAAAAGAACATTAAGGCTCGTCTCATTTTTGCCAGAAAACATCTTGATGATCCCCAAGACTTTTGGGAAAATACTCCGTGGACTGACGAGACAAAAGTTGAACTTTTTGGAAGGTGTGTGTCCCGTTACATCTGGCGTAAAAGTAACACCGCATTTCAGAAAAAGAAAATCATGCCAACAGTAAAATATGGTGGTGGTAGTGTGATGGTCTGGGGCTGTTTTGCTGCTTCAGGACCTGGAAGACTTGCTGTGATAAATGGAACCATGAATTCTACTGTCTACCAAAAAATCCTGAAGGAGAATGTCCGGCCGTCTGTTTGTGACCTCAAGCTGAAGCCAACTTGGGTTCTGCAGCAGGACAATGATCCAAAACACACCAGCAAGTCCACCTCTGAATGGATGAAGAAAAACAAAATGAAGACTTTGGAGTGGCCTTGTCAAAGTCCTGACCTGAATCCTATTGAGATGCTGTGGCATGACCTTAAAACGGTGGTTTGTGCTGGAAAACCCTCCAATATGGCTGAATTACAACAACTCTGCAAAGATGAGGGGGCCAACATTCCTCCACAGCTGTAAAAGACTCATTGCAAGTTATCGCAAACACTTGATTGCAGTTGTTGCTGCTAAGGGTGGCCCAACCAGTTATTAGGTTTAGGGGGCAAACACTTTTTCACACAGGGCCATGTTGGTTTGGATTTTTTTTTTCTCTCCCTTAATAGTAAAAACCTTCATTTAAAAACTGCATTTGGTGTTATCTTTGACTAATATTTAAATTTGTTTGATGAGCTGAAACATTTAAGTGTGACAAACATGCAAAAAAAAAAAAGAAATCAGGAAGAGGGCAAACACTTTTTCACACCACTGTATAAAATAAAAATGTATATCAATTATAGACCAAACAACTATTATTTGCATTTCACAGGAAAAACAGCTCCTAGGATTGTTTATCAAATCTGTTGCTGATTGACCAATTAATTCGTTAATTTATTCCGCTACAAGCTTAAAGTTTTGGAAGCAGAGTCTTGGCTTTTTTTTATTTTTTTTGTCAAAGAGACCCTGGATACGAGTTTTAAATGCAATGGGAGATTTGGCTGCAGCTAACATTGAAGTATTTTACTTGAGTATTTCCTTATACTTTTATTCCACTACATTTCAGGGGGAAATATTGTAGTGTTTACTGCATTACAGCTAATAAGATTGTTACAATAATAATAATAAGATTATTATTAATTATTATTAATAAGATTGTTACAGAAATGAACTCCAGTGCTGTTTACATGTTAAATCACTACAAAGGGTGATAAAATCCTGACTGGTGACATTGTAGTTGTACTTTTGGTACTTAACATACCTTTTGCTGCTCATAGGCTACTTATGTAATGACGAGCTTTACTTGTAATTCATGTTTTATAGTGTGATACTTTTACTCAAGTGCAGAAGCGGAATACTTCTTCGACCACTTAATACATACCTGTCAGCATTTAGGTTTCCACCTATCAACCCTTTACATCTGTCTGTTTCTCTCTGTGCGCACATAAACTGTATTTTAATTCAGCCGAATTCCCAATAAAGTTGTTCTGATTCACTTGTTTGTTTGTTTGTTTGTTTGTTTGTTTGTTTGTTTCTGTTGTCAGACAACTAGACGACTGGAGACGGAATATCTTTCTCACAGCTCACCGCCATCGGTCACAGCAAGTGGCTGCGCACAAAGCGACTGCGCACACGCTGTTTGACTCTGGGTTGACGGTTGCCAGGTTTCAGAGATTTAGGTTAAAAGAAAAGAAAAATGAACGTAATGTCTGGATGTTGCGTCAGTAAATCGCGTTTTATAGACGATCTGGCCATTTGAGTAATCCCAGAGAAACGGTAAGGATCTGCGTAATGGGGATTAGTTTATGTAAATAAAGTTTGAGGGCGATGTAAATTACGGTTTTTAGGAGAAACAAGAAAACCGGAGGGCGCCGAGAGATTGTCTAAAATCCCGGGTGTTGGCAGGTATTCTGAATTCATGGTTTCCTCCTCCTTCTCCTCCTCCTCCTCCTCCTTCTCCTCCTCCTCCTCCTCCTCCGCGTGACGCCTGCCCACACCATATCCGACTCCTCCCCAGCCGTAGCTGGTGTAAAGATGGCGTCTATCATGGAGGGGCCGCTTAGCAAGTGGACTAACGTCATGAAAGGTTGGCAGTATCGTTGGTTTGTTTTGGACTACAACGCCGGTTTGCTGTCGTACTACACGGTACGTTGATTCCCCACGGTTTGTAAATGTTGATGCGACCCGTTCGTGGGGTTATATTGTAGAAGTTGTTAGTCAAACCCAGGTGGGATAGGGGCCTTGTGTTTGTCAGGAGTTGGGAGTCTCAGCTGACGGAAAGAGGCGGGTCTCTTTGGTGACGGATCCGCACGTTGGCCAATAGCAGCGGCCCTCGGAGACCCGCTGACCAATAGAGTGGCGGTATTTTTGTTGTTTTTTCTCTCCACATTCGCTAATGCATTTTTAGCCAGCAAAGCTAAATTCAAAAAAATACACACACAAGACGAGTCGAAACGTTGTCGTGAATAGTTTACAGTCTCCGAGAAGAGAGGGAGACACATTTATGTTTGTTGGAAAGAAGACACGTGTCCAAAACTTCATGCTTTGCAAGCCAAACAGCTGACAAGACACCGCGGGAGGAGACGGTGGCTGCTTTGTTTTGATCTCGTGGCAGTTAAATCACTGTTTAGTTTTTAATGTCGAGAGTAAAGCAGGCAAGAAACGTGTCAGTGTTACTGTTAGTAAAACAAGTTGTGAAGAAGATGAGAGCTGCCCATTCCTCTCCGAAAGTTGACAGGCTGAGCAAAGCATTCAATTACTCTTATTTACTGTGGTCAGCACAACAGACGGTTGTCTTAAAGAGATATACTGAATGGACACTTGTCCCGGACCCTCAGCAGAGGAGGACTTCATCCAGATGGAAGTAATCCCTGTGATGGCCTGGTTGAGGTGTGAGAATAAATCTGTAGTTGTTGTGCATTTCAGGGCAGAGCCCCACTGGTTCAGAGGTCGGGGACAGGTCAGGTTTTAATCAGTCAGATAGAAAAACTCCTGAACCTGATCAATGTCAAATATCAAGTCCAAGCAGAATGACAGGATCTGATCGAGATAAAACAAGAGGTTTATTAGTGCATCGATAATCAGTTAACCATTTGATTCATTTTCCAAGGAAGAATTTAACCCTTATTTTTTTTTTTTTTTTTTTTTTTTTTTTTTTTTTTTTTTTAATATGATAATTAAGATGATGTCTTTGAGTTCTGGACTGTAAACAAAAGAAGCTATTTGATTATATCCTGTTGGACTATTGCACATTGTGTGATTGTGATTTATAGATTTATATAGAACGCTAGTAGTGAAAGTAATTTGCAGATCATTTGACAATTAATTCCTCTGTATAACACAAGTGTTTACATTTTTTTTTTATTAAATCAGTATAAAGGAGAAAAACTGAGATTCCATTCCAATTAATAGATTAAAAAAAACATAATGCATTAGTTTAGTAGGAGATTAGATTGTAGTTTGCATCAGACTATCAAGTGATGTGACTTATATCACCTTTTCTGCTGCCATCCACTACGATGCATCATTTTTGGAATAGGATTTGTTTATAATCTAAATTCAAATACAGAACAAAAGTCAAGAGAGAGGAAACTCTTTTGTCTGTCTAAGAGTGGAGATTGTAGTCGGATCAAATTGCTCATTCATAGCCTTACAACCTACAGGACAAGAGTTAGCTCTGTGTAAAATATGTAACTCACCAGTTATTATATTCATACTGACTTGTGTTAAATGTTCCCACATTAACCTAAACAACTTGATGCTGCAGATGTCCACAATATCTGTATAGGGCTTTTGACTTGTCATAATAGAGGTAATACTAATATCCTTAACAATCACTTTGTTATACACAAGTGACCCAGTAAAGGGAAAGATGTCTGGCATGCACAATACCAGCACCCTAAAATTGAAGCAGCTAAATTAAATTTAGCCATTGTTCATTTTATTATTCACACACACCTGTGCCTTTCCCACCACGACGTGTCTAAATGTCTTCAAATATTTTGATTTACAATATTCACCCTGCTCTCCATACTGTATACTGACTATATTAATCTGTTGCTGGTTTACAGTCAAAGGACAAGATGATGCGAGGATCCAGGAGAGGCTGTGTACGACTCAGGGTAAGACTCTCAAGGCCATCCTACTCCTGACAGTTGTCTTTGACAAATTACACGCATCCTTGCTAGCCTGCTTCACCAAGTGTTTAAAACTCTCTTTGACAAGATTTCCTGTGACAGATAGGCTGTCAGACTATATGCAGTATGGCACAGTTTTCACCTGAACTGCGAGGGAGATAGACTGACTTAATGGGCCTCATGCAGGAACATAATAATGATCCTAATTGCCTGATTTGTTGGCCTGGTTCAACAAGTTTCAGTTGTTTCCTGCAGCTATATTCACAGCTCTATTGTTAGTCTGCATTTGTTTTCCAGTAAAGGTGTATGTTTTCAGTCATGAATAATGTCCACCAGATGGCAGCAGTTGCCCTACTACGATGTCTGCTTTCCTTCCTCACATAAGGAGAGAAATAGAGGTTTCCTAACGCCAATGGATGTTTAGGAGACTGAGCTCTCATTTCTTGAAAACGTAGGATGTTGTGTTTGTACATAGAGAAGCTTAAAAAAAAGAAGGCCAAACCTAAAAGGTAGGGATATATACAAATGACTGAGTAGTATTTGTTTCTTATACTTTGTGAGGCGAGTCAGTATGTTGCTGCAGTCAAGTCTGCTCTTGTGTCTGCTCTCTGTACTTTTAGATAACAGTGGTGATTGAACAGCTGTGCAAAACACCAGCTTGTCCTGTGTATGTAGGGCTGTATGAGTTAACATGACTGAACTAAAGGTTGAGTTGATGTCAACTTTGTCAAAGAGTGTAGTCTGTTAAAATGTATGAGCTTGTAGTGAGCAAGATCTGAGCTTCTGTAGGTAATGATGGATGAAAAGCATCATCTTCATCCATCAGCTTCTGCAAAGCCTTATGGTCAGTACCTTTTCAGTCACTTCCTGCTTTTGGCGTGAAACCTCAGTATTGTCCCTGCCTCAGATCTTTCATGTATAATTGACCTTTTAGTTTGTCTTAAACTTTTTGTGAAAGTAGTTCTGGACTTTTTGTCCTTATCCAAATCCCATTATAAAATATTGTTAATTTTCAAACCATACCCAACATCAATCCAGTGCTTAAGCCTTTATAGTTACATCCACATATTGAGTTTCTCTTCTGTTATCTGTAAGTTGGTGGTAAAGCTATAAAAGAAGCAGGGAGTTTTTATATGCCCTGAAAATGTTTCCTGAGATCTCACTGAAAGGAGGAAGTATCTCCTGAAACCGCCTGCAAAGAGAACCCAGTCATGGGACAAAGGTTTCTGTCAGGGCTGGATCAGTTTCATACAGTATATTATGATGCAAAAATAATGATTACACAGTAGCTATTGAAGGTATTCGTCCCCTTTGGATTTGCTTACACACTGATCAACAGTAAAAGACATTTATAAATCAATGATAACACTTACAAACAGTTCTTTTAAACATGTTATACCTAAATAATAATATAATATTGTTAACGTCTATTTTCTGCTTTTGTTATTGTTTTTGTTTTTTTACTGTGTCGTAGCAAACCCTGATCTGACTGTGAGTTTCAGTTTTTATACAAAGTGTTTTTCCCAAGGGCTATATCTGCCGTCCTGCTAAACCAGGCATGCTTAATCTTGTTTGGAATAACAGTGAAACCATAGCCTCTCATGCGGTGTGTTACTGGTTATTGTTTTTGAGTGCCACAGAGCAACTAACTTTCTCACTGAGTTAAATGATTTAACTTTTTAAGAAAAAGTGTTCCCCCATGTTCAAAAATAAAACTGTTTATAAATAGTGCAGTCGAATAGAATCAATTATCACTTAGCAGTGGATCAAATACTTGACCGCGTCCTCATCACGGCAGAGTTCATACAAATGGCTGAGTACACCTGGTTTACTATATATAGTAGATATTGCTATGTAAGTAAAAATGATTCTGTCACATAATGAAATGTCAACAGTATAACACATCCCTATTATTACATACAGCCATTAAATGTGTTTATAAAGAAGGTTTGTAATCCGTTTCCCCATGCAGACCAAGATATGTGCAGTAAATGTGAAAATCTCATAGGTTCCTTTTTCCCTCCCCAGTTGTGACGGTCTGCTCAGTGTATGTTCCATAGTCATTATGTTGGCTTCCATAAAACCTCTCTTTTTACACCCAGTGTAGAAACACTGACAAAGAAATCATTTTAATAGCTTGTTTTTTTATTTATCTGTCTTTACATCAGACAGATCCTTTCACTTAGCTAACTTTACTTGCCAATTTAACGGCAGGTTGAGAAACAAAACTAAGCACTAAGCGGGTCCCGTCTGGAAATATCCCAGCTGCATCTTGTGTTATTAATTTGTTGAGCCTGTGTGCTACAATATATCACAAGATGCTCTCTTGTTGGTATTTCTTGGAGTGTTTTTGAGATAGGGCACGACTCTCTGTGGACTCATCAGATCAGCAGAGATTGCGCCTGTCTCGTTATCATTGTTTCATGTGCTGCGACTATCAAAATAACAAAACAATCACAATGTTCTAAAAATGGAGCCGACTTTTTGATTTACATGAAGTTTACATACATACATTTATTAAGGGTTTTATTTATTGAGAGCTTTTGGTGCAACATTTTATTTTTTTTAAAGCTGTTTCTATTATTTTGTCGTCATCCCCCCCGCCCTCCTCCCTCCAAGTAGTTGCTGTTACTTGTATTATTTGCAGGTTTTCTGGGTGAGAAAGCTCTGAGTCACACACCCTGTTTCTGTTGCTAGGAGCTAGTGCCCCAGCTAGCCAGCAGGCTGTATCTCTGCAGCTCATTTCTTTCTTTTTTCCTGTTGGCTGCTAGCTGCTGGTCCCTGGTGTCTCTCTCTCTCTCTCTCTCTCTCTCTCTCTCTCTCTCTCTCTCTCCACCCTTCCTTGCCTTTCTCCTCCTTCACTCTCCCAAATCCCACCTCCTCCCCTCCCTTCTTCTGTCGCATGTTCTAAAAGGCTGCACTAGCGTGTGGGTGTGTGTGTGTGTGTGTGTGTTTGTGACAGAGAGGAGAGAGAGAGAGAAACACAGAGAGATTGTGAGAAAGAGAGGATAAGAGAGGAGCTTTGGAAGGGGAGAGTGTGAGCTGCTGAGAACGACCAAGGGTAATTGGCAAATTAGGGGCTGCTGGGACATGTGGAGGGCATGAGGGTAGGCATGGAAAGTGGAGTGTGACGTGTCCTGCTGTCTGACTGCCTGCTTTTTCCCCTTTTCTCTCTTTCTCTCTCTGTCTTTGCCCAGGGAGCTGTGATCGGCATCGATGACGAGGACGACAGCACATTCACCATCACTGTGGACCAGAAGACTTTCCATTTCCAAGGTGAGGTGCCTCCCCTCTGTTAATTTTTGCTCTCTTTATGCCCCCTCTTCTCCAAGTTGCCTTTCTTCCTCTGTGATGTCTTTCACAACCGTCCGTGCTTTCTCTCTCTCTCTCTCTCTCTCTCTCTCTCTCTCTCTTCCCCTCTGCCTCTCTCTCCCCTCTTTCACTCCCCGCCTTTTAAAGACTTGGATTGATTTGCTGTAATGCCAGGAAGCATAGGCACGCAGGCATCGACACAATGTAAAAGCATGCCGCAGGCCTGAGCCGTTTCTCCCCGCGTATGGTTCCTCTCCGAGCTCCGTGAAGTTGGACTCGCACATATTTCTGTAGATAAACAAGATTTGTTCCACTGCAAGCTAAACAGATTCCTCTGGAACCAAAGGAGCAAGTAAGACTTTTTTTTTTTTTTTTTTGCCCCTTGGGCCCTGCCGACTGTGGCTGAAGAGGAAGATTACTGCTTGTGTGTCTCTACCGTTGAGCCTCGGGGAATAATAAGGGAATACAGCTGAGCTGCTCGTCCTTCGCTCCACCGCTGCCGCCGCTCGCTATCTAGCAACCAGTCCCTCCATAGGGACAGGATTGGCTCCCAACTACAGCATCGCCCCCTCCCCTCCCGTCCTGTCAACCCTTCCCTTCGTTTTGACAGGGAGCTGTCCAGTCCAGTACACCGCAATTTTTTAATCTATCACTGCACCAGGTCTTTAACTAACCTCCTCTAACTTTCCTTCATCTCTGTCCTTCCATTTGTCCATTTGTATCCATTTTCTCACCACCAATCCCCCGCACACCTCACCGCCAGCACCTCCCCTTCCACCTCCTTCTCGAGGGTCACTTGCCACAGTCCATGGGCCCCCCGCCCCTCTCACCTCCTCCATGCCCTCTCCCATGTCTGTGTTCCGAAGCTGTATGCTGTGGTTCTACAAACGCAAGGGTAAGGAAGGAAACCGTGCACGTCTCGTGGTCAGCATGCATGCCAGTCCCTGGGAGACAGGATCACAAGGAGGCGATGTTTGTTGGTCTTCTGGGATGTACAGTGTAGGGTGGAGCGGTACGTTCTTGTAGCGCACTGGTGTATCGGTTTGCTCTTTGAGGTTCAAGGACAGTTCAGAGCAGTGCCAAGTGGACTGTTTGGTAGCCGTCGGCTGTGAGGAATCATTATTGAGGTGTGTATAGTGTTTGCAGAGTGTTCAGCATCAAATGTTTGCACAGACTAGGTGTGTTATTTAGAAAAGGGTGTTTGTTATTGCAGGTGCTTGTCCTGTTCTCTACTGGTTTTGCTGCTTTAGCTAAACAATGACGTAATCTTTGTTATTTTTTACCTTCCGGATGACAATTGTATGCAAATCTTCAAAGTGATGTGTTCCTCAGGGAATAACAGCTCAATTGTCTCGGTCTTAATTTATTCAATCTTTGGCGCCAGTGAGTTAAAGATGCACTCAGCTATTCACTTTTGGATGTTAAGTTTTTGTTGGTTATTATCCGAGTTACTGGAGTTGGAGAGACTTGTGCTTCAGAGAGAGAGAGGGATTGAGCAGGGGAATATGAGCAATGAAAGCAAGTGATATTTGAATTTAATGAGCCTGATTCAAGCAGCACAGTGGTGCAGTGGTTAGCACGGTCGCCTCACAGCAAAAAGGTCACGGGTTTGAATCCGGGCCTTTCTGTGCAGAGTTTGCATGTTCTCCCTGTGCCTACGTGGGTTCTCTCCGGGTACTCCGGCTTCCTCCCACCATCCAAAAACATGCACCTCAGGTTAATTGGTGGTTCTACAAATTGCCCTTAGGTGTGAATGAGAGCATGAATGGTCTTTGTTTCCGTCTGTCGCTACGTGTTGGCCCTGTGATAGGCTGGCGACCTGTCCAGGTTGTACCCTGCCTTTGCCCTAAGTGAGCTGGGATAGACTCCAGCCCCCCCGTGACCCTGTTCAGGATAAAGCTGGTATAGATAATGGATGGATGGATGGAGCCTGATTCAAAAAAAGCTTCATTGATGCAGTCACAGAGGGAAATCCATTTCTGGCAGGGTGTTGTATAAAAAGACAACAAAGACGACACAACACGTGTAGTAAATATGATGATTCACCGCTAGTAGAATTCTAGATTAGATTTCATGATCAATGACACTTTTCTATGATTTTTAAATGAGTTGAAACCCCACTTGGAAGCACTATATCCTCACACAGGACACTGCATTACATTGGGTCCCCGATGGTCATCTTCATTTTTGAGAGAAAGCAGTGAAATGTCACTCTGCTCTCCAGATACCCTGTGGAGCATTTTGCCATCTCATCTATCAGCAGTGGAGAAAATCAGCAACTTAATGTGCACTGAACATGGGACTCTCTGGATATGCCTGATGCTCGCTTGGATATCAAGAGATGCACAGGATGTCGGGCAGGAGTAGATTTCTCTGTTGAGAAACGATCCTAGTCTGAGCATGTTATGCAGTCAGTCTCCCAGGATTCACAGCACCATCTGAATGTGTCTGTCTGTGTATATATATATATATCCCTTTGTTTGTGTTCCATTACATATGGGCCCGTGCGTGGGTAAGGTATGGACTGTGTGATGGGTAAAGCATCACTGTCAACATTTAGGGTAAAGAAAGGAGTGATAGACTCATACCAGAATTTATATTTCCAAGGATACAGCAGCTGTTGTACAGCTCGTTATAGTTGTATGTCATTATAAGTCATAGGTGTTTTTTTGTTTTGGTACTTCCTGTCAGAAGAGTCCATCTTCCAGGTTCAAATGCATTTCTTCTGAACTTACCGGCCACTGTGCTGTCGCCCAGAGTGCAGCTCTGTACTCCTTCTATTTAGAGAAGCATCCATTATTCAGCATCCCCTCTCCCCCGGCGGTGCATCATAGTTGCCTGAGAGCCCTTTTCCTCCTTCCCCCTCTTTGCTCTTTGCTCGCCTCCTCTTATCCACAGCAGCTATCAATCTCTCGTCCTCCCATCTCTCCCTGTGCATCAGTCCGGGATGGGAGACCACCACGGGTTGGCTGTCTTGTCTCCAGTCTTCAGGGTCCTCCCTTGCCTCAGTATCACCTGGTCACCATTTTTGACCGGTCTCTTCTTTCAGGCCTGAATCTGGTCCAGTGGATTTAGTCTCAAAGTCGTCTATATCACAGTTTTCCTTTCTACCACGCTCACTGGAGCTTAATCCTACGTTAAACAAGCAAAATACTGAACAGATACTTACTAGTTATCCCACCAATACAACATTACTATTCATAATGAAATCTTGCTTTTTCTTCACAGCACATTTGGGTGGCCCCAACGTCACAGTGTTGACATGTTGCAGTCCTGTATCAGACTCTCCAGCCATCCCACTGGAGCATGTAGTCAGACATTTCATCAGCTTGTTTGAAGTCAGGAGGAGGGAGGGATGAATAATTCACAGCAGCCTTTTAGAGAGAGGAGGAGCAGCATTATGAGGAAAGGCTGAGCATTGTGATGGATACCCTGACCACTGAGATGAAATCCTTGGGCTAAGGAAACATCACTGGTCCTGTTAGCTTACTGTGTTAATTTGTTTGTACCAGTCTGTTTGTTTGTGTGGACGTGATATCTGTCTGTGTGTGTGGGAACTGCACATGCTGGATATACATAGATATCAGCACCGTCCTGCGTTGTCTGCAGCGTAGGTGGCTGTATCTATCAGTAGCTTCATTTATGAACATTTAAGTCATGAACTGGAGCAGAGTATTAGTAGAGTCTGTCAGACGTTGGCAGGTGTATGAGGTGACATATTAAATCACGCAATTTCTTCCTTTACAGTTGGCCAAGTATCAGCATAGAAATCATACCAACAATATTATTACTTTGCATGTAGATATCAGCTGATGCAGCACCATGCTAATATATTGATCTCTGTGTATTAACATTGTTTAATTGAATTTCCATACAATATAATACAATACAATAAAAAATAAATAAAGGCTGTGTTACCAAGGATTCTGCAAGCCAAGGAGATTAAGATGCAACATAACAGTATTACTTTAAAGCTATAGTGCAAGACTTTTAAATATACATGAATGCATGTTACATTCAAGCTGTCCAAAGTGAGTTCACACAATGCTGATTAAAAAATAATACTGTCTGATAAATCTACCTGTAATTAACAGAATTAACAGAGTTGTTACATCTGGTGTCTGGTGAGGCTGGATGAACGCGTACTGGGCATGCTCAGTGGTCTGGCTAACTTTTGGTTTAGCCTTATGCTAACTTGAATGGGGCTAAAATAATTTAATAATGCAGCTCCTCTAGACTTTCCTCATTTTGTCAGAATGAATGGATCAAATTCTGATAGAGAAAGGAGTCACAACCCCTGCGAAGTGACTGTTTTATATTATTTATCCACAATTTATCCACCGTTTTACACCTGCATCAGTAGCAACGATGCAGCTCTATGATTACAGTGGAGCCAATGGCGTAAGCACGTGTCAAAAGTCTTTTTTTTTTTTTTTTTTTTTTTAAATAACTCTGATAGAAGGGGGAGACAAAAGTTCTGCACTGCAAGCTTAAGTCCTGCTGAAGATTTTGCATGTCCAACTCTCCTCATTCTCTGTCAGCTCTTAAATACATTTTTTGTAATATTTGCCAAAAACACAAGAATACAATATTAAATGAGCATGAAAACCATGCGGACAGAACTGTGAGCATTCACATGACATCATTGTTTGTGAAAGTTGGTCACTTCCCCCTGAGAGTGAAACCTGCAAACATTTGACATCTGCTCAGTGCATGCACGAGACAAAATGTATTTAAAAACAACGGTTCCAATAATGTAGAGATGCTCAAGGCTGAAATAGAATTCAGGCTAAAAGTTTCATAGATTTCTGAAGGGTAAAGAAATGTAGAGCAAATAGATCACTGGAGTTTTGTAGGAAATTTTTAATTCCGAGTCCACGATATGAAGATGTTATTAAAGTTATGATGTCACATTTGAGCAAAATAATTCCTTATCGTCACACCAGATTACCTCTCAAATGTTCTCTAATGGCTTAAATTTACTTCTACTGTCAGTCTGGTACGTCACACAGATCCTTTTTGATCCTGTTCGGCTTTACAATATGTTTATTGTTGACTTTTCTCTTTGTATCACTGCTCTATCAATCATATTAACCATAGAAGGTTGTTTTGCCATTAAGTGGAGGTGAGAGGAGTTGTATCATGTTGCAAAAGACATCAACAAATGCCTGCTATTGCAAATGTATTTGCCTAGTATCAGTTCCCTGTGCTGGATATGAGGTGACCTCCACTGTCAGTGTGGACATCAGGGTGCTGAGCTGCAGCCTGACTGAGGACTGCTGCTCTGTATTGACTATATATGTGGACACCGTGTTTCATTTGGCAACAGTAGTCCGGTGTCTTATTTTTAGCCATTGCAGTTTGCAATTTTGCAGTTATTTGCGTTCTGTATGTCCGTCTGTATTCTGGGTCTTCATCCAGTGTCTCTCTGTAATTATGAGGAAGGTGTGTGAAGGTGGATAGGTTGTTAGGTACAGTACCTCCAGTATGTGCTTATTCTTCTGATAGCCTTGTTGTCCCTCGCTGCTTTTCTCCTGCAGAGAAACTTCAGAGGCTTCAATAATAGTATGCACACCTTCCCCTGTTACAACACTACTTACCAGCTGGACTGTGAGACTGTTACATTCTTACAAGGGTGAAACGACCTCATAAAACTTGTTAGTGTCTTGTTAATGTCTGGTTTGTGCAGAGTTATAAGAGAAAAAAATTTGAACTTTTGTACCTTTTGTTCCTTTATTAAATTGGAACATGTAAGTAAATGTTATATAACTTCCTTGTTGTTGCAATATCTAACTCTCCAGATTAACAAAGTAGGTTTATGTCAGATGCCGGCCTCTCTCGTTACTTGTGGTTCCTAAAACTGTAGATTTGTGGAGTCCCCTAAGTGCTCACACTGTGTCAATCATGGCGTTGATGTGAGCCACAGACTCGAACAAAGACTGGACTTGTGACACAAAATGTACAGTTACAGTATTTTTTTATTTTTTATTTTTTTTAAATGACCCTGCTACTATCTCTTTCCTGTCGTGAATAGAGCTAAACAACATTAGCTGCAGTAATCTGTTCCTCTGGAGAGTCTGTTTGGCTGAAGGGAAAGTGAGAGGCCAGTGAGGCACTGTCTGAGTGGATTGGCCTGAGCCTCGGCTGCCTTTTAATGTCTTTAAAAGCTTTATTGCCGTAGCGCCGCTCAGCCTCCCTGCTAGCACAGCCTTCATCTGCTGTACTGTCTATTTTCCGCCTCAATGAAAAATGACTCTTACACAAGATATAGTTTGCCAGCCAAATCATGGGCATATATCTTGTTAAGTTCTTCTTTCACAGCTTTCAGATTTGCTTTTGTGTTTTCTAAAATACTGTGGCACCGTTCACATGTGGAAAGACCAGAAAGCCTTTGATTATTTAATACACTGTTTATGAATAAATACAGCACGCGCATATACGTTACAACCGGACCACGGTTGAGTCCAGTCCGTGTCTTTGCAGAAGACAAAATGTTACATCTCTGTATGCCACTGGCACCACAAATGCAGGAGCGATTTGCAGTTTGTATGTGTGTAGTGCACGTGTCAGAGCCTGTGCTGGGTCACTGTTTAATGTCATTGGCAGTCTGTTTGTTTTCTGTCTTTGCTCTGCAGCCTCGCCCTGCTCCATTTCACACTCTGACCCCAAAGGCTCCATGTGGAAAGAAAAATAGATTAGAATCAGTGCTGCCTCACCACTCTTGACGGAGCTTTCAAGTATTTCACACTTTTCCAGTATTTTATTTGTAGTCTTAATATCCGTAATAAGATGCTTTTGTGGTTTTAAGTACCAAAATACATGTCTAGTTTTCCATCTCTAGAGTTCTACCAAGAACATGCTGCTTTGTCTGTGGTACGTTAATATCAATGATCCTCCCTTCTGATTGACTGGCTATTTTCTGCCTGACGCTCGTCCAGACCAACCACAGGTTTGCTTCGATCTTGTAGCTTTGTTAGCTCCACAACAGAAGGACCACTCGATGTTTTCTTCCCCATAAAAGGTTGGACAGTGGGCTGTGCTGAGGGCAGACATGTGCCATGACCGTGAGTTTGTGACATCACAAACTTATGGAAGTCCAAACAGCACCGCTGCTTTTCCATGGCCTGAGTGTTTTGGCACTTTCACAGTATTTATGTAGTACTTAGACCTGAGTATGAGACGAAGCAGAATTAATCTACGTTGTCGATGAATACAGTGTCCATCACTGCGTCACCAGTACTCATGTCATGTCGGTGTTGTGTGCTGGTTTCATTAGTGTGTAACATGAGTTTAAGGGCTACAGATGATATCTGTATGGAAACCATGGCTCAGTGGGTGTGTCTGTGTGCTTCTGCCTTCAGCCCGAGATGCAGACGAACGGGAGAAGTGGATCCACGCCTTAGAGGGAACTATACTCCGTCACACCCTCCAGCTCCGGGTATGTAACCAAGTGTGTGTGTGTGTGTGTGTGTGTGTGTGTGTGTGTGTGTGTGTGTGTGTGTGTGTGTGTGTGTCTCTAATCCATCCACTGCACAAAAAAGCTGTTTCACTTTGGGGCTCCGTGATGTTAGCTCGCCTGTTATGCTAATTCCTATGTCAGCACCTATGTTTGTACTTTGATCTTTTCCAAAGCAAACATGCAGCTTTGTAATACCTGAAGAGTAGAGGGGCGATTGATAAAGGCAAGGGCTGGTGAGCAAATGTGAAAACCCTGAGGTGAAGGTGAATATGGTGCCTGGATATCACAGCTTTCATCGTGATATCTTCTTTTGAGCCTCAGATGATATATATTTGCATAATTTATAAATGATGCAGAACCACAACACTCGTGGTGACTTTGCGTATCAGGTGTTGTCATCAGCATTCAACAGAACAGTGGAGATTTGGTGATAAGTCTTGTCTGTATAAGTGGATATGATGGTGACATTCATAAATGGAGGCTGGTGGCAATGCGTGGTGAGTTTAGCCGAGTTTTGGGACCCGTTTAACGGAAAGTGTGTTTAACTGCTCGCAGCCCTTTTTTGGCCTGCTGCTGTTTGAGTCTCTGTTTTCATGACTGTTTAGACAGAGTGTGTCTCTTTCCTGCCTCTGCTGTCCTCCAGTTGTTTCTCTGCCCGATCCTCCTCTCTGTACTCCTCCCCTAAAGCAAACCTTCCTGCTCGCTCCTTCCCATAATCATCGTCATCATCCACCTCTACCCGTCTTCTCCTCCTTTTCATAGCCACTCTTTTCATTTGCTCTCCCTCCTTCCCCTGCTTCCCCTCCCTCCGTTGCAAATCCGTCTGATGTGCTACGTGTGCCTGCTTGCTCGCTGCACACACACACACACACACGCACACACACTCATGCGGTGTTAGCGCGCTGCTGTCATAGCATCATGTGACTCGGCATTAACCAATCCAAAATCTGGTTGCTTGATCAACCAAACATCTGCCTGTGCTGCCTCATCCTATCAGAGTGGCTGCTGGTGCTTGTCCCTGCCAGCACTTGCTGCTGCTTTGTGTGTGTTTTCTCTTCTGCCTGTGTGAGAGGAAGTGTGCCGTTCCTGCCAGGGGAGGGTCCTGGATTAACTCGGCTCTGGCTGCCTCACAATGCTCAGCTGATAACTGCTGTTGAAGGATACATTGTAGCCAGACTGGCCTCAGTCCGAAGGCTGCCGTGGTTTATGTTGGCAGACGGCAGTGAAGATTGTTTTCTGTTTCTGTGTGGAGGAAGAAGAAGAGGAGGAGGAGGGAGAAAGAATGCAAACTTCTCTAGAGCTGTTGGCTTGTTGCTATTGGGAGAAATCGCCACAATAACGGAGGCAGCGAAAGAGAAAACGATCTTGTGTTAGGCTAAATGGCCTGAGAGATGCACAGGGTTTAATGCAGCATGTCCATTGGAGCGAGGCACCCAGTAAGTAAAACACACACACACACACACACACACACACACACACACACACACACACACACACACACACACACACACACACACACACACACACACACACACACAAACAAACAAAAAACGCCACTGCAGCATAACAAGAACTTTAACGGCTGCAGTGCGCTGCTGGGGCAGCAGCATTTTAAAGTGGGTCACTGCGTGGAAAGACAAACAGAAAGGGGAGGAAGGGGGAGGGTGACTGCCAGACCAGTGTTGTTTGTAAAGTCTGGTGTTGGTTGATTGGTTGGGTGGATTTGCAAGTGTTTATGTGTGAGTCTTTGCAGGCAGCTCCAAAATATTCCCACTATGTGACAGAGATGCAGTGTCATTGTGGTGGAGACTGCTGGAGGTGCAGGAGCCATCCAGGAATATTTCTGAAGCAGGGAGGAAGCAAACACCATGACGTGGCGGTGCAGTGGATGTTTATAAGGCCACCACCTGCCTCTTACTTTCCGCTTCCGAACGTATCTGCTCTGTCTGTCAAAAAACAACAACAATTTTCCCTCCATTATGTGTTTTGACACAGCATGAGGTATTGGTAGAAACAGGGTTTTTTCTCTCAACGCGTCAGCCTCATGTCTAGTTGTAATGTACAGTATAGTATATAATCTGTACAAGTAAATGCCATCTTTAAAAGGCATGTAATGTTTTGCTTCAAATTCAGTCTTTTAGTATTGTAAATAATCACATTATTATAGAAGGTTGTTGTGTGCTTTTTTTAATATAATAGAGGAGGGACAGACAGAGTTAATCCCCTCTGTGTCACTCACAGAAATTCACTGAAATTTGTAGTGTTTGTTTAGTCCTCGTTCTTTTTTGTTTTGCATTGCCATGTGTTTGGCTTTGTGTTGTTGGCATATTCATGTAAAAATTCCTACACTGTAATGCCTAACTGGAAAGACAGCAGCTCTTCTGATAAACTGAGGCATTTTACCTGTGACGTGAGCAACCAGACACGGCAAGTTTCTTTTAAAAACCCACACAGTAACTCATCCATTGAGCCATTCACATTCACATCCGCATCAACATTATTTAGATTTTTGCTCAGGCCCTCACGTGGCCAGCTATCTTTTTTTTTTTTCTTTTTTTTTTGTCGCACTAACAGAGCAAGCACCTTTGATTCTTTGAGGAAGTTTTCCCTGTTAACGGCAGTGCTTCATGGCTGCTGAGTTAACGCAGACTTTGTTCTCTATAAAGCTGGCATGTTTTTCCAGTTTAAACTTTAGCAGATCTCGTGCCGGAGCAGCTGCCAACAGTGTTAATGGCTTTTCTTCAAGTTCCTGTGAGATCGTCTTCCGTAGAAACAAAAGACATCTCGGGACACAGGAGGACTATGGGACGCAGAAAATCCAACGCAGCAACAGTAGCACCCAGCACGGTCTGATGAGAGCTTGATTTACTAACAGGATGCGCGTCTAGTTTGTCTGCTTCTTCGTGTCAGAGGCGTTGTTCTGTGTTTTTCCATGTCAGAGTAACTGCTGTATCCTGGCACACACTGTGTTAGTCATCTACTGAATCGTCTGGCTTGACGTGGAGGGGTTATTGCGCTGTCACTGGTGCAGAGTGTCCTTGCTACCGACAGGCTTAGGCTTTAAACGCAGAGTTATTTTTAAAGGACGTCTTGACTACATTTATCTGCTCATCTTCCTGTTTTCAGTTTTGTGTCACAGCCAACTAGGTTGTTCTAGGCGCTCGGGTGAGCTCAGACAGATAGAGACAGATGCGCGGTCATGTCTGTTCTGCCAATAGTCAAGTAATTACCTTTTAATGGATATTATGTAATGTAATTTTCTATGCCAGAGTTTCTGTGTGTGTGTGTGTGTGTGTGTGTGTGTGTGTGTGTGTGTGTGTGTGTGTGTGTGTGTGTGTGTGTGTGTGAAGTCTGTGAGGGTATTAAGTGAAGCTAATTAACAAACAATGAATTTGAGTGCACGTCAACCTATTTACACACAAAGTCCTCTGTCTGTGGCAAAATAATCTCCAGCCTTGAGTTTCCTGATTCAGTTTTGTTGAAGCCTGACATGTGTTGGCCTCCAGTCAGGCAGGCAGACAGACCTGCTGGCCTTTCATGCAGGCTAGCCTTCAAACAATAGTGTTCATATCTCCCCCAGTCCAGTACACCGCTGGAAGATTCTCCTGAACCATTGACGTTTCTGTTCACCATTTTGTGTAACAGTTTACAAAAACCTATCGGCCAGGAGGTGATGGAGACGAGCCTTTATATTTTTTTATGAATGGATAATATGTGAATCCACGATCCTGGATTACTGATTGTAGTTGTGTATTTTACTTTGAACATGCAAATACCAGCATGGCTTTTGGTTAGGGCTGCACTAACGGTCAGCTGTGTCTGTTTTCTTTAGGAGGCCGAAACAGGATTCGTTCCGAGTGTTCAAGACTTTGACAAGAAGCTCGCTGAAGCCGACGCCTATCTACAGATTCTGATTGATCAGCTCAAGGTAGGACTCAGCTTGTAGGACCACCTTCCTGACATAATCGTTTCATCTGGTACATTTAATGCTTGGTGAAGATATGAGAAATGTAAGCTATCTGCCAATGACTTTTACGTATCTACCTAAAGACCCAAAAGTAATATAGTCATTTTGAAAGAATTTCCACACAGATAAAATAATTTGTTGTTTAATTACAACCTAAAATTGTATCTAAATCTGTACGCTTATCGTATACATGACATGGCTTGTAAATTAATGTGTCTTCCTCTTATTTCAGTGATATTTCATTTTCAATCTGAATCTCTTTTTCAACAAAGCAGAAGTTAGTCAGACTCAGATTTGTAGTCGCATGGTGACAAAGCAGAAAATGATTTATTTAAAAAAGCAGCCACATATAAAATATAATAATGAAAGCACTGCAAATGTCCTTCCTTGGCGGGAATAGCTCGCTGCTTTTCACTACATTATCTCAAGCGAGATCATCCAGACAGATTCACCTTGCGATGCTTTGAATACTCATTTGACTGTCGATCATCTTAGCTCATAGTCCATCTGTCTTTTTTTCTCCCCATTTCATCTCATCTCTTGTTCTCACACAGCTGTTTGACGAGAAGATCAAGGACTGCAAAGAGGATGAATCACGCAGAGTGAGTACCAGCAGTGCAGTGCTGTCCTTGGGTCTCGGCTCTCTGGTCCGCGGCCCTTGCTGTCATTAGAGCCATGGCTAACAGCAGGGGGATGAAAAATGATTGCTGTCAGTGTAGTTTTTTCTGTTAAATATTGCAATTTGAGAAAAATAACTAGCTTTTTTTGTGAACTACTACCTAAAAAAGAAATTGTTTTATATAATCACTTTCTATGATAATAAGCATACTGCAAATCACATAAATCATAAATGGCTGGAAATATTTTAGTTTGTATATTTCTTTTTTATTTTCTGAACTTAAACGGTGGGCTCTGTAAGTTGCAAAGAAAATTCATGCCTCATCTTCTGAAAAAATAAGCGCTATAAATAATAGTAATTTAACACATACTGTGTAATTAGACTGATGCAGGAAATTTCAATGATTGGTTGTCTAATCCATATAATAAGACCATTTTCCCCATAAACTCCATCACTTCTGGTTTTGCCATTTTGTCTGGTCAACCATCATGCAGAGGTTGAAGTGCGTCACTGACTGTAAATGAGGAGTTATTTTTGTTCATAAAGCGAGTTGTGATTGGAAAGGGTTACTTTGTGCTGTCATGCCTTCAGCAGTATAGATACAGCAAAGATATTCAGTTTAGAGTGAGATGAGACAGATAAAACTAGCACTTCCTCACATTTGTGGCCAAAAAAGTTGTGGTCTATTTACCTCAAAAGTGACTGAGACGATTAATCAGCAACCAAAGTTAATCAGTTAATAAACTTAGTTTTGCAACTCTGACAGACTAACAGGCTTAAACCATCTGCTATATTCTATTCAATTCAATAAAATGGTATTTATATTGCGTCAAACCACAACACATCTTATTTCCTGGCACTTAACACATTAAAGTCCTTACAGCAGAATGTTACAACATTATAGAGAAACCCAACAATTCAACAATTCCCACATAAACTGGGAGGGGCAAAAAAAAACCTCCTCTTTAAGGGAGAAACACCCATAACTGAGGGAAGGAAAAACTCCCTCTTAACAAGTAGAAACCTCCGACAGAACCGGGCTCGGAGGTGGGCGGAGCCATCTGCCTCGACCGGTTGGGGTGAGGGGAGAGCAGAGAGGGAAAAGGACAGCATAGAGATCCAAGACATGAACTGTTGGTGGGCCGACAATCACAGAGCAGAGACATGCAGCTCCATGGCTGGGTACATCTGCAAAAGAAAGAACAGAAACTATGTGAGCGAGGGAACTGAATGGGGAGACAACAGATAATAAGCAAAAGCTATGGGAGAGAAAAAGCATGAAGTTAATGAGATGTAATGGTGATATATGAGTTATAGAGAGTGAAAGAGTGAGAGGAAAGAAGCTCAGTGCATCACAAGGTCCCCCAGCAGCCTCGGCCTATAACAGCAGAACTGCAGGATGGTTCAGGGCCACCTGAGCCTTTTGGAAACTCTGGGAACCACAAGTAGACCAGCATTCTGAGAGCAAAGTGCTCTGTCGGGATGATCTGCTTCTACAAGATCTCTGAGATACGATGGAGCCTGGTCATGACGAGCTTTGTAAATCAGCAGGAGAATTTTTAATTCTATTCTTGATTTAACAGGAAGCCGATGAAGAGAAGGTAAAACAGGAGAAATGTGATCTCTCTTGCTAAATCCTGTCAGTACTCTTGCTGCAGCATTTTGGATCAACTGCAGGGATTTTAATGAGTAATTTGTACATCTTAACAACAAGGAATTACAATAATCCAGCCTGGGAGTAACAAACGTATGAATTAGCTTTTTTGCATCACGCTGAGGAAGGATTTTCCTGATTTTATTAATATTACGTAGATGAAAGAAGGCAGTCCTGGAGATTTGCTTTATATGGTGGATAAAGGACAAATCCTCATCAAAGATGACTCCAAGGTTCCTCACAATGGTGCTAAAGGCCAAGACGATGTCATCTAGAGGAACTAAGTGATTAGAGAAAGAGTTTCTGAGGTGTTTAGGACCAAGTACAATAACTTCTGTTTTGTCTGAATTTAGAAGGAGGAAATTTTTGGTCATCCTTCATTCTTTATGTCTTTTAGACATTCTTTTAGTTTTACTAATTGATTTGTTTCATCTGGGTTTTATAGAAATATATAGCTGTGTGTCATATGCATAACAATGGAAGTTTGTGCAGTGCTTCCTGATGATATCTCCTAATGGAAGCATATATAGGGCACAGCACATGTTTGTGTACTAAAAAAGAATAAGTATTATAGTGACCATTGCTAGAACTGTTGTACTTGGGATTGACATTAGCTCCTCTCACGACCATTCAGTCCACAAAGCAGGTGTTGTTGTTTTTTACTCATAATTTTAGCTGAGTAAAAGAGTCAGTTGTGTTGGAGGAAGCATTTCAGTTTCAGAGTGTCTCAGTAGCCTATTATTTATTTTATCAGCAGCTGTGACTGTGTGTCTACTTCCTCCCTGAGTTTAATACTTATTGAGCACGGTGACTTCACACTGTGTGAAATGTCATGTAGACAATGTAAAACAACAACAAAAAGCTGCTGCAGTCAGTTTGACATCATCACCTTGATGTTTCGTCTTGGTTGTGCTTTACGTGCCATTCATCTGGTTGCGTCATCTCTTCTGCTTTTGACCCCTGTGTGTGTGCGTGTGTTTTATAACTTGTTTTTGGATGTTTACAGCCTGTTTTCTTTTCTTTCAACAGAAAATTGAAAATTTGAAAGAGACTACTTGTGTAAGTCGGAGTTTAACACATTTTCCTTCCTGTCTGTTGGTTTGAAAGTCAGTTCCTGGTTAATTAATTCCTTTGTGTTTTTCTTTCAGAGTATGGTAGAGTCTATCAAGCACTGTATTGTACTGCTGCAAATTGCAAAGGTAAACACATTATCACTGCATGTTCGATTCCCCTCTCTGTGGTCTGGTCTGCCATTTTACCATGGTCATTGTTCTTGTGAGACCACATGAGTGTGCACTGTGTTCCCTTGCGTCTCTGGGGGTAGTTCCCTGCTCACAGTTGCTATCTGGGTTGGTGGTTGATGAGGGTGTAGCCCAGTGCTTGTTTCATCACATGTTTTATTCAGCTCTCTGAAAGGAAGTGAAGCAATCATTTCTGCTTCATTTGGTTGTTAGGTGCGACTTGTTGCAATTTTTTAAAAGGCATCACATTTCCTCACAGATTATAGAAAACAGATTGGCATGCCAGAGCAAGCCTGTCCTTTTTGACACTGAGAGGACTGAGGATTTTACCATGTGATGAAAGAACCACTGCAAGTTGAGGGATATGACGAAGCTCCATGTGATGAGAGGGATGGATCTCATCGCTCTCTGCTAGCAGACGCTCAGGATGCTTTATGAAATGATTCTTGAACCTCCCTACACAAGCAGTCTAACACTGTCTTCTTAAAATTTTAAGGACCAAAGTAACGAACAGCAACACGCAAACGGACTTATAGTAAGTTTGACACTTTTTGTCCATGACAAAAATTTAAATCAAAGAGACTGCTAACTTTCTTTTCCTGCTGAATTGACTCTCTCCTGTAGAAAATCAGATAAATCGGATCTCTTTAGTGCATGCCGTCTAATTTGGAGATAACCTCTATCTCAAGCTGTTTCCCTCATTTCTGCCGCTGCAGTCTTTTGATTAATTTGATCCTGATTTCATCTGAGATTTAAACTCTTTTTAGCAATGGTTGGGAACTATTCGTCTCTTCATTTAGACACAAAATATGATTTGTCTGTACAAAATATGATTTGTATGTGCAAAATCCACATTGTTGCAGACTGTGTGTATCTATATATATGTGTGTGCGTGTACATGGACTATACATGTATGTTTGCATGCCTGCATATGAGTGTTGCACATCACTTCACCCACTAGTCACGAGTCAACTAATTCGCCATTGATTTATTGTGCACACACTGCCTGCTTATCGAACCACTGAGCACTAATAGCTGGAAAGTCACCCACAGAGCACTTTACAGCCTCTGCAGGTGCACTGTATTCATGTTGAAAGACATACCAGCCGTTCTGCATGCACCGACCACCGCACATATGCTTCAGATGAGTGGTTCTCAACTGGTTGGTTGCGACCCAAAGGTGAGTCGCAGGGCCTTTTCCAGTGGGTCGCAAATGTGTGGGGGGAAAAAAAAAAAAAAAAATAGTCGAACTTTTATTTTGAAATCTACAGAATTTCTGCTGCTGCACTTTTACTTTGAAGGACGTTTCTAAAAACGCAACCGGAACGCACCGCACGTGCGGTAGCCGTTTGCTAGCAGCGTTGCCATAACAGTAGCGACTAAAACTAACGCCGTTACGTCGGTGCTGGGCCCTCCTTCCGTTTTTGTAAACATGGTAAGGATGAGACAAGTTTGCCTTTTTAGTCCTTTTTTTATTTTTTTTTAATTTTTATTTTATTTTTTTTACCGTTCAATTTAAATTCTTGAAACTTATTGAGCGTCACCAGTTTAAACTTGTTTGAAAAGTTGAAATGCCAGTAGCTCCAGAGTAGTTGTCTAATTGGGTTTTTTAGCACTTTTGTTCCGTTTCTTTTTGTTCACGACATTATGTTGGTATTACTGCGCTATGTTTTAAGAAATAAGATTGGAGCGGCTTAAATATTTCAGAAATTTTTTGGGGGGGGCAATTTAATGACGAAGGAAAAAGTTGTCCTGAAACTGGATCAGTTGAGAACCACTGCTTTGGATTATTTACAACGACTTTTCTTTTCCAAACTAAACTGGCTCACAACTGTATTTCCATGCAAATGAATGCTACCTCTTTTTTTTTTTTTAAACAAGTGAAAATAGGCTGTATATTTACTCAACTATGATGTAATGCATATCGCTATTATGGCCGTGTAAGTGGTGGGGTACTAAAAAAAAGAAAGCACGGAGGAAGCTGGAAGACAGAAAAGTGAGGAGTGAAGTTCAAATGAAACATTTACTGAGAGATGAGACCGACACACGATGAACAGAAGCTATCTGCAAAGTAGAAAATCAATCTCCTGTATGTTTTGGAGAAAAAAAAAATGTTAGGCGGTGTGGTAATATGAACAGTTTGTAGAAAATGCTCTGTAACACATAGAAAGCCTCCGGTGTGGTTCTTGACCTGGGACTCTTCCCCCTCCTCCCCTCAGGGTCCAACTGCAATGCTCTTATAGCTGACTTAATCTGGCAGTCATTAAGTAAAGCATTACGCAGTATAAATAGTACACCATAAGATCAGTCTGCATATATCGCTGCACGCGTGTTAATATGCCATAAGCTCTGTGCTAAAGATGTCTTTAACTTCTACATCTCTGTCACGTTGCCCAGACTGTGGAGTAAATGGTAAACGCACTGTAGACCTTTGTTAAATGGGCGAGCGGCATGTTTGATTGACCTTGTCGAGCACTGCTCTGTCAAGACAAATGGCTGTGATTTATGTTCAACGATCAGTCTGGGGTGTTGCTCTGCTGTGAGGGCCACTTGCCGCATTAATATTACATTCACAAATATATATATATATATATATATATATATATATCTCGATCATGACACGGTGTTTTAGGCTATTTAGCTATAACTTTTTCTTGACAGCCAGCTGCTCCTCTCTCATCTGCCTCATCTCCCGCTTGCAAGACAGGTTGGTCCCACCATGACAGGCCGATATTTCTGTAATTGGCGATAATCAGTAGCCCTCCATTTACTTTTATGAAGGCATGTGGATGAGTTGAGCGTTGAGCAGCGCAAGAGGGGAGGTGGCAAGGAGAGGAACAGAAGGAGGAGGCTTGAAGATAAGAGACAGAAGTGTGAACAGGAGGGCAAATGGAGCTGAAATCTCTTACCAAGCCTCTCTCTGTGTGACATTTTCAACCTCTGATCACCAATTCCCATTTTTGGTTAACATTCAGATATCTTGACATAAAAACCTCACATCACAGCTCTTTGTATTCCTCAACCTAAACTCGGGGCACAGTCATAGCGCTGACTCGCTGTGTTTGTTCCTGTCAATCACAAATGATCTCAAAACTTTCCTTAAAAAACAGGAGGTCAAGTTTGAGTAATAGTATAACGCATCGCAATGACAACATGTCATTTCAGTGCTACCAAGAGGCCTGAGGGTAAGCTGAGGGGAGTATGGGTCGATAAGGTTTTGTTTTGTCGTCAGCAGCGGTCAGGGTCAATAGGTGGCAGTGATCCCATTTCACTGAGCCAACAGGCTGCTTTATAGTTTGCCCACTGACAAAAGAAATGGACGGTCTATAATTGTAATGGTAGGTTTATTATAACAGTGAGACAGAATGTCCAAAAAAAATTAAATTCCTGAAAATCACATCATATAAAAGTTATAAATTGATTTGCTTTTGATTGTATGAAATAAGTATTTGATCCCCTAGCAAAACATGACTCTACGTGGTGGAGAAACCGTTAGTGGCAAGCACAGAGGTCAGATGTTTCTTTTAGTTGGTCACCAGGTTTGAACACATCTCAGGAGGGATGTTGTTCACTCCTTTTTGCACATCCTCTACAAATCCTTAAGGTTTCGAGGCTGTCGCTTGGCAACTCTAAGCTTCAACTCCCTCCACAGATTTTCTATGGGATTAAGGTCCGGAGACTGGCTCGGCCACTCCATGACCTTAATGTGCTTCTTCTAGAGCCGCTCCTTTGTTGCCTTGGCCGTATGTTTTGGGTCATTGTCGTGCTGGAAGACCCGTCCACGACCCATCTTCAGTGTCCTGGCTGAGGGAAGGAGGTTGTCACCCAAGATTTTACGGTACGTGGCCCCGTCCTTCCTCCCCTCGATGCGGTGAAGTCGTCCTGTCACCTTAGCAGAGAAACACCCCCAAAGCTTAATGTTTCCACCTCCTGACGGTGGGGACGGTCTTCTTGGGGTTATCGTCAGCATTTCTCTTCCTCCAAACACAGCAAGTCGATTTGATGCCAAAGAGCTCGATTTTGGTCTCATCTGACCACATCACCTTCTCCCAAGCCTTCTCTGAATCATTCAGGTGTTCGTTGGCAAACTTCAGACGGGCCTGTACATGTGCCTTCTTGAACAGGGGGACCTTGCTGGCGCTGCAGGATTTTAATCCATCACGGCGTCGTGTGTTACCAATGGTTGTCTTGGTGACTGTGGTCCCAGCTGTCTTGAGATCATTAACAAGTTCCTCCCGTGTAGTTCTGGGCTGATCCATCACCTTTCTCATGATCATCGATACCCCACGAGGTGAGATCTTGCGTGGAGCCCCAGTCCGAGGGCGATCGATGGTCATTTTGTGTTTCTTCCATTTACGAATAATCGCGTCAACAGTTGTCTCCTTCTCACCGAGCCGCTTGCCGATGGTCTTGTAGCTCATCCCAGCCTTGTGCAGATCTACAATCTTGTCCCTGACGTCCTCAGACAGCTCTTTGGTCTTTCCCGTGGTGGAGAGGTTGGAAACTGATTGATTCTGTGGACAGGTGTCTTTTATACAGGTAATGAGTTGAGACAGGTGTCTTTTATACAGTTAACGAGTTGAGATTTCTGAGTACTTTCTTAAAGCAAGAAGACTAATCTAACCGGTCTGTGGAAGCCAGAGTTCTTGCTGGTTGGTGTGGGATCAAATACTTATTTCACACAATCAAATGCAAATCAATTTATAATTTTGATGTGATTTTCTGGATTTGTTTGGGGGGGGTATTCTGTCTCTCACTGTAAAAATAAACCTACCATTACAATTATAGACCGTTCATTTCTTTGTCAGTGGGCAAACTTACAAAATTGGCAAGGGATCAAATAATTATTTCCTCCACTGTATATATATATATATACGTGTGTGGGCGGGTATGCGTTTGTGCCTGTATTTAAATGCACAGACACATTTGATTAGATTAGACTTTATTAATCCCACAGTGGGGAAATGTGCTCGTCACAGCAGCAAAGAAAAGACAAATAAACTGTGCACAATATGAAAAAAAAATCTACAAATACGTATGAGAATGATATCGAGGTGGCACCGGCGAGGGCACGGTGCTGCAAATAGGTCCCCACTGATTTTTTTTACAAAAGGGGAATCAGGAGCCAGAGATATCAAACATGTTACAGACTTAGACCTGCTGCCCAGTGGAGTTAATTAACTCCTTTTTAGACTGGAAGGTTGCTCAAAGGTCAGGGGACGACGTTAGTTGTTGGTGCAAAGCTAATGATGGTGTTTGGATTTCAAGCAGTGTCACTTGTTTTGTATTGATTACTTTAATGAAACCTGGTAAGGCCACTCCTAGGAATTGCAGTGAAAGCAAATTGATCTGTCCAGACATGTGGTGCATATTTTTAGTTCACTGTTGTTGTCGTCGTCGCAAAGGTGTATCATTCATCTGATCTGTAACCAGTACAAATTTCTGCCCTGTAAAGAGTGAGATTGACATCTGGATTTGATCTCAAAGGAACTGGTGTTTCATTGTGGTAAGCATGTAGGCACTCGTGGTTATAGATGCTGTCAAAATAAGCTAGTTGCTTTGCAATTCAGTTTTTAAAAGTAAGTTGACGTATGGCTGCAATTACAGCAAGTGTCACTTTGAGGCGGTTGTCTTTGTTGTTGATGGCAATGTGGTTGTTTTTTTTTGCCTGTTTTCTCCAGAGCACCATCAACCCAGTGGATGGGATCTACCAGCCCTCTCTGGACACCCCTGTAGTCAACACCACAATGCCAACACAGACCACACTACCCACAGGTACGACCTCGTGTCACGCATATGTAGAAGCAGCAGCTGTATTCAGAACGTGTGTTCATTAGCTCAGTGTGTTCAGACTCACCTTCATCCACAGAGATTGTTTATGTTTTGTAATATACCTGTTTAGTTAGTTTGAATTTAATTTAATTATTCTATTTTATTTTATTCTATTTATTATATATACTGTGCATTTTTATATTTAATATTTTACTGTTGTTTTATTGATTTCCTGTACCTATAATGCTGCTGTAGCGAAAAAAAATGTCCCCTTGTGGGATTAATAAAGTAACTATCTATCTATCTATCTATCTACCTGAAGGTGACAACAGCTCCCCCTGTTGTTCAGATAATCAATTTATCTCTGCAACACAGTTGATGTTACAGAAATGTCTTTATTTCTTGCTTTTCTTTGCAATTTCATCCGCACAGACTGTTGTTTTTCAGTATTCTGTCCCTCAACAACATTTTAAATTGTTATGTTTTACTTTGGGTCTGAAGACAGTGGGCTATAACCTGAAACATGTTCTAGTATGACAAAATCAGTGTCGGTTTTTGTAAATATATTGTCATTGTTTGACGATAAATTGATACAGGTGTTCCTGACTAGTGAAAATCAACAGCAGGATCTATAACAACATGATATACATTATTATTTTATGTCTTTGTGTGAATATACTTATTAACATACAGTAATTCTCTCTGAAAAGGAATTTATTAGTGTTGTTCTGTGTTGAAGCAGATTCCTGTTCTTTAGGGTTCTTGTGTTTTCAGTCGCATTAGCCAATGAAGAACTGTTTGAATTTAATCGCACGGCATGACAAAGCTCTGACTAAATTTGGTCAGATAACGATGAGTAGACTGTTTAAAAATGCTGTGAAAATGAACATCACAAAGTAGGACATTCTAATTTCAGTCTCTTAATAGACTGTGTAATCCCCCCCCCTCTGCTGAAGCTTCTGTCTTTAGCGTCTCGGATCATTTTCTCAGCATCCTGTCACGTGAGATGAGATGCTGACTTTAATTTGATCAGGCTTCATTTTGAGAACTAACTCCTCTGCTTTCTGTTTTTGCTAAAGACGCTACTCAGGTGTGTAAATCTGACCAACGGCCCTCCACGTTACCTGTTGGTCCTGTCGTCACGGTGATGGGCAGTCTGCAGACCCCGACTCCCAACAGCACAGGTGAACGTTCACTCAAACACTGTTGTTATGTTGATAATTAAGAGTGAATTATACCTTCCTCTGTTGCTTACAAGAAACATGAAATATCATGAACTGCACTTATTTTTTTGGTTTGGTGCAGTTTCCCAGCAGCTACATTTATTTACCAAACATACAAATAATCTTTTCCTGTTAAAAAAAAAAAAAAAGTCATATCACATGATGTTCATTGGCAGATGGAGTTTTACCCGTTTGCACTGGAAGGATATTTTTTTCTGCAGTTTATATCACGATAGAAACGCATAATGTTATAATGTTAATGTGTTGTGACAAAGTGAAAGTGGCTTCTCGTGATGAACCTACAGTTCATTATCAGCTGAATCTAATCTGCAGCTTCGCTTGGCTTTATGGAGCATTATAGTGTGTTTCTGCTCATTGTTTATCTGTCTGATCTGCAGGGTTACTGTTTTGGTTCATTTCCACTGCTCTCACAGTGTCATGTTTGCCTGCACAGACAACTACTCTCAGTGAAATAGCTCTATAAAGCCACTGTACACAGCCTTCTCTGCAGCAAAACGTCAGAGGGGCACAATGAGCAACTAGCTAGTGAACAGAGTGGAGCGTTTAGCAGCTAAAGAAGCCGATATTTCCCTCAGGAGACCACAGTGAGGACCAAACACAATACTGCTGCTCAGTAGCTGCTGGATGTGTGAATAAGCAACTGAACAAGATCACTTTATCAACTTGAAAGGGGATGAAAGCTGTTGACTACTGTGTTTCTGCTGCCCCCAAGTGGCCAACGTAAGCAGTTACAGCATGTTTATGGTTCATTCTTGACCTTCAAAACAACATTTAACAATTGACCACTTCAAGGTACATTTAGTGTCTCTTCAGGAGCTTTCAGTTATATGACATTATCTTCATTAGCAGATAGAAAGGAGATTGTTTTGTCAGCTGCTGTTTTCAAGGTCAAGAATGAACTTCAAACTTCACACTTTGTTTTATCTCGGTCTCCTATAACAGGTTTGTAAAAAAAAAAATAAAAAAAAAGATCTTACTGTACCAGCGTTATGAGTTACATGGAAGTGTTGTATTGCTCATTCCACAGGGAAAAAAACAGCAGAGAAATAACATTGTGTAATATTATTATGTATAGCTTGTAGAGGTTTTAATTTAAAAACAACATGAAGCCAATGCAATAGAACAAGACAATGTAAACTTGTTCTGTCCAGGTTGTACCCTGCCTCAAGTAATTGAGCTTACTTCAGTAAAAACAGTAAGACCACATAAAAAATGTTCAATTATCAGTAAAAGCCCTGCATTCAAAATTTTACTTGAGTAAAACTACATTTAAGTACTGTCAGCAAAATGTAATATAAAAAGTAAAAGTACTAGTTTTGCAAAATGGCCCCGATGTAGTGTTATATTTATCATATACAAGTTACTGGAATATTGCCTCATTTACATAGGCAGCATTTAATGTTGTCATTGGAGAACCAATTTCAACACATACTGTTCAATAGTGTAACCTTCACAAGACATTGTATTTGTAACTAATTGATCATTTATTGGTCCTGTGATGGACTGGCGATCTGTCCAGGGTGTACCCTGCCTTCGCCCAAAGTGCCCCCCCCCCCCCCCTCGGGACCCTGTTCAGGATAAAACAGGTATAGATAATGGATGGATGAGCATTTATTTTACATATAAAATATTCATCTAAGAAGTAACTATAGTTGTGAAATAAATGCAATAGAATAAAAAGTCAAATACTTTCCTCTAAAACGTAGAGGTAGCAGAAAATGGAAATGCTCCAATAAAATACTTCTGAATTGTACTTAAGTACAGTACTTGATTAAATGTACTCGGTTACATTCCTTTGCTGGCAAAGGTAGTAATGACATTTATTATTCTAGTACTTCTGTGTCAGTGAACATAAAGTGAATTAAAAAGCCAAGTTCAACAGCAAAGGAAAGCTGAAGCAGAGGCTGCTGCCTGTTTGTCCCGTGTGCTGAGGCAGCAGTATTAAAACGCTGTGCTGTGCACTAAGGAGGCAGACCGCATGCTTGAGAGTCCGTACTGTCAATATGCTCTGCGGAGAGAGCCGTCGCCATGTTAAAGACGGCTTCACGTCGCTGAGCACAGGCTGCAGGGCTCAGACATAAGTGCTCCGGTTGATTTGATCACCATGACGTGTCTACTTTATGAGTAACGATTTATTTATTAGCTCTATAAAAGTAAGACGCTACAAGAGAGCGCTGCCATGACGCACAATGATTTATTTATTTTTTTTCTCTCTCTATCAGGGAGTGGCGCTTCAGGCCCGAGCAGCGGCGTGGCGTCACCGTCTCACATGCCCCTCCCCTCGCACTCAGTGCCAGACTTCTCCTATTCCTCCAGCGAGGATGAGTTCTACGACGCTGACGAGTTTTACCAGAGCAGCACTTCCCCCAAACACTGCATAGAGTGAGTACGGTATCGCACCCCACCTCCCCTCAACCAACTCTGCATATAGGACATGTGTTGTTTTATAGCCTGACAGCAGCTCCGTGATTATAGAGTTTAGCAGCTCAGGTGGGGAAATGCCGCTTCGAGCGAAGACCAATCAAACTGCACGTGCGGCTCCAATCAGAGAAGCCTGCAGCAAAATTGCCTGTGAATTTTCGACTTACTCTTCATCCCCTCATCTCACCTGCTTCCTTACCGACCACTCTGACTCTCGTGCCCCAGTCCCTCAGGGCCTCCAGCTGCCTCACCCCTCACTAATGAAGAAAAGGCGTTGAAACGACCCGACACCACCGAGTCCCTCAACTCGTCCATGTCCAACGGCACCACAGATGCAGGTGAGAAGGAAAAGCGCCCACAAGACACTCGCAAATATACTGCAGCCTCCTTCATTCAACACAAAGCAGGAGTTCTGTTCAAGTAGGAGGTGACAACAGCTGTACGCCCAAGTAATTTGATCACATTTTAGTGCGTCAGTCATGTCCAAGACATGGAAAAGGCGGGGAACGGCATGTTTTTTCAGCCACGTGACACTTCTGATTGTCTGTTGTCTTCAGACCCGTTTGACAGCCACGATGACCGTGACGATGAGGGTGAGGGGGAGTCTGTGGAAGAGCACAAGAGCGTCATCATGCATCTGCTCTCTCAAGTTCGTCTGGGAATGGACCTCACAAAGGTATGGACCTGTGTGCATGTTACTGCTGTATGTACCACTCCAGTCTTATCGTCACCCGCTGGTCTCTCTGCAGTCGTCGGTTTGCTCTCTAATATCCTCCATGTAAGCTCTTCCTCTTCCTCCTTCACTGTATTTCACAGGTGGTCCTGCCCACCTTCATCCTAGAAAGGAGATCTTTGTTAGAAATGTATGCAGACTTCTTTGCACATCCCGACTTATTTGTAAGGTACGTCCCATTTCGACAACTCCTCTTGTCTCCTAACCATGATTGGTTAAAGCGTAAACAGTCATTCAGTACTCCTTTCCTTTGTTTCCAATTAGTATCGCTGAGCAGCTGGAGGCGCGAGACCGCATGGTTCACGTGGTGAAGTGGTACCTGTCAGCCTTCCACGCAGGGAGGAAAGGCTCAGTGGCCAAGAAACCTTACAACCCCATCCTGGGCGAAGTCTTCTACTGCCACTGGGATCTTCCTAGCGATACAGAGGATCCCTCTCCACACACGGTAACGCCACGTACCCCGCCCAGTTCCTCACTGCTTTGCACTCTCAATGAATTCAGCTATGGGATGGCATTTTATTATTTCACCTTGAATGCATCTGACACAACTTTTACACCTCCCTAGTAAAAGTCAAATTTGGTTTGTGCCTGATTTATTGCATTTCAGTATCAAAAAAAGGTACCTGTTTACATGCACCAAAGAAAATTGTCCCGTTGCAAGCTGTTTGTTATGATACTGTAAGGACCAATGAGACACTGTATGTGATATTTAGTTGTGCAAATGAACTTGAATTACTAGAATAGTCACCTTAGCAAACACTCTGCTTTCTTCTTTTTTTTACATACATTTCTATTTTCTTTGTTAACACAGTCACAAAAAAAACAAATTTCAGTTGTAATATGGAAAAGATGTTATCGATTGTCAGTCCTTCTTTCTATTCTTCACTTTCTTGTGTCCTCCAGGAGACGGTATCAGAAGGCCCAGTTCCCTGGTCTTCAACCAACAGTGTGTGTTTTGTGGCAGAGCAGGTCTCTCACCACCCACCCAGTGAGTGTCCAACCGTCTTCTTCAGTGATTACACAGCTCTGACAAAACCCGTAGGAAACCCATAGGATCCAGAAAAGTGTGGTGGCACTCATCATTTGTGTGATCACCAGCCATACGTTTTTTGTTGGTTTTTTACATCATTTGACATTTAAGAGGCCACAAACTTTACAGGAAACTGTTTGATTTGTAGAGAAAAACCCTTCACCATCACTGATATGTTACCACTGTCCTAAACTCCTTGTTTTGTCTCTCCTTCCTGTAGTTTCTGCATTCTACGCAGAGTGTTTAAATAAGAAGATCCAGTTCAACGCTCACATCTGGACCAAGTCTAAGTTTCTCGGCATGTCCATAGGTGTCCACAATATTGGCCAAGGTAAACCGGACACTTCCTCGTTCACGCCAAAACGTACATTTTTACACAGTCTGTTCCAAATTCCTGCAGCTGTAATTCTGTTTTTTTGTATTGCAGGCTGCGTATCATGTCTGGAGCATGACGAACATTACATTCTCACCTTCCCCAATGGATACGGCAGGTAGGTGTTAGTCTGTGTCAGTGTGTGTGTGTCACCACTGACCTGCTGTTGGCTTCACTGAGCTGAACCTGTCTGCCCAGGTCGATTCTGACTGTGCCGTGGGTGGAGCTGGGCGGGGAGTGCAACATCTCCTGCTCCAAGTCGGGCTACAGCGCCAACATCGTGTTCCACACCAAACCCTTCTACGGCGGGAAGAAGCACAGGATCACCGCTGAGATTTTGTAAGAGGAAAATGGTTCTACAATTTAAATATGCAGTTCAAACACTGTTAAAAGACTGAGTAAAATATACAAAAGCGTGACAATTTTTTTTTCTTCCCTTTCTCTCTACAGTCCACCAAATGACAAGAAATCGTTCTGCTCCATTGAAGGAGAGTGGAACGGAGTGATGTATGCCAAGTGGGTAACTGGAGTGAGTCCTTTTGTTTCTTCGTTTTTAATTTTTTTAATAAATTGCAGGAATTATGTTCACTTAATAAATTAATACATAAATAAATGTCTTGTGTGTTTCCAGGAGAACACAGTGTTCATAGACACCAAGAAGATGGGCATCATTAAGAAGAAAGTGAGGAAACTAGAAGACCAGCTCCAGTACGAGTCCCGAAGGTGAGAAGAGAATCAGTTTTCTGAACTCGGCCTTCTTGCAAAATGTTTTACTTTTAAATGTAATTAACCCTGTTTGACTTTCACACCTTCATTACACTAGACTATGGAGAGATGTGACGCTGAACCTGAAGCTAAAAGACATTGATTCAGCAACAGAAGCCAAACATCGGTTGGAGGAGAAACAAAGGGCCGAAGCCAGAGAAAGAAAGGAGAACGAGCAGCAGTGGGCGACCAGGGTGACGCTTTCTGCCTTCGTTTTTCAACCTTAACTAGAAAGAATCTTGATTTATGGATGTCAAAAGACCAAACTGGATTCAACAGAATTAGAAAATATAGACAAGCATAGATGCTGAAATTGACGAGTGTTTTAGTATTTAACAGATTTAAAGCTGCAACAAATAGTTGATTGGTTAATCGACAGAAGATTAATCACCAACTATTTTGAAGATCGATTGATTTTATTTTTTTTTTATTTTTTTTATTTTTTTTTGGGGGGGGGGGGGGGGGGTTAAGAAATAAATGCTAAAATTCTCTGATTCCAGCTTCCTAAATGTGAATGTTTTCTTGTTCTTCTAGTCCTCCGTGATAATAAACTGAATATTTTTCGGTCGTGGACTGTTTGTCAGGGCAAAACAAAACATTGGTCAACATGATTACTGACGTAAAGTAATTAACAATGGTAATAGTCATTGTCTGCAGCCCTGAACAGATTGTATTCAGTACAAATTGTCAGTACACTCAAAACACTAGCAAAATGATGGCAAAAACCTTGAAATGAAACAGATCCAGCAGCAGACAGATCAGTTTTAGAAATGTCAGATTAAACAGTTTACATTTCAGGATAAATTGTAATATGTGTTGCTTGTGTGTTTCTGTAGCTATTCCACGAGGACGGGGAGTGCTGGGTCTACGACGAGCCACTATTAAAGAGATTAGTCTCTCAGAGGCACTGAGAAGACGACGCCACACTCTTAAGACACACACCTACAAATGCATAAAGAAATGCACACACAACAGAGTCTTCATAAGAACTCTTTTGCAAAACCACTTCTTATCCAAGCCTTGGAATGACTGATGATTGAATACGTACACTGCTTTGCATTTGACTGTAAAACAATATGGAAATGAATGAAAAGCATCAAAGATGTAACATGAATATTAGTAAAAAAAAAAAAAAAAGCTCCTCTCCTTATTTGGGCGATCTCACTTCCACCGCCACTGATACCCGCCACCTGCCAACATGAGACTCTGCAGCGCAGAGTGGAGACGGGAGAGTGGACGCACGACTCGTGTCTCGACTCCATCAGCGTCACGACCTCACCCTTCAACAGCTCCACACCACGAGCCACGGCGCCACTCATTTCCCTACATGCGTGTGTTTGTTTTTTTTTTGCGGGAGGGGGAGGTTGGGCAAGAGGTCTGTGGCTGATGGCGTTCTGTTCAAGTTGACAAATAAAACAGCGGTCTACATCTCAGGGAATCTGGTGACTGAGGAAAGAAAGCTGCTGCATCCCTCTGAGAGTCTGACAGCCTTATAACGGTGGGACGGATGAATCTTAAAGAGGCGGGGGAGAAATTCTCTGCTTGCCTGCAACTAGTTATAACTGTTGTTTATATATAGATATACATATGATGGATATATAAATATATATTCTTTTTTTTTTTTTCTTCAATGCTCTTTTTCTTTCTTTTTCTTTCTGGCAATAGTGTAAACAATATTTGAGGATATGAATTTGATGGCTTTACATCTTTAGGAATCATTCCATTTTAGCCTTTTGATGTTTTGTTCCCATTTCGAAGGAAACTTTGCCACTTATTGGTTCATTCACACTGTTCTGTGTCTCAAGTGTTATCCAGATGCAAAGCCCTTCATCAGTCACAGCGTCTAAACGCGTCGATTTGTGGAGTCGTGATAGATTGAAGGAATATATGCAATACCGATAGAATAATTTACATGGCCTGTCAGAGGACAAAATTCTGTGTCCATTATGCCAAAAAAAAAAGAAAAAGGTTTTAAGGTTTTAGAAAAGGCTAAAGGGACTTTCATCTAGACAGAGAACAAACAATCCTCTGAAAAAAATGTCACCTGAAGGCATTTATGAACAAATGATTGTTTACATGTTTTTGTCTTTCTGGACAGCTGCTTCACGATGAGGACGTATAGCTAAGACACAGTCTGTAAAGTGGCACCTTGGCTCTGCACATCACCTGTCCTCGTTTCCTCTGTAATGTCAGAGTGGATCATCTTCACCCTCGTGTTGTCTGAGGGTGAGGAGAGTGAAAACGAGGCTCCAGAGTCGACCTCTGAAACACTGCTGCGCTTTCACAGTGCTGCTACTGTCTTCTACCGGTTCAGTCTTCTTGTAATAGTCTTTTTTTTTTTTTTTTTTTTTTTTTTTGTCTGATGTTTTTCACGGTTATGAACCACATAGAGGGCAATATTTATCCTGCTGTACACCTTTGCTTTTTTTGAACCATCATTCATTCTCTTATTTAGGTTGGATCTAAATGCAAATTATATTTGGATGAGATGGCAAAATTAAAAAAAAAAAACTGAAATTTCACCTGAAAATGCTGTAGCAAGCTCTCAACAGTCCCTCCTGTTATCTGTGTGGTTAGGACTTGATTAGCGGTTCTCCTGGAGATTTGGCATTGATGTTTGATTCATGTGGGAAAAGACCTTTAGAGTCATAAATCCAATTAATCCGGTGAAGGGATTTATAAAGATGAATATATTGCTGGTGCAGTATGAAAAAAATCTCCAACTCTTGTAGTTGTAGCTGTTGATTTATATCTTTCTTTGTAAGCGGACAATAATGCCTTTGAAAATAAACCAACAGAAATTAGAGTTCAAACTGAATTTGAAGCTTTTTCTTTGTATTTTCTCCTCCAATGTTTTGTCTTTGTAAATTCTGTTGAATAGAGGCCTTGCCATTCATTTCAGTATCGTTCAGTATTGCCTGATAGAGAGCAATCCAAACAAATGTATTTTTTATTTCCTTCTCATCATAACCATTGATTGTATCCGATTCTCCTGTTTAATGATGCATAATATTAAATCTCCATGAGGGTATTCCTGTGAGGTTTTGTCATGGTTCTTTCAGGCGAGTGTGCCCTCGAGTCTTTTTTTTCAAGAGTATTTTCTACAACGGTGACTGTTCTAGTCACCGGTATAGAAAATACTCTACGCCTCAATGTCTGATGAGCACGCATGCAGTTTTGTTTTCAGCATTCACCACCCACCCTGTGTATGTACCCCGTCACCGCCAAGATCAAATAGAGTCCAGTCTGTGTGTGTCATCTTCATCAGACACCCAGAGTTTAAAACTACCTGGTCTCTGGTTTAAAGTGGCAATTTTTATTAAACAAACGTTTTTGTATTTTCAGTTACCCTAACCAGATAGATGGACTATTAAAATCCATACTGGTACATAGAGTTTGTTGACATCATGTTACTTTCAGATGATTACAAATCATTTTTCACCTGATTAGACACAATCTAGACATAATCAGCAGGGCATTTGAAAACATCTGTGTGGTCAGGACCACTGAGCAACACAGTACCCGCCTTTATATTGTGCTTTAGTCGGACAAATTTCCAGTCAGTCAAATTACCAAAAAACAAAACATCTTCAGGGAATCCTATGGGTAACAGAATTATTGTTGAATGAGCAGATGACAATTGCATGTCACTTTCTATATATATATATATTTTTTTTTATCATTATAGTGTTTTTTTTAGGATATCCACGTATTATTTTTGTTCTTTTTAACAGATTATAATCGCAGTTTAATTTAAAAGAAAAAGCGTAGGACACGAGTGTAATTGTTATGTCATGTATTCTCGTATTAGACCAGCAGGGGCGCCAGTCGTCTTGCTATTCTTTTCCCATCAGGCTTTGCGACATGTGCTATAAAAACGCCTCGCGCCCTCTTTCCTGTCTCACTCTCCGGCTGTCCAGCAGGTAAAGATGTCGTGTCTGTTTTGTTGCTGCTGCTCCTGTTCACTTTTTTTTAATTTTTTTTTTTTTTTTATTATATGGTATTGTGCGACCTTTGTCATGATTTGTGTAGCCTTATGTTTTCCTCTGGTCAACCGGTGCTTTTAAATGTTTGTCCTGTAACGCGACGCTGCTTTCAGTGCAACGTCAGCAGGCCTCAGCCACGTGTCTTACCCCACACACGTGGAACTTGCTGGTTTTACCATCCGGTTGTTGCTGTTTTCACTGAAACTAAAGTCGGCGCATTACATTTTTCGTCCCTTGGATACATGATGAAATAAATGTTGGTAGGGACATCTGAGTGAACGTGAGGAAACGCCAACCTTTCTGACTCTTATGGGACGATAAAACGTGAAGGCCGGTCAGGTTAGCTACGCAGCTCCTGCTGCTGGTTGGGACATGAGCTCAAGGTTGACTCGAACTGCAGGGAAGAGCATCGGGGTTTTATTTATTTTATTATTATTTTTTTTTAATGCAGTCCATTTTAATTCTGTTTGCAGGGCTGCAGACGCAGGATGCGTGGGGATGGAAGTGGACATCAAATGGTGAGAAGTTACTCCTGTGATTTCTGGAAGTGTTTTACGGAGGTTAATTGAAATCATTTTGGTCGTGAGTCTTTGCACTATGTAGGACACACACGTGGCCCGTGTACCCCAACTCATGTTATGTTCTTATTGTAGGTTCACGATGCTGATCCTAACCTTTGGAAATCATCGATTACTTGATCGGTAAGCGGGTTTTGTTTCACCACTGAACTCCTCTTGTCTGGAAGTCGATGATGATTTATGTATAAGAGTAGTGGACAGAAGTGATTTCTGAACAATTTTGCACCTGAGACTTAACATTGAAGCTCAGCTCTTTTGATCTTTATAACCAGTAAAGTCCTAATGAGGTTTATCTCCACAGATGTTTGAAAACTCCACAGACATGAAGAAGCTGCCCAGAGGTAAGACTTGGTTAGTTTTGCCTCTCGGGGTATTTTAAGATGGATTTATGCTTCCGAGTTGTTCCTTGTGGCAAATGTAGTTGAGCCAGTTGGAGTCTTCAGATTCCTACGCAAATGTAACAATGGAGCAATTTCAAAATATTTCACTACAAGTAAAAGTCCTGCATCTAAAAATCATACTGAAGAATATAAAGTGCAGGTTTGGTCCCGCCGGCTGATGTATGCCTTTATTGGATGGTGACGCGTTTGTGTGTTAAGCAGCATGTTACTGTAGCTGCTGCAGGAGGAGCGAGTTTGAACAACTTTATATCCAGTTTTAATTGGGACGGCAGATTAAATGAGGGGTCAGGCGGATGATTACTGGGAGAAGAAAAAGACTTCCATTTTCACTTTTTCAACTTTTACTAATCTTATTTGGAAAGATTATTTGACCATTTACCAAAATAATTTGGACATTTCAAATGTGATCCTGACTACACACGTGTTTTTTTTCACCTGTAAACAAACACCTCAGGGAAGCATCAGTCTGTCTTCACCCTTCACACAATCCCTGTGCTGCTGTGATGACAATTATTTGCTACTCTCGACAAGATGGATGACGATACTCCCAACCACCATGTTGAAATCTGAGGCACTGACAACCTGGTGACTGCCAGCTGATGCTGAAAGATGTTTTTATTAATTGTATTTGTTAATCTGCAGGTGTGCTCATGTCAGAATCTACTCTTCAGACATCCAGAACAGGTAATGAACCAAAACTAGTCGACCCAAGTGTTCTCATAACGAACTGTCAATGATGATTTTGTTTAAAAAAAACATTGGGAATCTCTCTGAAAAAGAGTGAAAGATGACTTTAATCTGATGCAGTACAAATAATACAAAAAAAAACCACGTGTTCAATTTTGGACTTCAAGTAATGTGTGGTTTCTTGCTTGCAGAGCATTCTGATGTTCTTGGATCTGGTCATCCATATCACTGGTGAGTTTGTGCTGCAACTTGACTTGGTGCAATATCAATCTGATGCAGTGATGACAGCATAGTTCAACTGATAACTGTGACGAAGAAACACGTCTTTCGCTCCTATCTGATGCATTGGCCTCCAGAACCCGTGAGGCCGCTGGATTTCTGAAGTGATTTATTTAAAAAATATATATAAATCCTTACATTTTCAGAAAGGCTCCTCCGCTACCATCAACAGCGGTGAGGAATATTCCACCTGGATAAAGTCTCCAAAAGGCCGAGTGAAGGTGAGTCGAAGGGCGACGTATAACCCTCTTCAGTGACGTTTGATACAATGATGACAGCATAGTTCAACAGATTACACCATGAAGAATATCTTAATTGTCTTTCGCTCCTAGCTGATGTGTCAACTTTACTTATCCTCTACACCTGAAGTGTTAAAAACGGTAATGACAAATAATTTCTCTTCTCATCAGACATGTTCACCTCGCTGACCGACTCTTCACAGCTTTGGCGGTAAGCATCAAATCCCAGATTAACACTCTGCAGCTAACGTCATTCAGATGTGATGAATTTGAATCAGGTCGCTGATCCATTTGAGGAAATTAGTCACAAATTCTGATCTGTTCTGCATGATGACAGACTGCTTTCTAATATTTTTACATTAATTCACCCAAAGATGTCTTTACTTTACAGGGCAAGTTGGCTTGGGAGTGCTGCCACTGCAGAGGCCATGAAACAAACATGGTGAGTATACAAAGTGACATTTTAAAGCACATCAGACCCAGATGGCTGGAGTTGAGTTTACCTCATCAATTCTTACTTCCCATTAAAATCAATGGGGAAAATTGTATTAAAACCAGTCTGTACCAACATCTTCCTCATCTGGGTCTGAAGGCGCGCTGCATGTGTTAGCTGGGATCACGTTTGCTGCTCTAGTAAACCTCTGAGCCCTCTAGTCTGACCTACGTGATGATAAAGTAAAGACTGACTAAACCGTGGAGTCTGTTATATTAGCTCTAGCTGACCTGGTCACTGTATGAAGTTTATGTTGACACCCTGTGTGCATTATCAACTCACGTTGCTGTCTCTTCAGCTTGTAGTCTCACTGGAGGCCAGTGTGCAGGACAAGGACGAGAACCAGAGGTAAGAAAAAGACTTGAGGAGCCACATGACAGTCATGGGTTCAGTGATGTCTTAACAAATGTCTGACCTGAACTATAATGTGGACAAAATGTTACTGAGAAACCCAGTCAATTAATGATTAATCAGTCAGTCACTGATGTGTAATAAGGTGTTTTTGTTTTTACTTTCTCCTTCAGGAAAAATGTTTAAAGTTGAACTGGTAAGTGTTAAAGTCACTCAACTACTTGATCTAATTTAGAAGGAAATTGTCTGATTTTTAAAATTTAAATTCCACCACACGACCAGTGATGAAAAGATTCTGCCAAATGATTTGTGATGATTATAACCCTAACCGTTCCATTTTCTTCTGAGGTCTGTGTGGTTGGTAACATTGCTGCTTTCTCTTGTTAGTTTCCTCTTTTTAATAAGCATTTTAATATGCGTATAACGGAGTCATTGTTTTTCTCAGATTTTTTTTGTCAACATTGGCTGCTGCTTTGCTTGGATATGACCATCAGTCTGCAGCGTTGAGCGTCCTGACCCATCCCCAGTGAGATGACCCCGAGATGTTGTCGTCGTTGTCATTTGATACATTGTTGCAATAAATTAATAATATTGTACCTGATTGCGTGGTGTCATATTTTTAGGCTGGTAGGTAGTTTCAATATTTCAGTATCTGTGCCAATTAAAAATGTTTACTGTTAATCATGGTTTAAATACTGGTCAACATTAGAATGAACGACCTTTTTGAAAGACATCAGCTGGAAATGAAACTTGTGTATACGTCACCGGAAATGATGCGGCTGTCCTTTTGTGAACTGAAGCTAAAGGTGCGTTGCCTTTTTTTGTATTTGTGCACCGCCAGGGCGGCAACACGACTAAATATGGCCGGGTAAAATGAACCGGTGTCCCGATAGCTGCAAGACTGCTTGTAGTACCCGCCCCTCTGAAAAGGGGCGGTGCCAAATAAAAAGCACGCGGGGGTACAAATCAAGCGCTCCTCCTCTGCTACCATCAACAGCGGCGAGAGGTGGGGAATATCCCACCCGGATACAGGAGGCCGCCAGTAAACGGGCAGGTTTAAATACATGGGGAAACGGCATCGTTACCCAGTCTCATCTCGACGGCCTCGGATCCTCTTCCTCCTCCCCGATGTTGGTGCGCTGTCTCCTGCCTCTGCTCTGCGTAGTGTCCGCAGAGGCAGACTTCTTCCAGTTCGACAGCATTTGCAATGTCTCCTCTTACTATTTTAATTACATTTATTGCAACATATGGGAGGGGGAGTGTCAGCCCAACCAAGACGATGCTACACAACAAGGTAAGAAAAACGACTGCTCTCCGGCTCTTATGTCATTGTCACGTTCACCTCCTTTGATGCACAGTTTCCCAGGTTTGCTCTGTTGATGTATTGCTCAGAGGATACAGGGGCTGTTGCACAAACTGACGTGTTGTCTTGGTCTTGATGCTCGCAGTTCCTACCAGGGACCTCTGGTCAGGCTTTCCTCAGGACTACATCAGCGTGCTGCATCAGTGGTACTGTAGCCTGGGCCAGTGCTGCGAGTCCGGAGACTGCAGGATAACAAACAACATCACAGGTAGCGCACTCCAGCTCCCCCCACCCACCAAAGTGTGTGTGATACTCTCTTTAGACATAACTGTAAATCCCTATTGTCATATTGATTATTTTTTTTAAATCCAATGTCTGATGTGGAGTAGTCGTGACAAACACTGCACACACTGACAGCCCTGATGGATGATCATGATCTCATTGCAGGACCAACCGGTTCCTCTGTAAGGTGTGTTAACACAGAGCATGTCAGTGTGTAACATGTATCTTACCAGCAGTCATAAAGAGTATTGCACTTCATGCTTTATAACCATTTCCTATTTCCCTGAGTTATTGTAGTGGTAGGTTCATCAAACGTTGGTAGCTTCTGGCATTTTTTTTTTTTATAACCGTGAAATCCATAAAAGTTGCAGTCATCGCCACACATTTAAGTGAAATTACACACTGGGCCAGATTGATATTGTGTAGGTTAGGGTGTTTTTCTGCCACTAAATAGATTTACCTCTCTTTACCTTTCTGCACTTTGTAGAAAAAAAAAAAAATCATAACAGAAGCCGAGAATACGTTCATATTTTGTCATGAAAATGGTCAACTTCAGATTTGGAATTTGACCCTCAGAGAAGAGCTGCTGCCTGTCCTCAGAGACATTTGAGACTGAGGCTTTCAGACTTTCTGGGAAGTGTGTAAAAACTAGTTTAAACTAACCAACCCAAACTAATTTCCTACTTTTGTAAAAGTTTTTGAAGCGCCGCAGGATCTGCTGACCTCTGCTGAGAGCCTTTCTGTACAAGAATCAGTCTACAAGTTTCATGCCATTTGTTGGCTGCTCGTTAGCTGCAGGGTAAAATACATGATTGCTTTGTTACATTAAATATACTATTGCATATTATCATAAACCATTGTTATCAGTGACCAGTTGAAAAATATTGGTATACATTTTTTTTTTTTTTAAATCTCTGTTAGACTGTATTAACATGCTAAAAGATGTTTATACTGAGAAGAAATAAAATATATAGAATTAAAATTAATTTCTGGTGTTTTAGGAAGATACAGTGTAAAAACAATACTGCATATTATAAGGTTGTGCAAATGATACCAGGTGTAGTTGACATATAACGCCCTCATTTTGTTGTCTTCATGTATTGACATCACATATTGTAATTGAACACATGCCGTACATACGTTAAAAATGTAAATACATGTGGTATTATTCTTTATCTGGCTCTGTCACTTCAAATCTGTGCCTGCAGGTCTGGCAAAGGACCTTCAGACGAAGCTCCACGGGCAGCACCTGGTTCAGTCTGTGGTTCTGAAAGCCATTCAGGGTTTCATCAACAATCCAGAGTCCAACAAGCCACTGACGCTCTCCTTCCACGGCTGGTCCGGCACCGGCAAGAACTTTGTGGCGCGGATCATCGCTGATAACTTGTACCGGGACGGGGTGAAGAGCGAGTGCGTCCGTCTGTTCATCGCCCCGTTCCACTTCCCTCACGCAAGACTAGTGGACACGTACAAGGTAGGACACGCAGTCCCCTCGTTGGCACAGAGCTGGCTGTTCTGTGCCAGGAACTCACTGGCTCGGTTATTGGAACACATGCTGCCAGTCAGATGTTTGGTTGGTGTGTTGTAATTCAGCGATAATAACGATCAATGCCGACCTGTCTAGGGTGCTGCCTTTGCCCCCTCGTGACCCTGTTCAGGATAAAGCGGGTATAGATAATGCATGGATGGACAGCGATCACAGTTTGGACAGATGCTTTAGATCAAACATTGATGCAACCAGACAGATACAGACATGCATGGATATTTGGAACCTGGAATTGGTCCAACCAGGCCATCGGTGACAGCGTTGTCACGTCCACACACATGTTTACTCATCTACTGCGTTCGATTACAACATGATGTTGACTTAGTTTTATTACACAAAATGGTCTAAATTCAACAGAGTGCGGTGGCGCAATAATCTTTAAACAAAATGTGGAACATCTGCTGGGACTATATGTCTTCATAAGGTAAATTATTTAAAGGACATTTTTCCTTCAAGAATAAATTGCAGTGGAAATGTGTCTTTGTCAAGGCTTAAACAGACACTATAGTGCAGGTCTTGCCAAAAGTCTTGGAGTGCAAATATTTGCAGGTTTTAAACCACAAATCTTTCTAAGTGTTTGTTTCATGTTAATATCAGTCAACATATATCCAGAAATATGTATACATATATATACATGTCTACCTACGTACGTATATATAGAAATACATATGCATATAGAAATATATATACATACATATATAGATATATTTATATATATATCTTTATATGTATATATATTTATAGTATTTGTTATTTACTTTAATGGGTTTTTTTTATTTTAAATCCTGAAACTTAAATTTGACCCGAGACTTGATTTTTTTTTTTACTTCTAGGTAAAATGTCAGACTCAAAATCTTAATTTCAAAACTACACGTGACTTCCTTTCCTTTTGCAGATCTTCAGGTTTCACCGATGTAGTGATTGATGCTGTATTTTGGTCTTCCTCCTCGTTTCCAGGGCCAGCTGCGAGAGGCGATCCGAGACATGGTGCTGCGCTGCCCTCAGACGCTGTTCATCTTTGACGAGGCTGAAAAGCTCCACCCAGGCCTCATCGATGCCATCAAGCCCTTCATGGATCACTATGACAACGTAGATGGGGTCAGCTACCGCAGAGGCATCTTCCTCTTCCTCAGGTCAGTCGATGGTATCGGACACATCATGTCTTTTGAAGCTGGATCATAAACTCACCGCCATGCAGACTGTAACTGCACCTCTGGTCCAGATATTCTGGCAGCTCATTTATGATGAAGAATATTTCTCCTTCTGCCTCCGTTAGCCCTCTTTATGGATTTTTCATGCCTTCAATTCCTCATGTCACATGAGTGCCGACGAATAGTCTGTTCAGTCAAATATAGAAAAGCGTTTTTCACTACACAGTTATGTTACAACGATATAATGTAGGATAGGATAGCCTTGATTATGAATAATGCATGGTAATATACAGAAAGTATTGTAGTAAATCATCATTTTGATGTGCAGTTTATTAAACTTCATTTTCAAATAAATGATTTAATTTGTTTAGATCTAATTTTTTGACATAATAACTGGGTGGCAATCAAAAGTTTCAAGACTCCTTTTGTTGTGTGCAAATGCTGCTGAGTACCATGATGAGCACGGGGCGGGGGAAGCTGTAATCTTCCTTAGTAATAAACAAGTTACTTCAAAAAACGGCACCCTTGTTCCACACGTTTTTGTGAGTGCTGTTCCGTGTGTGTTTGCAATTCCTCCACAGACTTGAACAGGCAGCACATCCAATTTAGCGTCAAACTCGGGAAATCGCCAACCGAGAACCTTAAAATGCTTCAGATAATCTATGGCAATGAAGCAATAAGCCAGGCAGGGTGTTTTCGAGTGGTGTTAGTGTTTCAAGAGAGGCAGATACATCACTGTCCAAGACGGGAGAAGGCGCATCAGGTCAGGAGCAGCCAGGTCGTTTTTCTATGACACTCGCTGGGCTGAGCACAGTGAATTCACCCCTCGGGGTCGGACTGTCAACACCGAGTTATACAGCGATAATCTGAGACGCAAAATTTGATGTGCGCTCTGCTCAAGTTTATGGTCAATTTGCAAATGCTCTTTGAAAACAATGCCCTCAAAAACCTGTGTAATTCAGGTGTTGATTTAGATCAAGAGACATAACTTGGGAGTATTTGCTCATGAGAGTTATAGCTTCCCCAGCACATCACAGTGATGCACTGCCTTCGGGCACGACAAGAGCCGTCTCTGAACTGTTTGATTGCTCCTCACACTGTATTAAGCATGAAGTTAATGTATTTTACAAATGATAAGCAAAAAAGTTGCTGTAATCTGTGATCTGACTGACATCCTTCACTTTGGTACCAAACCAGACACAATCAGATCCTTTGCAAAACTCCAACAACTGCAGATATTTGACATTATGTTGTTGTCACTGCAGCAATATTGGAGGTGCAACGATCAACGACGTGGCGCTGGACTTCTGGCACTCTGGTCAGAACCGAGAGGACATCGGTATGGAGGACCTGGAGCATCGGCTACGAGCTGAAACGATGGAGTCTCAAGGTTCGTGCAGCAGAGCCGGGTTTCAGCTTCTCCTCAGGTTGACAGATGTTTTTTTTTTACACAAGTGGCAGGTGTTTGATACTCAACTGTTCTGATTGACAAATAGCTCAAAATGATTAGCTGAAACCTGCACAGAGCTGCAGTCGGGCGTACGGGTTCTCGGCGCTGCTACGAGCAGCCTTTTCACATTAAAGCAAGTCCTTTCTATCGTAATATGAAAAAAATGGTGGAACTTTAATCGTTTTTTCCTGCGGCCCTCTTTCGTAGGTGGGTTTGCTCAGAGTGAGCTGATGTCCGGTCACCTGATTGACTTCTTCGTTCCCTTCCTGCCTCTGGAGTACCGCCACGTCAAGCTCTGTGCGCGGGACGCCTACGCGGCTCGAGGTCTGGAGACGGACGAAGCCACGCTGGATGAGGTGGCCAAGGCGATGCTGTACGTCCCCAAAGAGGAGAGACTGTTCTCAGCCCAAGGATGCAAGTCCATACCGCAGAGGATCAACTTCTTTCTCCCCTAGAAGGAAAGACAGACAAGCAGAGAGAGAGAGAGACCTGGAGGAGGTGTAAGATCGCTTTACCAGCCCATCTGCCAACGGAGCCACAGAGGAGACGTGTCTTCTTTGCTCTGCTCTGCTCTGCTGTGCGTGCTTCCCCCTCCCCCCACAGACACAACACGTGTCTGTCCAGGTCCCTCAGAGACGGCCGGACGGCGAGGGCAGATCCAGTGTTCGAGGTGGGAGCGGCGTGACCCATCCCTGCAGAGATCAGCGGTGTCGCAGGAGACGCGTTCATGTCAGACAGTCATCGTGTGAAGCGCGGCTGCCCTCCTTCACCTGCCCGGTTCGAATCCTCACAGTGTCAAGACAGAGACGGGAAGAAGACGGCGGATGTCCGCGGGATACCGATGCATTTTTGTCTCTCACTATTTATGTCTGTTCATCCCCCGTTGAGTTGCCCTTTCATCATTTGTGTGTTAGTATTTGCATGTCACACTGATTATCGTTGTGCCATATTTGAACATTGTTCACATTATTTTTGTGGAGTGTCTTTAATGCACACTTGTTAGTTTTAATCCATTAACTAGTAGTGAATATTAAATGGCACTGTGTTGTGAACAGTTAGGAGTGTGTAACAGGTCCAACCGTGACAGAACTTGTTACTTGGAAAGGTGCCACGTGTCAAAAGCAATCTGCTTGTGTCAAAAGTCCGCTTTTTTTGCGTAAGTGTTAACAACAATGTGTTAAATAATTTATTTTTCAGTCATTTTAAGAGGGTTTATGTGAACATGCATCATCATCGCTTAACACGGACCTTTGGAGCATAGTTTGTTCATTGGCATGCATTTCTCTCATCCACACATTCACTCTCGTACTCTCACACTGGTTCAGTGTTTTTATGTTCTTTATAAGCTGAGGGTCACATCAAAAATAACAACGTGGAAAGAAATGATGTCTGACATGGTCCAAAGAAATAAACACTCAGTTAAACAACATCAGTTTTCATGCAGTGACTTGAAGGGCATTTGTGGAATTAAAGTGTAAGCAGTCTCAATTATGTGTTTTTTACTGTCTGTGGAGCCTTCCGTGATTTTGTTTAGTTTTTATAATGCAAGTACATCATACCAAGGCTGGTACAAATCTAGATTTGAAAGGGTTTTACAATGGACAGAATAATTTTGAATAATTTGAGTACTTTTTTTTTTTTTTCACTCTTTTCAGCTTCACAAATGTGTTGTTTTTGGTCTTCTTTCATCACAGGAACCAAAACCTCTAGATTTTTGAGTATTTTTCAGATAAAACCAGAAATTACAATTTGGCAACCTGGGCTCTAAGTAGTTTACATTATTACAGATGATGACTATGATCATTGGTATATGATTTGATTATGTAAATAATTGGTAGATTATTTGATTATGTAAATAATTGGTAGATGCCCAGCTTAGTTTGACCTTATTTGCATGTTTGAGCTTGGTTGTGCAATTGTTTTTAATACTTATCTGCTGAAGGGAAAAGGTTTTTCTGAGTCTACTGTAAGTCTGAGTTTATGAAGTATAGTAGTTATACAAACGTGATTTTCTGACATCTCAACTACTTTCCAGTATGCAACTTGAATCTGAATGCACAAAGCTACTGTGAAAATGGACTTCATGGTGAAGTATGAAACATCTGGTATCCTGCTGTTAAAGTTCTGAAAATATTAATATTTGCCCGTGCATAGATTCTGGATTATTTTCTTTACCATTTGTTATAAAACTATATCAGAAAATATAATTAGCAGTAGTAGAGTACTTTTAGTGCACATTTAATTTCCAGTGAAATATCCAGTATTTCCAGTATATACCCAATTAGCTCACACTGCTTGTTATCAGATATACTCAAGACTGCTACTTTATTGATATCATATTTTATCGTGCTGTTTATCCACACGCATTGTGATTGCTGTTTCCTTTCATGTGATTCACCCACGGCGCATCACCCTTCCTTGGGCGTGTATCAAGCAAACGCGTGGTCTGCTCCTATTGGCCACAGCTATTCCTCGTCCAGATTTTCCCTTTTCAGATTGGCTGAAAGCGACAACGCTTCCTTATTGAGCGCCGCAGCCGACGTCCAATCAGATTGAGACATCTGTTCCGAGCCGAGAGGAGAGAGGCGGCAGCGCCTCACTGTAATATGACTGTATGAAGAGACCGGAACGACGACTGCCGCCGCTGCACCGTGTAGCCAGACAGATATATTCACGCGTTTTGCAGTTCTAGCTCGTATTTGTGTTGGACGGGGGTGCCCGGGCTCGTCACAATGACGGCACTGTCGCTGCTTTTGATCGCCGTGTCGGCCGCATCCGTGCTGGCCGATTCCACTGTGTATTTCCGAGAGCAGTTTGAAGATGGGGGTGAGGTCTTTAACGCTGAATTCATTATTTAATTGCCTTGCTATTCTGTGTTGATACTGCACATTATTCAGATATGGCTGTATTAAATCAGTGCATGAGCGGTGAAAAACCGGTTGCCTGTTTTTCATGTTGGGGGTGTTGGATTGTATGTTTTATTTTTTTTTATTGTTTTTTTACATTAAAATTATACCTCCCTTTTCTGTGAGGCATCGTCTGCTCCCTGCTCAGGTTGACATTCATTTAGAAATCCACAGGACCACCATTCATCTATGACACCCCTCCTCTCCTCTCCTCTCCTCCTCTCCTCTCCATTCTCCCTGTTTTTCCACCCCCAGCTATCATCCAACCTTGTCCACCTCCCCTCCCCTTCCCCCCCTACTTGCACACATCTCTCCCCTGGCCAGTCATTGTTACCCCTCCTTCACCCAGCTGTCCTTTTTCTTTCCCACACAAAATCCTGCAGAGGAACACGGTTCCCCGTGCACCTGCACCGATTCACCGTCGCAGCGTGCTTTGGGCAGATTGTGAGTCTTGTCGTAGTGATCGCTGTGAACTTGTTTGTGCAGATTCCTGGAAGAGTCGCTGGGTGGAATCCAAGCACAAGTCCGACTTTGGCATGTTTGTCCTGACTGCAGGGAAGTTCTACGGAGATGCAGAGAAAGACAAAGGTAAGTTAGTTTGTGTCATCCTACTGTGGATCTATTGCCCCATGTACAAGATGGTTGACTCCCTTTAAGTTTGGCTGTTTAGCTGTTTTTTTTTTTTTAAGCGTAATGCTGTGTATCCTCGGTGAAGGCAGGTGACTTGCACTGCACAATGACATGGTGTTTGCCATTTCTCTTGACAGTTGCTCTCTCTCTCTCTCTAGTTTGTAATGGGACCTTTTGATATTGGCACAATACTGATGAAGCACCTATTCTCTATTATTTTATTTATGCTGCGCCAAATCACAAAACAGGTTTTTTTTCAGGGCACTTATCATAGTAAAGTCCTCACAACAGAACTTTACAACATTATATAAAGGGACCCAACAATTCAAGGATTTCCATGTGAGCAACAGCTGGAAGGGAAAAACTCCCCTATTGCAGGAAGAAAATCCTCCCGACAGTGGAAAGGGAAAAACTCCCCTCTAACAGGAAGAAACCTCAGACAGAACCAGGCTCGGAGGTGGACGGCCATCTGCCTCGCCACCGTTGCAGAAGTGATATGGAAATCAGAGCTTGAAGTGAACGATAGTTACATTGGAGTTCAGATTACACTGCACTAGTGACTGAGTCATATCTCATTACCGTTTGAGATATTCTTACTAAATGCGTTGGTTCTGAATATATGGCTCCTAGCTCTGAATCTGAAAATGGGCCCTGATCCCACACTGTGAAATCACCATGCATCGTGTCAGTGTCTCATGGTTGCTTTATTATTCACTGCTTGTGGCGCAGTGCCAGCATTTCTCTTCATGACATCATCACAACAGTCTGCCTCTCTGTGAGAAGAGGTTCAAAGTCACAAAATAGCCTATGCAAATATTTTGAAGAAAAACACAACAACATGAATGAGTTGTCTCTAAAGTTGGATCACTGTTCTTGCCGCAGGTCTGCAGACGAGCCAGGACGCTCGCTTTTATGCTCTGTCAACCCGTTTTGATGACTTCAACAACCAGGGCCAGTCTGTAGTCATCCAGTTCAGTGTCAAACACGAGCAGAGCATCGACTGTGGCGGTGGCTACATCAAACTGTTCCCCTCTGAACTCAACCAGGAGGACATGCACGGAGACTCCGTCTACAACATCATGTTCGGTACGTAGTTCAAGGATGCGGTCTCTTATGGATACTTGTCACAACTTGACATCAAGTCTGGAAGACCACCTTCACCTTGGCAATGCCAGAAAATCTGTGTTTGCTGCATTTTTCTTCTCATTATATTTCACCCAAGTTTTACAGCTATTGGACGAACATTCAAAGTCACTGTCAGTGATTCGATGCTCATCTAAAAATGTGAGCATTTTTCATTGTTTGCCCACTTTCTACTATTAACTTTGCACATTATTTCTTTTGTATCTGTGGTCTTGTTCAGGTCCTGATATTTGTGGCCCTGGCACTAAGAAAGTTCATGTAATCTTCAACTACAAAGGCAAAAACCATCTGATTAACAAGGACATCAGATGCAAGGTGAGATATCATTAAATGGTTCCATATTTAAAAAGATATTTCTAAAAGTTCTTCTTAAAGTTTGATGCAGTATGTTCGCATGTCTTACCTTCTTATCTAATCAAATCACGATATAAAGTTTTGCAGTATAACCACATGATATGTACATCACATGTAAATATCTTAACAGCAACTGGACACTGTCCCAAATGTTTATTTTCTTTCCTGCAGGATGATGAGTACAGCCACTTGTATACACTGATCGTCAACCCTGACAACACCTACGAGGTTAAGATCGATAATAAGAAGGTAGAGTCGGGCAATCTGGAGGATGACTGGGACTTCCTGCCTACCAAAAAAGTTAAGGACCCCGATGCCAAAAAGCCAGAGGACTGGGACGACAGGGAGAAGATTCCCGACCCCGATGATAAGAAACCAGAGGTCAGTCTACTCGAGCCACCCGAGAAATCTGTGACTTTAAGAACGTTTTCCTGCTTTCCTAATCGTTTGATTTGCTTTTTTAAAAACCTGTTTCATCTATGACAGTGTAATCATGTTTCCACCTCCTGTTTTTAGGATTGGGACAAGCCCGAGAACATACCAGATCCCGATGCAAAGAAGCCCGATGACTGGGACGACGAGATGGATGGAGAGTGGGAGCCACCTATGGTCACCAACCCTGATTATAAGGTACACAACGAATGATCACAACTCTTAATAGAGTTGCTACATTAAACTATTGCTGTGTTACTCCTATCGATGTTTACTTTGTGCCATTTCATTGGGGTGTGCTCAAATTGTCAGTGTAAAACTGATGGCCTCTTTTGTGCTCTGAGACTCCCGCAACAGAATAAAAATATGGTACGCTCCTGACATGTCAGAAAACACAGCTAGTGTTTCTGTATGAGGGAAAACCTGAATTGTAATTGTGCTAAAAAAATATTTGCATGATCATGAAGTTCAGTGAGAATTTTTTTTTTTTTTTACTTTTCAAGCTTTTAACTTTTTAATCTGTCCAGCAGTGAACACAACATAAATACTCTGGATAAAGTTGTTAAACAGAAGATGTACTTGTTTCTGTGAGTTCTCTGACACTAACCACACTGTCTTTCTGCGTCTGTTTGCTATCCACAGGGCGAGTGGAAGCCCAGCGAGATCAGCAACCCTGCCTACAAGGGCAAGTGGATCCACCCCGAGATTGACAACCCAGAGTACATAGCCGATTCTGAGATCTACAAGTACGACAGCTTCGGTGTGATTGGCCTCGACTTGTGGCAGGTGAGAAGATGCAGCAGCTGACTGACTCTTTACAGCTTAATGACCAACTGGATAGTCGATAACAAAAACCTGCTGTTGTTTTGTCATTTTATTGATTCAGGAATAGTGTTACTTGCACTCGAATGTGTGACTACTGTAGAATTACATGCACCTTGCAGTTAGAGCTAAAAGTTGTGTCCAGACAGACAATGAAACATTTCAGCCATTCACATATTGTACTTGTTTATTTGAAACACTTTGATGGTAAAGCATCTGTTACTGTTCACCTTGGGTTTTGGTGCAGGTCAAGTCTGGTACTATCTTTGACAACTTCCTTATCACCAACGACCCAAACCTGGCAGAGGAAGTGGGCAACGACACGTGGGGCAAAACTAAGGTACAACTTTACCCGTTTTCAACCTGCCTGTATGAATGGACACAGCTCGTACATCCTCGGTAGTCATAGGTCATACATTCAAACTTGATGGGTGTCGCATAAAGTAAAGTCTTCTGTAGACAACAAATACCATATTTATCAATTAATGTATTCATTGATTAGTTAATTCACAGAAAATATCTCTCAAATATATATCACAAAAATGCTACAATTCTGATTCCAGCTTCTTCAATGTGAATATTTTCTGGTTGGTCGGGAATTTTTTTTTAATTTTAGGCTGCACTTTTGGCTTTGGGAAACACTTTTCGATATTTTTTTTGCCATATTGAAAGACCAAACAGTTTTTCGATTAATTGAGAAAATATTCGACAGATTAATCGGTCGTGAATATAATTGTTATTTGCAGCTGAGATGTTTAAAAAAAAAAAAAAAAAAAAAAAAATTTCCTTGTGCTTTTTCTCCAGGATGCAGAGAAGAAGATGAAGGAAGGCCAAGAGGAGGAGGAAAGAAAGAAACATGAGGAGGAGGACACAAAGAGGAGGGAAGAAGCAAAGGAGGAGGAGGAGGAGGAGGAAGAGAAGGATGAGGAAGAGGAGGAGGGGGAGGAACATGAGGAAGAAGAGGAAGAAGAAGAAGAGGAGGAAGAGGACGACGATGAGGAGGACACGGACTCTAAACTCAAGGATGAGTTATAAACTCAAGAACTGCTCCAGACTGTCTGTGTCAGTGAGCCATTGGAATAAGGCTGGAGACTGAGATGATAGACCCTCCTTAATGACACCCTGGAGTGGGGCTGGGTGGGATGGGCTTTTTCATTTGTTTGTTTACAAAGCAAGGGGATAGGTCAAAAAGGGCAATTGCTGTTCTGTTTCCTGTTTCATTGTGCTACTACTACTACTACTACTACTACTACTACTATATTATTATTATTGTTATTATTATTATTATTATTATTATTATTATTATTATTATTATTATTAAAGGAGGAATAGTAATAGAAAGGATTAATGTCAAAATGAATGTCAAGACCAGAAATTATCAAGCTGGGAATTGTACCCAACAGAAATGTGTAAATTGTCATTTGTGTTTTACAAAAATCTGGGTTTTTATGAAGTATAATGTTGTGACATGAAAAGTGATATTTGGTATGTGGATGATGCCATGAAAATGTTTTATTTACCTGCTGTGTTTTGTTTGTCTCATTCATCTGTGTTTTTATTTTTTTGTAAATGTCTTGCAGTCGTTCATGTCAATCACGAAGGATCGGACAGGGTCAGGTTAACTTATTTAAACTGTGTGATTCAAACGAGCGTTAATGAGGAGGTAGAGTGCATCAGGACTAACCGTATATGTTTGGCAACCTGTTCAGAAAAGCCATCTACCATAGGATGGTTATACGGGGAGCTTTAAGATGAAGTCCCTTGCATAGTTTTTGTACTGTATAGTTAACACTTTTTCACCTCAATGCACATACTAGAGTCTCGTGTGTCTAAATAAACTGTACTCATACTTACTGTGGATGTACATTAAGAACACTCCAGTAGCAGGAACTCTTCCGATCATTTGGTACGCATTCATTCACTTTAGGTTTCCTCATCGTTGTTGTATACAACCTGTTTTATCATGTCTGATTCCAATATTTCTGCACTGCTGTACCCCAACATGCTGTCCCAAACAGTCCGAAAGATGCTCCTTTTGTAAAAGACACATTTTGTACTAATGGTAGTGAATGAAGTGGGACAATTTTCATGTTGCTGTGTTAAAAAAGAAAAAAACAAAGACGGGTGTTCTGTCCAATAAAGGCAACCAGACGAGAACAAGCAGATATCCTTATTAACCTTGTTTTTTTTGGTGCATCATTAGTTATATTCATTTCTCTTATAAATTTATTCTATAAAGGTAAAATGTGATTTTGATAGCCTAACTTTATCAGGATGTTACAGGCCAGTAAGACATCTTCAATTTTAAATGGAGGCATTTATTTGTGTATTGTTTGTCTAACTCATCGAAGGTTACTTAATAGTGCAAAGTATCTAACTACATGTAACACCATGTTGGGTAACTGTTGTTTTTGTGTTATGCTGCTTTGGTCTGTTAGATATCTGAAGGAAGGAGCTTAGTGTGAAGTTTATTACATATATCTGCCACCTATAGTAACGAGTTACTTTGCAGGTTCAGATTTCACTGTTTCAACTAATAGTAATGATAATTGTATAATAGTAAAGCATACTGAAAATACATAATTCTAATATTGAATCCAGGCCTTTCATTTGAATTAAAAGAGTACTTTTACAATGTCTCCTTATTTTTTTCTTGGACTTGGACTTTAGCAATTGATTTGGCAAACGTTTAGACCATTAGACATAAATGAATAGTTATTGCTCTACTGGAGTTTTTATTTTTTTTTGTACTGTGGGTTTTTGAAACAATATGTATACCTTTATGCTGTGAAATGAAATTAGCAGAAATATAATTCAGTTCCCCTCCGCTCCGAAATGTGTTTTGCTTTTTGTTATTTCACTTTTAAATAAGCGCAAGTGGGATTTGCTGTTTGCCAATGTGTTGAAACCAGTCTCTTAAACCTTTTAAATGATACTTGATTTGTTTTAAATGATGGGGGGGGGATAGTAGATGTAATGATGAGACTTTTTTTTTTTTTTTTTAGGGAAATTCACTTTTGAATTTCTTTAGAGGATATAAAACACGGCTTGGAAAAAAAAAATATTCTTTACTAAAAAATAAATAAATAAATGACTTGTTTGAGGATTTTAAGTTGAATTCTGCCTTTAAAAAAAAAAAAAAAAAAAAAAAAAAATGATATCTTTGGGCTCCCGGTTTGTTTTGTCTGCAGGTTTCACACCCGGTATTTGACTCGTAAAGCCCGGTTGACTCCGGCTGTCGGCTCCGGCTCCGGGTTTTTCAGCGGCCTCTGTCTGCGCCTGGCAGCAGCGCAGCGCGGAGAGAGAGAGCGCAGTGGGAACCAGAAACACTATGGCTGCCTCTCTGTCTCTTACTCAGGTAACACTGGCTTTTACAACTCAAATCTATCGACAAGCAAAACAACAACAAAAACAACAACAAAACAACCCGTTTTCTACCCTCTTGCTCGCTCTTCTCGGAAATATCTCCGCGCTGTTTTGTTTCAAAACAAAAAAAGGAAAGAAGAAGTAAGGCAGGTAGAAACGCGGGGTGTTTCGTGTTCCTCCCTCCTCGGTCCTGTTTGGGAACTTGAAGTCTTGACTGGGAAAAAGTTTCTGGTCTAATCTCTTCGGGGACTGCGTAAGGGCGTAGCTAGCTAGCTAGCCTGCTAGCTCACAGCTAGTTAGGAGAAGAGGAGGAGGAGGGGGGTGATTTTTAAAGATCCTCTTTTATTAAACTTAAAATAAAATTAAAAAAAAAAATAAGCCGCGTCGCGAGCTTTTACTTTGGGCTTCGTTTTACATGTTGTTGTTGTTGTTGTTGTTTTTGCGGGGTGTTTATGAATCGTACTTCTGCTCTTTGCCTCGTGTCGCTGCAGGCTTCACTCGGTCTTATGGCTAAAAAACAAAACAAAACAACAAAAAAAGATGATAATAACGAGACGTGCGTAACGTGGCTTCAACTTGTCAACATTGCTGCTCGTCCGACCTTCTGCTGACATCGTTTTTTTAATAATAATACTACTAATAATTAATAATAATAATAATAAGTAAGCAGGTTCCGTGAGGGCTGGTCGCTGCCCTGCTGTGTCTGAATAACCAAACCTGGTTTATTGGTGTGATCAGAAGTAAACATGCTGAAGTGGACACCGTTAGCCTCTTGTTAGCTTCTGCGCTTGTTTTCGTGTCAACAGATTAAAAAAAACAAACAAACAAAAAAAAACCTCCCCGAGTTTGGTGACCGGGTTGTGTTGCAAACCAGTAAAAGAGGAAGTGAACCGGAGGAGCCTCTTCTTCTGTCACAACACGTCAGTCTGCTGCTGGCGACAAATCAATACTTGGATTTAGTGTTTGTTTTGCGCGGTGAGGTGTTTTAGCAGGAAGCAGCCGGGTGGAGTAAGTTGTTTACCTGAGCCACCTCCGACAGGAGCTGCTCTGACATCTTGATCTGGCACAGGTGATTTATTATAAAAAGAAAGAAAAGAAAGAAACTGTTCACCTCTGTGTTGGGAGAGTTCATCGGCCTGTCATGCAGCACTGCTTCTTCTCAGCTTTACTCCCAACTGGTCTGATGTTTGGTGTCGTTAGTGAGATTGATGTGTTTTGAGCCATATTTTGTTATTATATTATGATTATGAGACTACATCGTCCGAGATTTTGAATAATGTGATATGGCTGTGTGTGATTCCTGGTTTTAAATGATGTCATTTTACTGTAACTTGCCGGGCTGTTCTGCCATTTCACTTAGTCATTACAACCACATTACTCGCGATTATTTATCTGAAATCCCATGAATATTTTATGTATCCACCGATAGTCATCCCTATGATAGTTTTTTGCAATACCAACATTGAGGTATTTGGTCAAAAACATAGTCATGTTTGATTTTGTCCATATCGTATTGTTTGGGAGCTGAAATTACTCGAATCAACTGGACCGGCCCGTCAGCTCCTGCACCGCCATGTACCGGCGCTATCTGCTGAAGTTTTCTGTGGGCCAGCGAGGGAATGATTGAGGGATGTTTTTTCAATGCTCAATTAAAGAGTCGCCAGTACAATGACAACAGTGTTGGAGCCGCCAACAGTTCCAGGCACACACTATTGTGTGTCACAGAAAAAACAAGTTGCACTGGCCAGAGAAAGATATGTGTGTGTCAACAGTTATCTCACTGTAAACTGGCAGTTGAAAAAGCTGACTGATAACTATGCCGATCGCAGTGTGTGTGTGTGTGTTTGTTTTCTTTTTTTGGTGAGTCATCTTCTGTGTCCGTTATGTCTGTAACAAGACTGACATCCAAGCTTATCTTCGCTTTCTAATTTCTCTTTTAATTTTTTTTTTATTTTTTTTAACCGTACAGAGTGATTTTGCATGTCGGTTTGAATAGCCACTCTCCAGCTGATTCACGTTTCATACACTTACTGTTAACTTCTTCCTTCCTTCCCCGCACTTGTCATTTTCAAACTGCAACGACCGATTTGTCAGTTTCAGCTGTATGCAGAAGAAAACGCTGATTTGTTTCCTGCTCGGCCCGGCAGTGGACGTCTGTATTAACAGAGGAAAAGAGGAGTGTTTAGGGAGGATGTGACTGAAGACCAAATTAGCTGCAGCCTGCGGCGTGACGCCCTGTTGTAAAGGTCTGAAGCTGACCATGAGCCTTTAGGAAGTGTAGCCTGTATCCTGACGTCAGCACAGAGGTCATCACTCCCTCTCAGCAGAAACCTTCTGTCATCCTGCCTCTTACAAGCTCACTGTATGGTGTCAAACAACAAACACACATTTGTCCAGGGAATGTGTGTCCGTCTTTGCTTTGACTGTCACATAATCAGTGCTGAAGCAGCATCGACAACTTTGATCATAACAGTGGTTGCAGTCATTAAGTAAGAATGCAAAAAAAAAAAAAATTGGCCTTCATAAAAAAATTCCTTCATAAATGTTTGTTGTTGTTGTTATATCTTTACAAATTGAATATATTCACGTTGTGGCTGCTTTGTGCTCAGACCTATAGCTCAGGGTGATTGTGAGGGGCATTTGTAAAGGTTACTAAAGTAAGTGTTGTAAAGATTAAATGACTTATAGATTATTTCAAGAAACTAAAAAAAAAAAAAAAAATTGTGTTTCATGACAAATATTTTACATTCATGACAGTAAGCTGAAGATCTGTGGGTTTTGAACTGTTGGTCAAACAGGGCGGTGTAAGAATGCCTTGTTGAGTTCTCTTAATTGATAAATCGTAAAAAATAAGCAGCACAAATCAATAATGAAAATAATTGCCAGTTGCAGCTCTGACTGTAGAGTGATCGATAAGAAAAATAATCGTTGACATCGTTACAACACTGTTTAGTCTGGAGTTGCTGTTGACTGTACATGTTGTGGTACAACAACAATGCGGTGGCTTCTGTCATGGACTGAACTGAATTGTTTAACTCTTTTTTTCTCAGGAGTATTTTCGGATATTTAGCCGACGAGTGTGTTTGGATCACACATTTTTTTTTTTTTTTTTTTTATAGACGTGGTGATGAAAAGTTCATGATACATTTTCAGATATTAGTTACAACTCGTGTGTCTGCTGCTCCATCTGGAAAGGATCAGGAGTCTTTTTCTTTTCTTTTTTTGACAGCTGCTTTGGCTCAGAGGATGACACATTTACTGTAGCCTTCAAACACTTGTTGATCATATGAGCTCGCCAATTCAATTTGTAGAACGGAGAAAGTGTTTTAAGTATTAGTATATTCTGTGTCAGAACATTTTAGGAATAGATATATATATATAAATATATATATATAGATAGATGTACTTTATTGATCTCACAAGGGGAAATCTTTACGTTACAGCAGCATGAGAAGATTCAGGGTTAAGTCTGTTGGTGTCGCCGGCTCCGATGCTGCTCCCCCAGCAGACTCTGGCGAGGTACACACTGGCCACAACCGACTGGTAGAACATCTCCGACATCTTGCTGCACACATTGAAGGATCGAAGTTTCCTCCAGAAAAAGAGTCATATGTCAATGATATCATGAATTTCACGAGAAGGAACAAGTGAGGTTGTGACAGTTTTGAAATGTGCTTATACTGTTTTTAATGCAGATATTTTTCTTCTCTGACAGCTCTCCAGTGGCAATCCCATCTATGACAAATACTATCGACAGGTATGCAAATACATATTTTTTAAACCCCAAAAATGTAGTTAGCTGAGTTTAAGCTATGGTGTCTTAACATTGTTCAAAATGTGCGTACATATATCATGAAGTTGGAGCCTGTTATTATTGTTTGATCGAGCAATTTTAATGTGGTTAGACTTTTACTGCATCGTGCTTTGAATTGCTCTGATGTTGCTGAAAACAAAAACAGAGAAAGAACTAATTCAACAAGAAAATATGTTGGGGATTGCTTTTTAATTAGTTGCACTGCTTCTTTAAACACAAACACAAGCTTTAGCTGCCTTGATAAACAGGAGTGTTGCAGTCAGCAGTGATCTCTCTTCTCAGTTCCAGTATTTGTGTTCAACAAAGGAAGTAACTTTATGAATTAATAATGTTTCCCTTTGCCCAACATGTCAGGGGAGCTCCCTGTGAGCCTCATGAAAGACTACTAAGCTAATAGACTGCTGAGGAAATAGCTTTGGTTTATTATCAGTATTAATTTAAGTTACTTGGAGACTCTGCCTAATCGCAATTCTCACCCCCATTTTCACTTCTTCTTTATTTGCCCGTCATGTTCCTGAAGCTAAGTATGCATTTAAAGCTTCTTCCAATCCAAACACAGTTGTTTTTTTTGGTGTCGTTATGCAGAATGTGACTAAATTAGAAAGGCTGCCTTGTAACTAGCTGTGTTGCTGATGTTTTTAGGGCGATGTGAGCTCTAACGGCCGTGTGTTGGGGTTTGTGTGCAGGTTGATCAGACTGGCAGCGGGCGGGTGGCAGCAGCTGATGCAGCCCTGTTCCTGAAGAGGTCAGGCTTGGCTGACCTGGTCCTGGGAAAGGTGAGCAGAGACTCAGAAACAACACCTCTCTGATCCCTTTGTTATTCACATAGATTGTAATAAGTGTGTAAACTGTAAATGTATCCTCAGATCTGGGACTTGGCAGACTCTGAACGCAAGGGTTCGCTTAACAAACAGGTATAAACGCACTGTGGAGGCACATCACAATGAATTCCTTTCAGATGGTTCAAGAACATTTGACCATCACAAGTTTACACCAGTGTCCCTCTTTTCCCTTCAGCAATTCTTCATAGCATTACGGTTGGTGGCCTGTGCTCAAAATGGCCTGGAGGTGGCACTCAAGAGTCTTAACGTGGCCGTTCCTCCCCCGAAATTTGTAAGTCTGCTACTGTGTACTATAAATCCATGCTGTCCATGCCATAAATGCTGCAGCTGGTGATTTGAAGTCGAGATCTACTGTACAGTCAGGTGTTTGTATCACAAACTTAAACTTAAATCTACAGTTTATTAAATGGCGGTTAGACATACAGTTTTATTTTTATATATTTTCATTTCAAACAAAATGTTAAAAATTTAAATCTTTGTGTTGATCTCCAGCATGACACAAGCAGCCCGCTGTTGGCAGGAGGAGTAGCCATTGACATGCCCTGGGTTGTTAAGGTGAGGCACTTAGGTTGTTATCTTTTAGTCTTGCTGTAGCAACACAGTGATCTATGTTTATTTGTAATTTGCCTTGTTGTCCTCATGTTATTCATAAGCGAACAACAACAACAACAAAGAAGAGTAAGTTCTTCAATACAGTATGAGGATGGATCAAAAAGTTCAGCGACGGCTTCTGTTGTGTGCGAACACAGTGCAGCACTGTGACGTCCATGGAGAAGGAGGAAGCCATAACCTTAAGTCATTTTTCCAAGTTACGTCACTTGATCAAAATCAGCACCCGAGTTACACACAGTTTTGTGAACACTAGGACGCACAATTATGATTTCACTATGGACTTCAGCAGACAGCGGCCATCAACGTTTCTGTGAAACTCAGGAAATCTCTGACAGTCGTAGGGTTGTGGCGCCGTGAATTTGTCCCACATGGTCAGAGTGTCAACACCCGAGTTCCCCTTTGACCTTCTGAGGCGTCTGAGGGAAAACTTTTGGTGCAAACGACCTGAACGGTCGTGTGCTGGCACTTTTGTTCTCCGACTTGACAACGTACAAGTTTTGATGTGCGCACTCTGCTTACGTTTCATGTCCATGTTGAAATTACAAATGCACATGAACATGAACACGTGACAGTGGTCACAAAAACACGTGTAACTCGGGTGCTGATGTTGATAAAGTGACGTAACTTGGAATATTTATTCCCAAAGGTTATAGCATCCCCCTGCTCTGTTCATGTCACGGTGCTGTGCTCCATAAACTCCACAAGGAACAGTCTGTGGACTTTTTGATCCACCCCTGTATGTATCCACCGCAAAATGTGATCTTTCGTTCTGTGAATTTGTGAAATTGCAAATACATCAGCTAAACACCATTTTTTTGCAGCCGTGCAATGTGAGAACATTAGCCAGAAGAGCAAATGTGCTATTTGACACAACGATGCTGCCGATAATGATTTCTTTTTATGGCTGACGAGCCTGAATTTCTGATACGTGTCAACAAACATCTCCCTTTCTGTCTTTTATTCAGAGTCATTTTTTACAGTAGCTCCAGAATGGAAATTTCAAGTTTGAATTCTCAGACACTAATCATTAAATATTATTTGATTCTTCTTCCAGCCTGAAGAGAAGATGAAGTTTGACTCCATCTTTGACAGTCTGGGTCCAGCTGGAGGGATGCTATCAGGAGAGAAGGTCAAGCCGGTCCTGCTTAACTCCAAGCTGCCAGTGGACATCCTGGGCAGGGTATGGTCCTCCAACAGCACTCTGTTCGTTGAATTGTGTTTATAAAGTGAAAAGTTACTGTAATTTTCACAGGTGGCTTTATAGAAAAATACCCCACATAGCCCATAAGAGCAAAAGTGACTGTTATATGAGGTTCTCATTAAGATGTGTATAGAAGATTTAAGATGACAACAAATTAAGCGACTTTACAAAAGTATGTGAGATCAGTGGCACAGAAAATTAAAGAGAATTAAGAGGAAGGGAAAGTCGGTAGTGAGTCAGATGTTTCAGTCTCACATGTTATTATGTCTCATACAGCTTTGTAATGATTGATGTGTGACAGCATTGTCTTTGTGTCTTGAAGGTGTGGGAGCTCAGTGACCTCGACAGAGACGGCATGTTGGACAAAGATGAATTTTCTGTGGTACGACATGAGCTGATATTACAGACAGACAGGAAACCCCAACAGTTGCAGTTAGTTTCAGCTGACGCCGTTTTCAAACTGATATACCCAACCCTATACTGTGTTTCTCAGTGTAACACATCACTGGTATTGTACACATCGAAATCAAATCATCTAATTCATATTGAGGTTTTCAAAAAAGGGTTTTCACTCTTCCTCTTTGTCTTAATGATTTTTACTCCAGGAATAGATGTAATGGTTTGTTTGTGTGTGTGTCAGAAAAATTACTCAGAGGCTGTATTCAAAATCAAACACATCGGACATTTATTCTTGCAAGAAGGAGCAAATACATGTACACTCAAAGAAAGGTGTCCAGCATTGCTCGAAGTCTCTTCTCCGTAGTTCAGCTTTTATACAGTGTGACAAACAGTTGACAGTCATCCCCACTTCCTCTGTATATCTGATTTTGTAGATAGTACTGAGTGAGATCGTAGGTCACAAGAGAAAGGTACAGAGACGTTGTAACTGACACTATAGAACCATGTTGTACAACAGATAGACCAATATTTGACAAGTATGATGAATTCATTATTTTTCCATCAGTGTGTGAAATATGTGCATGTATAATGTTGTATGTACAATACTGGACTATATTACACGCTGTGAAAATAATTTCTGTAGAGCTGAATGGAACAAATTCAAGATGTGTGGAAGAAGTGTGAAGATTGAATAACTACAGGATGTTTGGGTAATCATCTTTTATCATTGATTTTTCTGTTGCCCTTTTTCCCAGGCTATGTATCTGGTGTACAGAGCTCTGGAGGGCGAACCCGTTCCCATGTCCCTACCGCCTCCCCTGGTTCCACCCTCCAAGAGGAAAAAACCCTCGGTGCCTCCTGTGATGCCCCTGTTACCCTCGCCCCCCTCTGTCAAAGACAGTCGCTCCTCCCACGCTGGCTCTAAGACCATCCCCCACCCTCCTAAACCCACCCCAGCTCCCGTCCCAGCACCAGCAGCTGCCCCTGTGAGTACAGGACCTGTCTCTTATGTGCATGCAGAACCTAAAAAGCTATTGGATGTTTTTATTTAAGTGCCATTTAGCTGCAACAACACGCGTTTAAAATGATCTCAACCTGGCTAGCTCAGTGTGTTTTTAAAAAGAACAAGACTAGAGGAACTGTGAAGGTGAGTGGATTAACAGTTTATGTCATCGGCGTAGGTTGTGCTCACATCCACCTGTGATTATGAAGCAAATACTGAAATGAAGTCTGTTTTGTTGCCTGTGCAGTGGGTAGTGTCGACGGCAGACAAAACCAAATACGATGAGCTGTTCAACAAGACAGACGGTGACATGGACGGCTTGGTGTCTGGACCAGAAGTCAGAGATATATTCCTCAAGACTGGGCTGCCGTCTGCCACACTTGCACGGATCTGGTTAGTATAGAGACATCAAAATCTCCCCCTTTGGCTTCTCTGTCCAGTTTTGATGCACAAGCCTGTACTGTGATTGTTTTTGTTCATTGATTTGAAACCTTTTTACTCTCCAGTCAAATCAGTTTAATGGAGAGTGTGTGGTTCAGGGGCCTTTGCAGTCTGTAAACCCTCTATCCTAAGACCAACAAGGGGTCGTACATACAGAGTAGAAGGAAATAAGACCAGCGGTTTACACTGTGGAGAAAGTTCAATGTTAGCTAAATGGAGGGCTAATATATTTGAAGAATATCCCAGTGGTCAAAGTACATTTTGTTAGCAGTTGGCTGCAAAATTGTCGTGCTGTTTTCTAAATTTTAAATCGGCGCTCCTAAAAAAAAAACCACACCTGAAATATATGTGATTATTAATGATAATGTATGGAAGGGACAAATGCTCATACTTGCAGCTAATAACTGCTCAGTACATAGTGATATTTATGCAGAATAACAATAGACCAGTGAAGTGCGTGTGTGCACATCCAACCAGGAGAATATCACTTTGTATAGATTTTTATCTTCACGCGGCTGATTGGCTTCCATCCCGTTGCGACTGCTGATCAGTCCGGGTATCAAAAATAGTCGTTGCCCGCGGTGTAAATCGTTACGGCCTTATATAACGTGTGCGTTTTGTGTTCTCAGGGAGCTCTGTGACATTGGAGACGTAGGGAAACTGACCCGAGAACAGTTTGCCCTGGCGCTTTATCTAATCAATCTGAAGCTGATTAAAGGCCTGGAACCTCCGCAAAGTCTCTCCCCCGAGATGATTCCTCCCTCTGACAGACAAAACATCAAACAGGTGAGTTGATCAGAGCGCCCAAGTCTATGAATAACAATGAGGAATATCTGGTTCCTTTTTTTTTCTATTAAATATAACAATGCGCCTGCATTTTTTTTATTAGTAAATTCAGAACTTAGTTTAGTTTGATTTTATTGAAAAACACAGTTAGACAGTAAGAAAAGCACACACAATTCAAGGGTCAAAAACACATGACGACTCATCATAGAAGACATGATCTCTATTAATGAGATCAATAGTGTTAAATGGAACAACAGAACAGCAGTGGAGGTATTTGTTTGGTTGCTGTTTTCTGCACGTACAAAAATAATATACAAAACCTATTCAAAATGAACATCATCGTTACTGACAATTTAGTCTCTTGTTTATTTTCTGGCTTACACTGATTCTTTTTTCTCTTGTGTCTGTGTGTTTTGGATTTTTCCTTTCAGCTTGCAGCTGTGTGTCTTTCATTTCCTCTCTTTGAGGCAGTATGTTACTGTTTCTTCTGTGTTGCATTTTTACATTTTTGTGTCCACTTCACGTGCAATGGGACGATCCTGAGTGAGTGTGTTTGGTTGCTAAAAGTCCGGTGCATCTCATCACTCTCAACAGACTGCCTTTCTTGTCATCTTCTCTAATTTTCTCCAAATTAATTTCTGTTTGTTGTCATGTTTCACCAAATCAGAACCACATATCACGTTTCCATTTGTCCTTTGCTTAATCGTCATTGGTTGTCTCGATGCTTGTGCTTTTGAGGGAAGCTGACCAGAACAAAGGTTTCTGTTTTTAGTTTTTTGTGATACACTCATGGCCCCTAATCTGTTCAACATGTTTTTCTCAAAGGCTTGAAGCGTGTTTGATTTACCCATCTATCGAAGATAATCAACAGAAAGAGGGTTGTTGCATTCTCTTTCTTCTCGGTATTAGAGAACAAGGTGATATCAAGCTCTGTAGATGTAGTTAAACCAAACTCCTGGACCAGAGCTTTGCTAGGACCCAGTTCTCCAACCTCATCCCACTCATATCTCCATCAGTGGCTTCCTGTGTTATCTTTGTAAAGCTGCTAGTGGAGCTCTACTGTTTGTTTGTGCTGTGACTGTTTGTACTCTTACATTGTAAATTGTCTTTGGAACCCAGTACTTTCATCAACCCATCACCAGTGTTAGTGTTTTTGTAGATTTACAAAATATTTCTATACTTGTTACAGGTGGTTTGGGGTTATGTCCACTTTTTAATTGTCTTCTGTCCTCGTGTTTTCCCCAGAACAACATTGTTAACCTGGCAGCTGACTTCTCTGCCATTAAGGAGCTGGACTCTCTCAGTAATGAGATTGTTGAACTGCAAAGGTAATCTTTTGTTCCTGTATTGATTTAAAAGTGTCAGATGCCATGTATATCATTGCTAATGCCCTCTTGGTGAAGGGGGGTGACAAGAGGAGGCCTAACGATGGCTTGTAGTTTCCACTTGTTTAGGATGTTCATCATCCTTCGTAGTGGACAACCAGATCCCTAAAGTAGGTCTTGACTGTGATGGCCTTAAAATGTTATGAAACGTGTGTCTGAGGCCGAGCTTTTACAAATGCGTTCTTGGAAAATGATGTTTCACTGTGGCATCATGTGGCCTAAGGCTTAGTTCAGAGCAAAGGTTTGTGATGAGACCATTTCAAACTTGCAACTAAACCTGCCAGTTCACACCAAAGCGACTAGAAGAGACTGTGTAACATCTCCACAGCAGCAACTCTTTGTACTTCCGTATTAATTGCCAGCTTTTCTGTCTTTTTTTCGGAGCTCTATATCATTTTTAACGTCTTAAAACATGAATGAAGCTAATGATAGGGAGTTACTTACTGCTGTTGCATTTTTAGTAATGATGAAAAACATAAAGAAACAAGAGATTTCATGGCAAATGTATGCTGTGAGTTTCTACCATCTATTTCCAACACAAGAGTAGTTCAATCATCTAGAGCAGAGGTCTTAAACAGGGGGTCCGTGGACCCTGTACTGCAGGGGGTTGTGAAATTTTGGGTTGATTAGACAATGTTTTCATATTTTTTGGGTTTTTTTCCCCCCAATTTTTTCCCCCCAAATTTAAATGTCTTTAAATACACATTAACATGAGTCCAACATATTTTGGCTAATGGATAAATGGAGACAGAAGATGTTATCTTTCAGTCAGAAATGCACACATTCAGCGACACACAGGAGCTCTCTCAAGGTGGGCACCGGTTCACTTACAGCGCGAGATGAGCCTGGACCTGTCCCTGTCCCTCCAAGCCTCCTGCACACAAAGAGGGGGACCCACCCCTATCGCTGCTGTGCCAATCACAAGGCCCAGTTTAATATAAAACACAATTTTATACAATATATATATATATATAGTAGGGGGTCCCTGCTCCATCTCTATCAGTTTGGGGGTCATTGGCCTGAAAAACGTTGAAGACCCTTGGTCTCGAGGAGTTGGTGTCCCATCTAATAATAATAAAAAGAAGCCCTAACTATGGTGTGTTTTAACACTGTCCACTTGTGATTTGACCATCAGCCCCCTTAAGTGGAGCTAAGACAGGCGAACTCACACGGCTGCCGCTTTTCCCTGCAACCTTCTAAAACTATTTAGTCTTGGAGTGAATTTTTGGTCTGAACTGGGATTAACATTTTTGGTGTACAAACCCAGGATTCTTCCATGAAAGTCTGCTTGTCAGTCAGTTACTGCAGGGCAGTGTTTACCTCTAACTGAGGATGTATAACTGCATCAGTGTGGATGTTTTAAGATGATTTGGTTCTGCTGGTAAATTAAATTAAATTAAATTAAATTTATTTTATTGTGAAAACATTGAAATGATTTATACTAACTGTTGGTTCTGGCTAAGAGAGGTGTTTGTGAACCGCACCGCTGTTTAATGCTTGTTCAAGTATGCAAGATGGATCACTCTCGTGTCCTCAGACTTTCTTTTAACACTCACAACTTCAGTGAAAATAGATAAATAAAGAATTGTGTTTTTGCTGCAGGCTGATAAACACATTAGACAAAGCTGAGTTATGTAGCTGCTGTTTGACAGTGAGATGGAAGAAGAGCCAGACTTCATGTCTTCAACTCTGCTTTGTACTCCACACGATCTTAAATAACAAAAGTACCTTTCAGCAACATCTGGAAGAGTTTTCACAAACAGTCCTTCATTTTTTTTTTTTTTACTGATCCTTGTGTTCCGTTCACGTCTGCATGTTTTGCACCTGCAGTCTCGGTTTCACTTGTTATCAACATTTAACTTTTATGCCTAATAGATTTATGCTTCCCTTTCATGAAAGCTGAGAATGAGAAGTGAGAATATGGACTTCCACCCAACCTCCGCCTTTTAGCACGCACGCACGCACGCACGCACGCACACACACACACACACACACACACACACACACACACACACACACACACACACACACACACACGAGGTGACAGAAGTTCGAGACAGATGAATAGAAGTGGAAACTAAGTCAGCCGATTTAAGACGAGCTTTAAAAAGGTGATGCATGTTTGCAGCTGCTTTAAAATGTGGCAGCAACGTTCTGCTCAGAATGAGGAGGAAGATGGTGACGGTGATGATGAAGGGTAAGAGGATTATTGGCATGATGCTCAGCTTGAGTTGACTCTAGGTTTTTCTTTTGCTTTGCTAGAAGACTGTCAGGGGAATTATGCGTTTTGATGCGCAGCAAGAGATGGAATATAAAAATAGATGCAGTGTTTGAAAGTTTGCCGTTTTTTTGTAGCCGACATTGAAATGGATGGCAAAGGGTGTGTGAGAGTGTGTGTGCTTCTTTTAAATCAGCCATCTGTAAGTGAAACTGAAATGCAATCAGTGTTGTGTGTTTTTACACAACTGGGTACCAAAATGTAACATTTTTTAGGGTGTAATAATACAAAATGTGTGTATGATAGCTCAATTCTAGTAGTAGACTATAGTAAACAAACAACTTTCATAGCCTTTCTTTTCTCTGCCTTAATATGCAAATCATTGTTATGCAACGGAACAATGGAGCAGTCTGGTGAATATTTAACCAATCCTGGGGGTTTATCAAATGGGATCAGAAACTTACTTTATTCTTGAAATACATTGAAATATTCATATTTTTTCACAGTCACATTTAAATCAAAGTGTCAGTGCAGATATATATCGGCTTCTTTGCTTTTGGTGCTGTTTTTCAGGGCTGCACAATTAATTGTTCTAAAAATACAATCTCAATTCATACCGCTGTGCAAAAGAAGAAGGCCTGCTTTCTCCCCCAACCAATGACAACGCTTCATCACACCACGTGATTCAGAGCAGCACAAACCGGCAGTTGAAAAAATAAACCCAGCGAGTGAGCGAAAGGAAAAGAACAGAAACACGCTTGTTCAAACATTGTGTTGGTTGGAGAAGACAAATGACTGACTTAAAACAAGAGCATTCTGTTTTGCCAAAGATGATATGTCGGCCCTGTATCATGTATCATCATCTTTTTTAATGCATTTAGTTCTGTATCAGGTAAACAAGAGCAATAAACATTTATATTGAAGAAAAACAAAATCATGAGAGAGAATCATGATCTCAATACGAAGCAATACAATTGTGATTCTTGTATTATCATGCAGCCCGAATGTTAAATCTACTTTTTGTTTTTAGTTTGATTCACTTTTTTATTGTTTTAATGTTGCTAATGCTCAAGGAAATCCCACATTAACCAAACTGGTACAAATTGACTGCCCGTCTGTGGCTAAACCTGCCGTTATACCTGCATTACTGCATATTAATAATTAATATCAGATAATTATATGATAAATTCTAATGATAAGTATTCTACTGGAGTTTTGGTGTCTAATAATAGCATCATACTACTTTACAGTCAACACTAACACGACAAACCTTTGAAGGTAGTTGAAGTAAATCTAAATGTTTTTGTAATTGTTAAAAATATAATGCTAGTCTGTTGTTCAGGAGTAATTATACATCCCTGCTTCCTTTCTCCAACCCCACCCACCTCTACTTTTCCCTCTCCTGCTGGATGCATGAAGCAGACAGGACACAAATGATAGATGTTGTAGGTTGGCTCCTCATCACTCGTCCCTCCTCCCTCTCTTTCTCCCTCCATCTGCTTCTCACTCTTCATCTCCCACACATTTGACTGAGCAAGCACATGCTCACTTTCTCCAACGGCCCTCTTGCTTACAGCACTGCACATCTCATATTCCGCCTTTCTCTTTTATAATACACGTCTCGCACACCTGCTCCCGCTGCAGGCGTTCATGCAGCCCTGTTCACTGTGAAGCTGTGATTTCAAGAAAGAATCATGGTGCTTCAGGGAGAGGAGGAGTTGGCCGTGGTGGTTCAGGGGCAGGGTGAAGCGTGCTCAGCGGAGAGCTGGCTGGGGCTGGGTGGGCTTGGAGTACCGGGTCTGACCTGTTTGTCCTTGGCGGCTAAGTACTCCTGTCTCTTGTGTTGGACGCCCAGGGAGAAGAGCTCTGTGGAAGAGGAGATCAAGGAGAAGGAGGAGGCCATCCGACAGCACACCAGCGAAGTGCAGGTAAGGTCTCAATGTCTCTGCGTGTCTGCGAGTTGGTCTGTTCCTCGAACCGTGGATACAGGAGACAAAGATATATGTATGGGCACACGGAGTTAATGTCTTGTCCGTGTCGATGTAGAGGAGAAAGGCCGTTTCTCTGCCGTCTCGTGCCTTTCATAGGACTGGTGTTGGAGCGAAGTCACTGTGTTTTAAAAGCATGCGTGTGTTCCAATTGCTTCTCTCCTTTCTAGTCAGAAGCAGCCATAGGTGCTAAAGCCGTTGTTCACTTCTGCTGTGACGGATACACTGGAGGAGAAGATCAATATTACATTTGGCCGTCAGTCTGAGATAGAAATACAGTTGATGTTGCTCGGAGAGGAAGAGGCTGGTGTCCTTGTGTAGGTGTGTCTGCCTCCTCTGAGCATGAGATACTGTCTCTATTTTAGGAGCTGATGACTTAAAGGGCTAGTCTGCCCTGCTTTTGGGAATGTCAGTGAGTGAGCGAGGATCTCAAGGGAGTCTGATGCTGATGTAGCTACATTTCTCAGCTGCACTGCAGGATAGCCTCTGGTGCTTTCTGCTATTTATACTGTTATACTGAGTTTATTCCTGGACGTTGCACATTGTGTGCTTTTGGTGTTGTTATTTCTAGCAAAGTCTGCACAGACTCATGTCAAAGACTTCCCTTGCAGCGTTCCCTTGTTTTCATCATGTACTCTGACTATGTTGCTGTGGTGTAACCCGCCAAAAACACTGTTTCTTCACATGTTGGACACAAAGGTATTTTTGATATTAACATGCCTTGTAAAGACTGCCATTGTCCTCTTGGGTGCAAAACTCCTCTCAACTGCTGCTCCAAGGACATTAGAAATCTCACTGATTTATCCAGCTATTAGATTATCTGAACTCTCCGAACTAAAATAAAAATTCATAACTTGACATTTGTCTAGTGCACTAGATGATTTTCAAATCTTAACGGAAATAAAAAACATCGGAGACCTCAGGTGTAATGACAAATTGAACCAATTTTTAATATTTCAATCACAAGAACCAACACACCAAACAATTCAGTAAAATAGGACCTCACATTTTACTAAACGATTTCTGAATGGCAAATCCATTGACTTAAGATCTCACAGAACCTCGCAAGATAAAATATGACTTCGGAGCAAAATAAACAGGGAGCTGTTATGTCGTTGTCGCTGGTTTCACTTCTGTGTTCTATGTTTTGCGACAAAATAGGAGAAAGAAAGAAAAAAAAAAATGATGAAGTTATGGCTGAGAGGACGGACTCGGCATGGCTTCGACATTTTGCAGCTCAAGCTGGAGGGGCGATGGAAATACCGCTTTATGATGAATCCTAAACAAGATAATGTTACTGATATTTGTACACAGGTGGGGGGGAATAAAGCTGTGATCATTAGAAATGTTGTCATTTTTAAACATTGTTTGACCTTCCACTGCCACAGAGATGCTGCCATAGTGCAGGATAGTGATGCTTCCTGGTCAGCCTGCTCTCATGGGTATCGAGTTTATCAGATATGCAAGAAATGTGTTTGATATTTACATTTCTAAATCGGGGAGACTCTTATCCAGTCTGAAACATTAAGAACATGTCTATACACCCCTCACACTACTGGATAAATTGGGCAAATTATCGGTTCAAGTCCACCTTTAATCTGGAACACCCTGACAGTTGTTTGGTGGTGTGAATCAGACCCTAAATCAGCCCGGTCGTCCTCTGGTGTGGGGCCAGAATTTGTAGAGTAGAATAAACCTTATTGTCCCAAAGGGGAGATCTGTCCTGGTGCAGTGCAACGGTGTGTCGTTTTACGTAAAAACATCAAAATAATCTGCACTAGCACCTTTTTTGCACGTCTGTACTTTACTTTTTCCTTTCATTAACATATTCGCACACCAATGGCGACAGTGCTGCCATGCAAGGTGCTCACCTGCCACTTCAGCAGTTAGACTGGAGGAACCGTGGATTAACCTGCCAGCCTGACCTCGCAGGTCAGCATAGAAACAATCATGATACTAAACAGTTGCTTCACATAAAAAAAAAACCATCACGGAAACATGAGAGACATCACGAGTCAAGATTTCGAGTTGAGCAGCTTTGATGGAACAAACAAAAGCTTCGAGCAGTTTGAACTTTGGCGCACTCAGTCTTCAGAGTATTCAGAGAGGAAAACATGTTCTGCAATGATTTTTGCCGCTTGCTTAAAGACTCCCTGCTCATACAGGCTCTGTTTCTTCTACCAGTGAACTTACTCCCAACAATTTGTCATAGAAGTTGGTGTCTGGGCTCAAAGTGTGGTTGCCCAGTGGCATGTGGCCTTTCTCTGCTGATGAGTCACTTCTAGTTCATGTTAAATGTAAACTTTTGAGAGAAAAGGAAACAATTTAACTTCACTTAGTTTTCACCTTTTTCTCTTTCGCTTTTCAAGAGCATCCAAAATGAAGATCATAGTTTTATTTTGATATCTTTCTGCTGCTCTCTCCTTTTCTGTTTGCTTTGTCCATAGATGAACTCACAAACGCACACGTATCTGTCCGTCTGTCTTTCTTCTGGTCTTATGTCTACAGGACCTTCAGGATGAGGTGGCGAAGGAGAGCGAGGAGCTGCAGCGACTGCAGGCTCAGCGTCAGAAGGTGCAGGAGGCTTTGGAGGAGCTGGACCAACAGAAGGGCTCCCTGGAGGAGCAGCTCACTCACATTCGACAGCAGACCAGCCAAGAGACCCAACTCGTAAGTTTACTCTTTTGCGGTCAGTTATTTGTCGGACTTTTCACACGACGGCAACAATATGAGGAAATAATAAAGGGTAGGATTTTCTTTTTAAGAATGAATCATCTAAAAAGCTGAGTTAGTACATGTACTTATTATTACTCCTTTCAGATTACCTCGCTGCAGTCGGAGCACGAGGACCAGGAACACAGGATATGTCAGTACGAGGAGGAGCTGGTCCAGGCACGAGAGGAGCTCCTGGCTCTGCAGGAGGAGAGCAGGAGGCTGCAGGAGAAAGTCCAGGCTGCTCAGGAGCAGCTCACTCCTCTTCAGGAGTCTGTGTGGGACTCCTTCACACAAGTTGCTCAGGTCAGAATCTCAGACGGGTTTCTTCCAACACATTTACACAGAGAGCATTTTTCAGTCTCACACGCATCTGATGGAAATGATGCACTTCTGTTGTCATCAATAAAGACGTCTGTGCAGGCTGCATAATGGATCACATTTAGATTGTGTTACGTATCCTCACACTTTTAAGTTTGTCTTCCTGTTTATGTGTAACTACATTGCTGTGTATTGAAGTCTGAGTGCTTCCAAAATGTCTGTGTAGACACAGATGGAGCCCTAGAGCGGCTGCTGCTCTGCTAACACGCTGCTCACGCCACACTTTTTGTGTTGACACAGCCGCTACAGGATTCATAGGTTCTATGTTTAACTTTGATCTCCACTCTTTCACCATGTTATTGTTTTCTTTATCGCTCTGCCATTTAGGTTCAACAGAAACTAAATGACCTTCAGGTGGAGGAGAGGTCAGTGACTGCCCAGCTGAGCTGGAAGAGAGCCCTCGAGGACAGCTCTCCTGTCATGGTCAATGGATCAGGAGGGCCCACAGCAGAGCTGCTCCAGGGGGACCTCTTCCACCAGGACCTCTTCCAGGAGGATCAGCCCAAAGAGCTGAAGGAGGAAGAAGCAGCTGCTGTCGGCAGTCTGCAGAAAGAGCATTCAGATCAAAAAGAGAACGAAGGAGTGAATGAGAAAGATGAGGAAGAAGAGGAGGAGGAAGAGAGTCCAAAGACTCCAGAGGAGGACAAGCTCAGACCCGATCCTTTGGATAATCTCTATACGAGTCTAGCCTCCTCTGATATGTACAATTCACTGTCAACACTTGTCAAGCCATGGGAGACCACTGTGAGGGTAATGACTACATCGATCTCAGTTTGGAGTTCTTTAATATGTGGAAAGAAGCCACCGTAAAACACACAGCATCACTTCTCACTAAAACTCTTTTTATGTAACACGGATCTTCTGAAAATAACACAATTACACTAAAATAAATCTTTACAGCAGCCACCAAGCCTCCAAAAATACTAAACCTAATTTACATTTGGTGTGACCACAGTTTTCCAGAACCGCAAGAATCATACCAAAAATGTAAAATATAATGGATAAATTCTGAGACTGGGTATCTGTAAATAACACTCGTCACTGCTGTCCTCTAATCTCAGGAACACAACAGTCCTGCGCCCGACGTCTCCTCCGAGGCCCTAGATGATGCTGATGAATCACCTAAAGAGAGCCCACAGATGGTAAAATCCCAGTCCTGAACCAGCTGTAAACATCTGTCTGTCCTTGTTTTCCTCAGTTCTTCAGTTTCTCTGTTTTATTATTGTCATATTTGAGTGTCACTTGTAGTCAAGCACCGGTAGCGTTTGTTTACCCCACGTTATCCCACTGTGAAGCTGTTTATACATAACACAGACGTGACTCGTTGGCCAGACAGCGTGTCAAGTCATTTTCAAACAGAACGTGTAACTGATTTAGCAGCAAAGAAAAATTGAAGCTAACCTGATCATTATGTCAACAGATCGCTCACAAAATGTCTTCAGGATGCAGTGCGATATAACTTTTGGGAATCAAAATACTTCCAAGACACATTATTTACCTTAGCCCTATGTCTGCCCAACAGGTTGCGTCGCCAGAGCCAGAGAGCAAACAGGAGCCGACAGAGTCTGCAGAAACAACCGCCTCCTCGTTACCGCCTCAAGTCGGCCCTCGCTCCATGCCACCACAGACCAGCCCACCCTCCCTGCCCGACATGGACTTCTTCCATTCAGACCCCTTTACCGACCGTAAGTCCTCACAATGATGAGTCAGTGCTTCATGCTGAGGTTTTACCTGTGGGGACAAGATCCACTCCTAAACATGGATTGTTTTTGCAGATCCAGTATACTGTAATCTTTGTTGACATGTTCAAGGCTTCGGCCATCCAACACGGTGAGACTGGTGATGTTTTTTCTTTGTAGATGATCCATTCAAAGATGATCCTTTTGGAAAAGCAGATGTTGCAGGTAAATTCTTCCAGTCATATGTCTGATGTGAGGTGTTGAACATAATGCACCATTATGTGTTTATGTAGGTATTTGATGTCTTATCCGCATCTTATCTAGTGTGTACTTTAAAAAAAAAAAGCAAAGGTTCATTGTCCGCATCTGCTGCTGTTTATGTTCACTCAGATCCTTTCGGAGGAGATCCGTTCAAAGGCACCGACCCGTTTGCTGCAGACTCTTTCTTCACGCAGACCTCCAGCAGCCCCTTTCCCTCCGACGACCCTTTCTCTGCTGCAGTTGACCCATTTGGCACCACTACTGGCGCGCCAGAACCGGACCTGTTCGCAGCCAAGCTGAACGACACAGCGGCTGCACCAGCAGCAGGTTCGGATCCTTTCACCTCCCAAACCACCAATCCCACTTCAGCACCCAAGGATCCATTCAGCTCCACAGGGAACAGCATGGCTGAATCAGACCCATTCGGAGGCAAAGGGAACACCATGGGGGAGTCGGATCCATTTGGTTCTCAGGACGGAGGGACGGATCCTTTCAGCTGCTCCCCACCGAGCTCTGATCTAGCTGTGGTGAGTTGGACCTCTGAAAACCTGGTCACACTGAATCTTGAATGGTAAATGGTCTGTACTTGTGTAGCGTTTTATCACCTGACGGTCTCAAAGCGCTTTTACATGTTTTTTTCCATTCACACACTAATGAGACTGAGCTGCCATGCAATCGGCCACCAGCAGTACATTCACACACCGATGGTACGCCGTCAGTGTCTTGCTCAAGGACACTGACGGCATGTGGACAGGAAGAGCCGGGGATCGAACCACCAACCTTCCGATCCGCGCGCAACCCACTCTACTGTCTGAGCATTGTTGAATAGCAGCAACAATTTCTGTTGAAAACACTGACTTGAAAGTATTTCAGGAGTATTAATACAACAGACAACAGCAGTGTTCATAGTAGTATAAAGTACTGTTTTATCTTGGCATTTTAAATTTTGTTCTGTATTTTCTGCCATTTTCTTTCTTTCTTTTTCTTTTACAAAAGACTAATCAAAAGCAACAGTTCAAATCTGATGTGGTTTTAACAAATCATCACAGTCAGCAAAAAACAAGACAAATATAAAATGAGGCAGATAATAAGATTTCAGCAGTTTCCATCTAATTTGCATTTAGTGAGAGCAAAAGATGCGTGGAGTCAGCAGAAGTGTTGGTTTTATTTTTGTATAATGTACACCTTTTTATAGTTCCAGTTGATCACATTACAGTTTGCAGATAATCGTACAGTTTGTTATGTATGATGATTTTGTTCTGTTTTTTAGAAGGACATCGCAGCTACCAACGACCCCTTCGCTCCAGGCGGTACGACAGTGAACACCACCTCAGATCCAGGTATGGCTTGTGGCACAGCGCCACCGTGTGGGTGCAGAACCCATTGCAGCTGGTAAATAACAACATGCAGTATTAGGAGTTGGATGTGCTCAGTCACTTTGCGTTGATGTGTTTCAGATCCATTTGCTGCCGTGTTTGGAAATGAATCATTTGGAGGGGGCTTTGCCGATTTCAGTTCCTTGACAAAGGTAAAGTTAAGTGGTGTTGATCATCAAATGCACAGTACTGAAATGACACCGAGTCTGATGGGAAATGCAATGACAGATGACTGGAAGTATCATTTCTGGCGGTGCAGTGAAGTTATGTCTGGTGTCAAAACCAAAACATGAATTGACTCGAGCTGCAACACTGAATTGGTGAGTGTCGTGGTTATGGGAGAGGAAACAGCTGGGACGGTATAATGCTAAGCACTCTGTTAGGGATCTTATTGTGCCAAATTATCCTGAGTTAAGAGGGGGCGTGGCCATTAATACCTTTGTACTTCATCAGAAAAATTCCAGTCGAAAGATGGATTTCACGCAATAGAGACTTCAAACTGACACCACAGGTTTCATATATGGAGTAATTCACATTAATGAGGTATCACAGATTTGCCATTAGCGTAACTAATGACAAACTACTTGTGCTGTGATCATATGTGTGCTTTTGTCATGGAGATCTGAGGGCAATCCAAGAAGCTCAGTTGCTAAATAGATATTGTATTTGGTGTGAACCTTCTTTTCCAGTCTAACGGTGCTGATCAGTTTGGCATCAACAACAAGAATCTGTTCCAGGAAGACAGCCAGTCTGGCAGCTCTGACATGCCCCCAGCCCTGCCGCCAAAAACGGGTACGCCAACTAGACCTCCCCCTCCACCTCCAGGTCAGTGCTCGTTATTCCTGCCATGTCTTTTCACATCACTTACGCCGTTGTCAAATTAGCCGCGAGGCTGTCAGCCGTGTGGGACGTGTTCACAGTGTTTGAAATAAAAACCTGCCTGTGTACGTCTGCCTGTCTGTCTGTCTGCCTGCCTGCCTGTCTGTCTGTGGCTCATCAGGTAAGAGATCGTCCATCTCTCGAACAGAGTCCTCTGACTCCTTCCATCGACGAGGGCACTTCCTCCCACAGACCTCAGGAGACTTCTCCTCCTCCTCCTCCTCATCCTCCTCCCTGCCTGCAAAGGATCCTTCAGCCGACCCCTTCGCCCCCTCCTCCCCTCCTCGTCACAACGTACGGGAAGCTGACCGATTTGCCAGCTTTGACAAAGTGAGCACCTCCCTCTCGCCATCTCCCTCACCTCCACCTGAATGTCAATAGTCACACCCTCTTCTCTTTTGTTTTCCTGCTAATAAATCACATCTAGTCGTTAAATATGGTCACGACCACCAAGCAAATCAGGCCAGCTTTTCAAATTACTCCATCCACTGCCAGCAGAGAGCCCCCAAGAACTCAATGATGATGCTGCATATGTTAATTTGAGTGAATTCTGGAGTGAAGCTGACAGAAATCTCAGATAGTTTGATTTTCTTGCATCCTGTGTGCTGCTTGTGTGTATTTCAGATCCTTATTATCGATGCAATATTTTCTCGCCATATAAAGATCCTCCTTCTTTGTTGCTGAATTCTATTGGGACTCCACCCGGTTCAAGCCTCATGTTTGAATCTGCACTGTTGTACTTTGGGAAGAAATGTACAGAAATATCTTCAAAGAAATTATAGATATATTAATATATTAAATCTGTAACATTACTACATCTATTTGTAGTTGTGGTACAAATGAATTAATTTAACGCCCATATCTTTGTGATACCGAGTCTCTAATGTTTGGCAGTGAATGGAGAGATGAGGAGCTGCTTGTATTTGGCTTTTGTTTGCCATCCCAACTCAGCACACTGACATCACATCCTGTGCACATGCAAGGATGTTGAGGACGAGTTCAATTTTCAAATGAGATACTTATGGTATTGAAAATATGTTCACTCTTAGATTTTATGCTGCTTTTAACACGGAATTTGTCTCAGGTACATTTTAATTGCCATCATGGTTAATTAAGTCTGATGAGGGTCTGAGCCGAGTCAGCACAACTGTGGCGAGAAGGCTTTGACTCGCGCCTCCTGCGTTATGAGTGAAAACTCATTTCATTCCGTCTCAACCTATGAGTCCGGAAGTTTCATGAACTTACCATTGTTTTACAGACTTGGTGAGAAAACCGGAAGCAGCTAAGCTGCACCACGGAGGCCTTTTTCAAACATACTGCATTCAATCAGGGCAGGTTGCTGGAATGACTGTTGCTTTGTACGAGAAGAAAATTATTATTTGCCTTTTCGTTCTTCCCTTGGTAACTTTCAAAACATAAAGGAAGCAACGTGATAACTGTAACAGCAAAATAGAAAAATTAGTATTTGTACATCGGTATTATCGTGAGTTGAATACAATAAAAATCCTCTCGGCTCCTCCTTCTGTAACGCTGCATGGAAATGAAGTGTCAAGCTGTGAATTTGGGATGGATGACTATTTGAAAAGACAGTGTTCATTTCTTGGTGGCTCTCATCCTGCCACATGACTGGACCCGCACGTCCCTGTTGAACTCTCACCTGCATGTACTAACTGTGTTCTCGTTCACTTATACCACTCTTCTCTCCACCGTTCCTCAAATCAGTTTTTTTCCCTTTTACTCTGCCGCTGTTTATTTCTACCCGCATCCCTCTGTTCATCCCTCTGTTCATCCATCTGTTCATCCATCTGTTCATCCATCTGTTCATCCATCATTTCATCCCGTCTCGGCCCCTGTCTGGTCAGTTGTGGAGAAGCAGATTGTCTGTATTCTCTCTTGTGTGTCTTTCCACCTCTGTCAAAGAAGTTGAATAAAGTGTTGAATCAAGGGCACCATCTCCGGCTTCTATGTGCATCCATGACATCACTATCTTCAAAGCCCTGAGCTTGAAAGGACCAGCTTGTTTTGTTTTGCATTTTCAGTTCAGTGGTGACAACTCGCATTAATGCAGATTATTTTCCGAAGCATGCTTTAAATTGGAGTACTTCCTGTCCTTCACAAGCACCTATATGGCAAGTAGTGACATAAGCAGAGACTGTTGTGGATTTTACATTTACTGCACAACCAGAAGCATTATTAATCTTGATAGATAGTTTCATGTCTGTACAGATGGATATTTGTATGTTTTATATACTGTAGTGATTTCTAGTAAATGAGCTCAAACATGCAAAAACACCAGTATGGTCCTTTCAAGTGTTTGAATACAGTTCAATCAAACAACTTTAGTAACTGAAAATAATAAAGTTACAAATATATATATATATATATTTTTTTTTTTATCAGATAACAAAGACATGAAGAGTTTTTGTTAAAGTTCAGGATTAAATAGCACCAATCCTCCTGCTCCTCGTCCATCTGTGAGAGAATTAGCGGGGTCACACCTGCAAGTGATGACGGCATAGCCTCGATAAAATCCATCCCATGTCTCATGAGTCTTTTCATCATCCATGTTCTGCATACTGCACGTCATCCGCTCTGAAACAGCCGCTGGGGGGACGTAGTCATCGTTGCTTTCTTTCCTTTGCATGGCTGAATTCACACTGGAGGACCCGTGTCGCTTCTGTCTTTCATTCACTAAGAACAATGAAGCTGCTGTCAGTGCATGTCCAGTCTGAAATGATTAACCAGTGGGTTGTTTATTTCAAAGTTCCCTTCCTTTTCCTTTTGCTGTCGTGTGTGATTTTGGTCATATGACGCTCGTTCAGCCGCAGTGCAGATCCCAGTTTGTGCTCTTCTTCCATTTCAGTCCTGTCTGTTATCCTGATCACGTGAAATTTATAACAACATTATGCACGAGGGCTCATCTTGTCGTGGTCATTTTGATCCAGGGTCAATCAGATAAATGTCCATTACAAATAGCAAAACGGTGTTACTGCTGTACTTGTGCAATGGCATGTCAAAAATCGGAAACTACATCCATTGTGTGCGTGTTTTTTTTTGTTTGTTTTGTTGTTTTTATTTCCTGTTTTCATGGAGCAGTATCCAACCGAAGAAGACATGATAGAGTGGGCAAAGCGCGAGAGCGAGCGGGAGGAAAAAGAGCGACTCGCCAGGCTCACCCAGCAGGAACAAGAGGACCTGGAGCTGGCCATCGCTCTCAGCAAGTCTGAACTCTCCTGAGGAAGCTCCCCCCCCCCCCTCCCCTACACACCTGCTCCCCCCTCCCCCTCTCACCCCTCACCTGGTCTGGCTCGGCACGGCACAGCACAGCCTGGCCCAGCCCAGAAAGCACCAAAGCAAAGTGGGGATTGTATAGGACTGACTCAGCAGCACCTGCTGACCCCATGAAGAGACTTCAGACTCACCTCTGAATCGTTCGCACCCCCCGTCCCCTCTCCTACCCCCCCCCCCCCCCCTCCCACTCCCCCCGACCGTTCGCTGTTCACCAGCACTGCAGTGTCACGTCTTTCCACCCTGTTGGTCTCTGAGGTTTTTGTCTGGACTGAGATGCGAGTGTTTGTTCTGAAGAATCGACTGTTCAGATGAATCGGATTCAGAGGAGGTGTGAAGGTCGTCATGTTCTGTTGGACTTCTGAAACCACATTAACTCTCCAGAATGTAATTTATTTAAACTAGATGGAGGTGGCCTTTGTCGGAAGTCCAGTTTTTATCCACTAACCAAACTCAGTACACTTTCTTAAAACTGCAGCTCTCTTTAGCTTCTGAATTTGCCAGGATTTCATGAGATTTTAGTAGACATGCACATTTTGTAGAAGCAGAAATCCCCCCCCCCCCGCCCTCCCCCCAACTTTCTTCATATTCTGAAACAACCGCAGTAAGCTTTGAAAATGTGAGATTCGGTAACAAAATATAGTCTCTACCTTTAATATAGTCCCTTTGAAATGGAGTTACCAAGGCAGATGACATTTTTTTTTTGTTGTTAGATTTTTCAGAACAAAGCGATTTAATCAAACATTTCTACATGGTTAACTGGAAGTTACCAGTCTGTGAAATGCACGTGTTGTTTTGTAATGGCCGCCACTACAGCTACTACAACATCGTGCTTTATAGAGACCTTTATTTTCTGTAAGATTTCAGCACTACCTTTCTTCGCCTCGCATCTCTTCAGTGTTTGAGGATACGCTACATCCATTACAGGTTACGACGACACAACTATTAGCATTAAAAATGTAGGGCCCGCTACGGTGGGCTGCAGAACAAAGTACATAAACACTTTTGAGATTTTAACATTTGACATCTGAGATTCACCCAATCATCTTTTATTTGGTGACAAATTTTCGATTCACTATTGGAGACATTTTGTGCTGTAGATGGAAGACTGTGATTTTTGTGCTAACGTGGTTGAACGACTGGAGAGTTACGACATTAACAGACGAACAAGAGCTCAATAGCTTCAACTGGGTTGTCACAGATGAATGTTCATCCTGATTGATATCCCTGTGAGAAACTCTTGGTAAAGCAGTGTCTTACTCAAGCAGCGTAGATGTTGGATGGATAATAACTTTATTATAAGATGAGTGAGCAACTCAAATAATTCACGTGTAACTGTGCATTTGTCATCTCACTACATTTCACGTTTGGTCCCTTTTCAAAGTGTGCCACCGTTGCTTTTATTTGCATTTTTGTGAGCTTTTATTTTTGACATTTCCTTCCTGAAAAACTCCCTGGATTACCGAGATTTACACAAATTTAGTGTTCAACGTTGTGTCTGCATTTTGGTAGAGCAGCAGGCCTATATAATTTCTGTCTGTGCACCTGAGGCTCTGCAGGGAATTTAACTTGCAAAAAAAAAAAAAAAAAAAAATCCTGCTGGAGTCGTGAGGATCAGTGCTCACGTTGCACCGGGTCCTGCTGCCTGTTGACACCCACAGAGCAGTTGTCCGGCCAGCGATCCTTCTCCTTTGGGTCATTTGATGTTTCTCCCAGAAAACAAGCCGAGTTGCTTCACACTGAACTGTGATGGGAGGTTTCTGATGAGGGAATTGAGGCGCACGAGGCTTTTTTTTTTTGTCACTTCTGACCAAGTAATGCACACCATGTTGGACAGCTCTTCCTGTTCTCACTCATTCTCTGTTTCGATACTTGTTCACTGTGAGCATTGTCAAATAGTTTCCTCCTCTCATGTTTAACCAAATTACCGTCTGTGGTTGACTCAGCACTTCCTACTCAGTGCCGTCTCTCCTGTTGAATTTCATGTTTATTGTAAATACAAGAGAACAGGAGTTGCATGTATCTTCTCTGAGTCTCTCATTCGACTCCACCTTATAGTTTCATTCTCTCACTGTACATGTTACTGTCATTTGTACAGACTGTCAGTTTTACAAACCCAGAACCACTTATGTCCCATGAAGGCTTTTTAAAACTCAAGCTAATTGTATTTTATTTTGTATTTTCTAACTTGTAAGAAACAAAATCATTATTGGGAGGGTTGCCCAAAATATGTAATGCATTTAATTGAAACAGAATAAATATTAAAATGTGTAGTTTCTGCAATTTGTGCATTTTTAATTTGACGTGCTGCTGTCCTGTCTTCGTTGTCCAGTGGTCGAGGAAGGATTCAAGTCCCTTGAGAGTAGTCGTACAACACGAGGAAAATGTTTCACTGCGAGCAACATTTCTGCTTTTACGGTTTGCTTAAAAGAAGGACACGGTTCTGTTTTTCACAGAAAGTTTTATTCAGTCTGGATAACGGTTGTATTACTATGTCTTTGGTGGCTTTAGAGGAACTAAAATTAACTTTTACCCGTACTATTTTCAGTACTTACTCCACACTGATTACACACTTAATTATATTACGCCATTGCTAATAGCACACAGGTTACATTATTATTCTATTGTGACTTTATTCAGAGAAAAGAAAGCCAAAGAAAATTCCCCAAAATACTGCTGAAAAATGTGAAAATCTAACAAAGTTTTTTTATGTAGATTGTAAAACGTTTTAAATTAACTATAAGTTACCTCGTATAGAGCCTGTTTCATAATGACTTTTATATAATTATAAACACCTTTAATATTTATACGCTATTATTAAGCAGGCCTGTTTTTTACTTACTCATTATTGTACTAAAAAAATAACTTGATTGAAATTTTAAAATGCATTTAAAAAAAAAAAAATTCTAAGCAGTTAAAGATATTGGCCTAAAAGGTAAAGTTATCAATGAAATATAAAATTTATATATGTATGTATTTACTTCTTTCCATATACATATAATAGGATTTTGTTCCACAGACTGTCAGTGTGTGTGTGTATATATCTCATGTCATTAACATGGAGGGCTTTAGGACCGTGAGGCCAGCGGCTGCATTCCTGTGTATTTAAATAGGAAAGTCATGATGATGGTGATGAGAGCCACAACACACCTTTCCACGTCAGAAAAGAGGAAGACGCAGAGCAGCAGCCCAGCTCTGCCTTCACTCGTAACCGTGTGACTGGATTGTGTTGGAGCCTCTCAGTGTGTGTGTGTGTGTGTGTGTGCGTGTGCGTGTGTGTGTGTGTTCCCGTGTCCATGCCCGCCGTGTAAACCTGCTCTGGCCGCGGTCCTCCGCCGTTTCTGCGCTGTGGGATGAGTTTTATCACCAGCCTCAGGCGCACCGTGAAGAAAGATGACGGCAAAAAGTGAGTAGAGGTGAAATGCATCCAGGAAATCACTGCATGTCCCGGGCCCTGCCCGTACTTGTTTGTTTTCATAGTTTTTGGCCCACGGTGGGGGTTTAAATCTTGCTTTGAGGTAGTCATCACACTGAGACTGTCGCAGAGCTCAGCACGTCCACGGCCCTCTGTACACCACACACACACACACACACACACACACACACACACACACACACACACACTGAGAGGTTGCTTCCTGTGTGCCTGTGAAGCTGCCAGGTTTCCTCTTTTCAGTCAGAAACATGTTATAAATCCACAGGCATTTTTATTTTTTTATTTTTTTATTTATTTATTTTTTTTACCACTGTCAGTAAAGAGAAACTTGGTGTCATGGTCCTTTTAAGTGCTCTCGTTAAGTATTATGTGACGAGTGTGCAGCCTGTTGGACAACATTGCATTCACAATGCGGTCAATCAAGATTACAGTCAAGAAGCATTGTACTGACGGGATCTTTTTCGTAACAGGAAGTGATATTAGCATAATGAGTGGACGTTAGTATCCCAACACACATTCAACTCAAGTATTGTACACTTACTAAAGTACACTTTTGGGTACTCAGATTACTTGTATATGTCCTTATTCATCTACTCCTCTACATTTCAGAGAGAAATACTGCACATTTACCTTTATTTTCTCTGACAGATATAATCACTTGTTGCTTTACATATTTAACGTATAAACTATTTGAGTAACATATTGTCTCAATGGTTTTCAACATTTTTTGGCTCCTTATATAGAAGCAGTATCTGGATGGGGTAACATAACAGTCACAGAGGAGATTCTACTACTTTTTTTTTTGTTGTTCATGCTCCATCTGCTGATACCACGTAGTTTATTTTTGCTTAAGTAGGCTTTACAATGCAATGCAGGGCTTTTACCATCAAAGGAGCAGTGTGCAGGATTTAATGGCAGTGTAATGTGATGTCATGGTAATTTTACTGTGAGCCAATGAAATAAATTGATTGTTTTCAGTCTTTTGTCTTGCGTGTGTTCGTTCTTTGGACACCTCGTCAACTCCACAATGAGTCTAAGACCAGCATGTTTAAACAGTTTCATCCTCCTGTTAATTTTACGTGACGTAAAACCTTCTTATTACCGTCTTAATTATTGCGTAAATCTTTTTCTGTGCTAGTAATGATTTGATTTTAAACAGTCGATGGGAGACTCTTGCTCACCAGACTCAGATCACCAGACTTCCAGTGTGCTAGCTAATGTTCTCTTCTCACCATCGTGAGATTCTTTGTTACCTTCTCTCCAAGATGTCCTTTGACCTCTTTCACAGGGATGCCACACAGGCACAGGACGTCACTGACAGTCCGGACTCCCCAAGCCGGTACGTTCACATTGTGCACATGCATTTTATTTGTACAGTCAGAAACAATAAGGAAAGAACAAACCCTCTCACAGTGCCAGTAACACACAACATAATTATAGACATGAGCCTTCCCTACTTCAACTTAAAAAAGAAAGAAAACCCAAAAACTTTTACGAACAATTTTGTTTTTTAAAAAACACCCATACAGACAAACTCATACAGACATGCTCAGACTGATGTATATTTCTTTTCTTAGGTTGTCAGTCATAAACAGTCCAGATATGGATCCCATCATAACAGACTTCAAGTGAGTGTATTTCAACTGAAAACCAAGTATTCAAATACTTTTTGTGAAGCTTGTGATTGTGTGGAATTCTATTATTTTTCCAAAAAGTGCTTTCATTTCAGACTGATTTCCCAAAACTGGCAGGTTAATATCCGCACAGATCGACAAGTCATTGTTGAGAAATAAGTAGCCTGGGAGTGTCCACATGTTTCTGTGTCTCTCCCGATCGTGTTCTTCTCACAATAGCTGCTCTTTCAGACTGTTTTCATCCCTTGAGATTCCCCTCCTTTCTCTAAAGAGCCTCGATTTTTGTTCCTCTGTTTCAGGTTACACCTACCGGGCGACAAAGAGTCAACACGTCTGTCAAATGGGTGAGACCTGGAATGTGAACTCGCACTGATCATACAGCAACACTCAGGTTTAGATTAAAGAGAAGTTCTGAAAAACATGCCAGTGTTTAGTCATAAACAAAAAGAAGAGGGAAGAGCTTTGCAGCTGTCATCAGGTACTTCATGTTTGAGACATGTTGAGGTAAAAGTCATCATAAGGTCATATCAATAATTCAGACAGAGAGAACCTGAGCATACCATCATCTCTAACTCTGTGAGTCGGGTTCGGACCGAGTGTGAACACAAACTTGTTGATTAGTATGAAGAAGGTTTATGGAGAGCCTGAGAAGGAGGATGACCACGTCTGATTAGATTTGAAGCCGGTAGTTAAAGGGAAAGAACGTGGCACCATTACGTATTTTTCCAACACTTTTCCAACGTTCAATACATACTTTGTTTTTTGTTGTTCTAAATCTTTCCTTTTCTTTATTTGCCTTGTCGCCATCCACAATTTATTTATTCATTCTTTATTGACACTGAGGCATCACGTTTTCGTGTTGTCTCTTGACCGTGACATTACAGGAACGCCTTGAGGGAATTTCACTGCATCTGGCACTCAAAGTTGAGCTGATTAGATTTTGGTGGCCAAAAGGTCACTGTGACCTCACAAAACAAGTGATGACATTTTATATCCAAAATGTTAAAGGTCAACTGCCCTGTGAAATCATCATCTTCTGCCAAACCCCTTTTTCTGTCTATAACTCAGGAACGGAAGAGGAGATTGTGACCGTATTTCATGTATGGTCAGATACGGAATTGGTGACACTAATCTTGGGTGCCCACCTTGAACCTGTGCTGACTATATAAATCTACTTTGCTGTCAGGCTCAGGATATGTGTGAAGCATCCCTGTTTTACAATTTGTAGCTCCTTTGCATTTCTAGGTGATCATTTTTTATAGATATTTTTTTTGCAGCTGTGAGTATTACTACTGGTTCCTTTTTGTACTGGGTTATGGTTCAATAATTCACATCAACAACACACTCAGCAATCGGGTGTATTTTTGTTTACATACTGACTTTTACTTCTGTACTGTTTTGTACATAGTAGCTGGAGATTTTTGAATATTATCAGATTAGTTGAAGTATCAAATACAATTTTCGCCAGTGGAAACCTGTGACCTACTGGTCTCATCGCAGCACACACAGGATGAGTTTTAGTTTTCTTCTTGGACTACACTCTATAAAGATGGATTTCCCTTCATGTCTCCTTGCTGACCCGAAGTGCTTTGCTCTTGTGTATTTTTTATGGGTGAATACAGGAGAGAAAAATGTGTGATGAGCACTTAAGACACGGTCACATGTGTGTGATCGTTATGCTTTCTTAAGCAGTGTTACTAATAGTGTATGTATGTGTGCTATAGAGCGTGGCTACTTCACAATTACTCTTTTACTCTTTACAGACAAGAATATTTAAGACTAAGATATGTGTTTTAGAACTATGATTAGTACTGACCTGAAATAAATGCGCTGATTTTCAACAAACTGCAGCACTGAGGAAGAGACGGATTCAAATTTTTCTATGAGAAATAGCAAAGACAGTTTTTGGAGATTTGCTACTTTTGTTTTCGTGCCTCTGAGGTGGTCGGAGGGTTTTCAGGTTGTCTGTCCTGCCTGTCCTCTCACTGTCATGAACATAATATTTTAAAGGAACTTCTTCAGCTCTGACATAAACAATTGATTTTTTTGTAGTCAAAGATCAAAGGTCACCGTGACCTCATAAAGCATGTTTGTGGACAAAACTAAAGTATTCATTCACTAATAATAACCAAATTTCACACAAATGTATAGTAGACATTTTATATTCAAATAGGTCAAAGGTTATCTTCACTGTGACATAATGTTCTACAAAAACACTTTTCTGTCCATTATTCAACGCCACAGCTCAGAATGAGAAGAGAAGATTGTGACCACATTTCACGTTTACTCAGATACTGATTGGTGACACTAATTTTGGGTGTCCACCTCCCGGCAAACATGTAACGTTTTGGAGACGTTCAGATGATGTCTGTATAACGCCGGTCGGTCCTGACCCGTCTGGTGGATGTCCAAGTCAGGTTCAACATCTCAACCAATGAGTAGGACCCTGTTTGGACATCCACCAAACGTCCAAGACGGGTTCGGTATCATTCTCCTTAGTGGACGTCATTTAAACGTCAGAAAAGACGTTAAGCTGATGTCTTTTGGAAACTGTGCTGACTGTATAGATTTTCTGTGCTGTCGGGGTGAAGATGTGTGTGAAGCTTCCACGTTTTCAAATTTGTAGCCTCTTTCCAGCAGCATCTGAATTAGAGGCATCGTCTACTGTCATGGCTTTAACTTTTTATTCTATCAGAATCAGATTTACTGGCCAAATTACTTTAAAAATCTCCCCTACATATATTATATGAGTGTGGACAGACATGGATGTAAACTGTAACTTGACTGGTTGGCGGAGGCAGACAATCATGAGATAACTCTAGTTTCTAAAGTGATAGTACACCTGAACATCTTTAGGTTTTGGACTGTTGGTTGGATAGATCAAGTTAAAGACATTTTTTTTAATTATTATATTCTGACCCTTTACAGACCAAACAAGCTGCAATTCAATAAAAACAAAAATTAAATGTTAGTGGCAGCAGTAACACAGTAACTAGTCTGAGGGGAATAAAAAACATTCTTATGAGAGGAGTAAAAGTTATTTAATCACTCTTGAAAGCCGCTCAGAAGAGGGATTTGTTTTTCCTTTTCAAACCACTTGCACTACAAGATTCAAATGGTGTGTGTCTTCTCAGTGTTGACACGTGCTTTATTATATTAGTTTATTTCATCCTGCCAGCCATTTCTCAAAGTGATGAGTCATCGTTGCATTTTTCTGACTTTGGATGATATATATTTTTTTACAGAAGACATTTTGACTTGTCGTAGCAGAACAAACACGGGTGTAATTCATACCAAGAACCATGGCTGCTTTCTATTTCTGTGTATCGGCAAGCCTTGTGAGGGAGCACTGAAACTATTCAAGCTAAATGAAGTGTAACCCCTTAACATCAATTCCCTGTGGTCTTCTTGCTGTATGTCATGTCATAATGTGTGCTAGGAGAAATTTGTCATGCACCACACATCTCTATATACTCCTGATAGTGAGTTTAGCTGCTGAAGTGAGATGTGGGTCGAGTCAGTCCTCTCAGCTGATTTGCTCTGATAGTGCACACACACACACACACACATCTAAAGATTGAGTGGTTAGAGTGATCAAACACCGTGCCTCCTGGCCCTCTGCCCTCACTTCATTCATATTTTCATATTAGCTCTTGTGCGTCAAACAGTTTGAGCTGCTGTGCTGCATCCATGTCCTCTATTTCTGGACTCTGTGCTGCAGCGCTCCGTCTCTGCCACTGCAGCAGACCTGACCGGCTCAGATACTCCCAACACACCAGCACACTCTTCCTCCACCTTTTCAAGCCTCAGCAGCAGAAATGGTTTTGTGTTTGCAGTGACAGAACGCCTCGTGATTGTAACATATTTCTTCTCTCAGCGCTCACTCTTACCTGTTTTTGGTAGTTTCATGTCTTGTATAAAAATGCTGAGGCTGTTGAGTTGTAGGTATTTTGGCTCCTCCCCTGATTTGGCATTAACCAATCGGGGCAGAGACTGCAGTGTGTAGCGTGCGGGTGATGATCGGAAGAGGTGGGACGCGGTTTGTGTGTGTGTGTGTGTGTGTGTGTGTGTGTGTGTGTGTGTGTGTGTGTGTGTGTGTGTGTGTGTGTGTGTGTGTGTGTGTGTGTGTCTTAGAGGCAGCACAGATAGACTGTGCATTCTTTTCTCATGTGTGATAGTCATCCCAATCTCATTAACGGCTGCTGTTGCTGCTGCGTAGTACCTCTTCCTATTCCTCCCTCCCTCCCTCACTCCCTCTTTCTCTCCCTCCATCCCTCCCTCCCTCCTTCTCTCTCTTCATTCATTCTGCCCCCTCTCTCTATCACCAGCCTTCCCTACACCATTACACTGCACTGCTGGAAAAGCCCAGGCTCACGCTCACTTCTGCAATTTTCTCTCTCTATCTCTTACTTCTGTCTTTTTCTGTGTCTCTCCTTCGCGCACACACACACACACACACACACACACACACACACACACACACACACACACACACACACACACACACACACACACACACACACACACACACACCACTCTGCCAGATGAAAATGTCAGGAGAGGAAGAGACTGTGTCAAACGGGTAAGAGACTTGCTGCGTGTTGGGGATGACGTGTTTGTCTTTCAGCCGGCCTCTGTGAGATGCTCTGTAAGTGCGTGTGTGTGTGTGTGTGTGTGTGTGTGTGTGTGTGTGTGTGTGTGTGTGTGTGTGTGTGTGTGTGTGTGTGTGTGTCATTTTCTGCTTCCATTATCATGTGAAGGGAAGTGTCTGTCTCTGTTTGTGTGTGTGTGTGTGTGTGTGTGTGTGTGTGTGTGTGTGTGTGTGTGTGTTGTGTGTGTTGTAGCCGTGACACTCAGGCATGTTGACAAACTCACTGGGTTTATCGTCGGAGCTGCTCGACTGTTTTATGTCACAGTTTGAAGCAACGAATCCTCTGAACATCTTTTACCAGCTGTAGTGAGTGTGTGGAAAGCTCTGTGAACTGAAGTCGATAAACTAATGCTTCGTCACTCCCAGAGGGTTGTGCCTGTGAGTGTGTGTGCGTGTTATTTGTCTACTAGCCCGCATGAGCATATGCAGTGGCGCGTATATGACCAGTTGTTGTGTGCTAAGGGGTTTTGTGTGTGTGTGTGTGTGTGTGTGTCTCTGTGTGCGTTTGCCTAATAAGGATCATCATTGTGCATGTTGATCTCCGGAGAAATCAACCCAGAATTTCAGGCTTGCTGACTTGAAACTCAATTAAATGATTGGAACAATGCGTGGTATGCACATCCTGAACCTAGTGGGCTCTCCTCATTCAGGTTATTATGGCTTTTCTTTTTCTCACACAATAGTCACTTATTCCCTCCATTTAAAACAGAGTCCTGTACTGCGTGATCATTTTTGTTTCACTTGCTTTTCAGTATCTTCAGGCCTCGGATTGTGTTTCAAGTCTTGTCTTCCAGTCAGTCAGCACCAGTTGAGGTGGTTTCCTGCTATAAGGAAATGATAACTGATCGTCTATCCTTATTAACCCTGACAGTGACTTCTTAGCTTGCCGATCAGATTTCTAACTTGATCCAAACAACTTAAACAAGAATCATTTTGATTTTTTTAATCTCACCCGTTATCTACAGTTATATGCACATGTATCTGCTGATTAAAGGATCTTATGTTTGTCAGATAAGGGAACACACTTACTGAAATACCATGGTACCTTAATGAGTCTTGATATTCATTATTTATTGAATTATTCTCTTAGTTTGAATCTAACAGGTGATTAGACTCTGACAAGTGTGACGTCTTTTCAAGAGGACTGAATAACGTGAAATGAATAAGCGTGGGGTCAAGACTTGGTTGTGGGGTAATAATTCAGTTTTAGTTACCATCACCACCATCACTGTTTTTTATTTGCATCACAAAGCTGATTTTCCCACAAAACCTCACATTGAAAACAAGTTATTTTGTGTTTGTACGTTTGCTGTTTGTTCACTTTGGTGCCTGATAAAATCTGGAGGACGTGCGTGTGTCGTACACAGTGACAGCAGCAGTTGTCTCGGGAGCTCAGCTTGCTGCTGGTCATACGGCGAACACAACAGTCACCCGCATGTCATTAGCTGGGGCTGCACCACTGTGTGTGTGTGTGTGTGTGTGTGTGTGTGTGTGTGTGTGTGTGTGTGTGTGTGTGTGTGTGTGTGTGTGTGTGCGCTCTATCGTGGTGGTGGTGGTGTGTGTGTGTGTGTGTGTGTGTGTGTGTGTGTGTGTGTGTGTGTGTGTGTGTTGTGTGAGATGAGCTTAAAGTTCCTCTGTGTTTGTAATGGACAGGAATGTAAAGTCGATTACTCACTGTTATATACATTAGTCGTAGTTTGCCCAGTTTTTGCTCTTCTATTCTTCTACATCTGTTCTCCTGTTTGCTGCTGACATCCTGCAGTTTGTAATCCCCACAGACTGATTGAGTGTGTTTCCAGCTGTTAAATGTAAATGATGAGCAGTTGTTGTGCTCATGTGATCGATACAGAGGCCTCGGAGCTCAAAGCGCAACATCAAAACAACAAAAACAACATTAATACTGTCATTACACAGTTTGATATAAATATGTAAATCTAAGAAAAAGTATTGTTTTGCATAACCAACAAGTCATAATCCAAATGAAAGAAATGAATCATCTTAATGTTGATGATCCCGTCAGCCATTAGTATTTTCGATTTACCATGAACTTTTCCATTTATCTGCTCATTATGCTGAGTGTTGATTTGTTTTTCACACATGCTGTGAACTGTTCGCACACTGAGGAGAGAAGCAGCTCTCATTCAAACAGATCCTATTAAAACTACAGAGTGAAATCAGAGTGGGGCGAACCATTGTAGTGAAGGAACAGTGAATGATTCCTCAGTCATGACCTGTGTGCCTTTTTTTCCACACTGTACACTCCAGCCATTAAGAGCATCTGTTCTGTAATAGAAAAAGATTCTGTTAAAAACGGGTCCCAGAGCTTGTGTTGTATAGGTGGTTGTGAGAGAGCTGTAATTTATGCTGATTCCTTCTGTAATTTGGGGTGTAATGCAACAGAAACAACATTAACAGCAGAGTGCTCTCCTCGAGCCAATTTCATCGTGTGGTTCGCTCTGCCCGTGTCCCTGTTTCTCTTCTGAAGAAGTAGATGAGTCAAAAGGATTTCATAAAGGAAAAATATGAAAGTAAACAGAGACAATATTAAGATTTGGAGGATGATGGCAGAACAGTTTGAGGTCACGTGGGTCTGTTTTGCATTTAATAAGTTTGATATGCTCTGATCAGAACTGCTCCATTAACCAGGAATTGATCTAATCCTTTAACTGTTGTCTTGGTAACTGTGGTGGATGATAATTTGTTTTCATCCCCTTTTTCATTTAGATTTTGTGTGTGTTTTTGTTCTGCAGTTGCTCGCGGTCAGACCTCTCGCTGGCTCTGGACGACTGCATGGCAGCCTTGGATCTGTTCCTCAGAAATGAATTTGAGGAGGCGCAGGCCCGACTCAGATGCAGGTAAGAGCAGAAGCTGCCGCGCAAGCTAATCCAGCTGCTGTTGTCTGCCGGCTTTATGGACAAATAATCAATCAAGCTGAGGCTAGAGAGGCCTGCAGGTCATCAGATGTTTTCCTTGTATGTTTTTTTGACTTCCTGGATGAGTTGTTGGAATTTTGGAAGATCTGCCACTTCTAGGAAGGTTCACTGTTGTTCCATCAACTCCTCCATCATTTGCAGTTCATGTTTCTCACTGTGTATCTGTGATGTCCCAGAGCCGTCGTAAATACCTTTCGAACTTTTTCCAGACAGTATTTCAATCACATTCTTCCTCATCTCTTCTGGAATTACTTTTGATTTTTGCACAATGTGATTGATACCTTTTTGCCAACTTCTGAAAACGATTTATTTAAGTGATGATTAGATTGAACAACTCTGGTGGTAATCATGCCTGTGTGTGTCTGTCCAACGACAACCAGTTATCAGTGCAGTTTGGTAGTTTTTTGGATTCGGTAACAAATACGTTTTCACACGGGCCCAGTTGTCATTGGATAAACTTTTTTTTTTTTTTGCTTACTCGAGTTGCCTTTGGTTTGTGTTTAATATTGTTTAAAAAAGTAACACCGTTTAGCAAGAGATACACACAAAAATAGCAAAAATCCATCAGGGTTTAAATTCTTTTTCACAAAGTCAGATTGTAAGAAAGGGATGGATTATATAATGTCATCAACATGTCTGATGTTTTGTCAGGTGATACATAAAATGTTTTGCAGTTGAATGTTTCCACATGAAAGGCTGCCCTCCCAAAAGGAAGAAAATCAGTTTATATGCTCAATATAAATGTCATAGAATTAGGGAAGTTTAATTTATCAGTCATGAGCTTCTTGGTCATTGTTGCTTTAATGTGATGCCAATTGAAAAGTCCATATTAATTAATTGATTTTACACATCGAAATGAGTTTATTTGTGGTGGGGAACAGCAGCTGTAAAGTGTCTTTAGTAACTTCTTCTCGCTCTCTAAAGCTTTGAAAAATAACCCTGAAGATTTCCTCTACATCTTTTGAACTAAAAGTGTGGGATCCCACATCAGAGCTGGCTGACGTCTTACATGATTGGTGTGGTGAGAATCCCCTCCCCTCCAGTCCTGTACTCCCAACACTGTCCTCAGGTTACTCCATTGTTCGCTGCTTATTCTGTGCTTCATTATAAGAATGCCTATCAGATGGTTGCTGCTATCCGTCCCCCTTTGTCTCCTCTCTCTGGGGCTGCGGGCCACTCCTTAGCCCTAGTTTCTTCCTTTCAGTGCTGACTTACAAAAAGAGACACAAGACCAGCTTCCTCTCAGCCTGCACTTTGTATTTTTGTACCAAAACTGGAGTGGTAGATAGTTAGTTAGTGTCAGAAACATAAAATGCTTCATTATTTGAACTGGGATTTGTGAACTGTTCCAACCCAGAGGACAGTCAGTCTAAATCTATGTGGAGCTGCTCCCACCAGGGGTTTAGTCAGCCTAGTGGGTGTCCTGATTTCTGTATTGATCCTCTTCACACAGCTCTCCTCTTTTCCCAGTCGCTGACGTGGACCTAGTTGCAAATATGTTCATGTTCTGTTTGTTGATGTTTTGAGCACAGATGGTTTGCTTCGCCACATTAATCAGGACATTATGAATGACAGAAATCAATGTAGTTTGAAATAAGACAAAGTGCTTGTGATCTGGCCAGATATTTTGTTCTTTACTCTGACTCAGTTTAATTACTGTACAAAGGAATTGTTAAGCATTTCCTGCTTCCTTCCTTCTAGTATGTCACAAGTTTAACAAAAGTATTCAGCAAGAATAATGTTGCATTCAAATAAGGTGCTGCTTTGCACTTGAATGCAAAACTCCAATCCAACTGAGGAAGATCTTTTTTTGTTTGGTTTGTGCAAAATCACTTACAACCTTATTCAGAGTTTGCTCTTCAGGCTGATGGCCTGGGGTGTCTGACCTCTAATATGTAATATTATGTAAACTGTGAAGACATCTGCATTGTGAGAGAGAGACACTGAAAGACTCATCTCTAGGAGATGAAGAGCCCGAAGGATGTGAAACACCAGCAGAAGCTTTTCTTGTCCGTCTTCTGCTTTAATCCAGGTGCTCTCCAAATGTCTTCTTGTTCAGTCTGTGTCTCTTTCCTCCATCTGTTAGCTGTGCTCTGACACAGTCTGGTGGGACTAGCACACACATACACACACACACACACACACACACACACACACACACACACACACACACACACACACACACACACACGTTTGTACAGCTATCTTTGTAAGGACATTCATATTGACTATGTGCTTAACCCTTACCGTAACCCTAAACAAAACCTAATAATAACTCTAACCCTAAAACCAAATCTAAACCTTTAAACAGCCCTTTGAATGGGTGTGTGAAAGTGAGGGATGGGGAAAAGGTCCTCATTTTGTTAAAATGTCCTGACTCCAGGTCTAAAACAAAAACTGGTCTTCTCAAATATAATTTGACACACACACACACACACACACACACACACACACACACACACACACACACACACACACACACACACACACACACACACACACACACACACACACACACACAGCATGCATTGGGAGGAAGACAGGGTTGAACATGACATAAGAGTGGCCTAAATACTCAAATTCACATAGTGACATGTTTAATGAATGTGAGAAGGATCTAAGACATACAGCATGTCATCTTCTCACCAGGTCTGACTCTGGGACAAGGAATCAAACATCAGTTTAATAGTCAGTTTAATAGTTAATAGTCATGTGGCAAACTGTCCAGATGCTGCAAATTATGAATTGGATCAGATTCATTTTTGATGACTGTTAGATCGTGTTGGCCATTTCTGGCAAGGTTGTTTAGTTATCTACCAGCAGAGTTCTCCCTGAGCAAAATACTGATTCACTGTACTGCAACCTGCTGCCCTCACTAGGCATGTAGGTGCACAGCTACGCAGCGAGCTGAAAACTTGCAGTAAAAGCTGAAGACAGCAGACTGAGCAGTGTAGTGTGTGACGATGACTGCAATTAAAAACGCAAAACCTTGTTTAAACTGACAGGTGGAGGTCCGAGTGGAAGAAAAGAGGGAAATTTAGGGCAGAATCATAGGTTAGGTTAGGTTAGGTTAGGTTAGGTTAGGTAGTTACTTTATTAATCCCCAAGGGGAAATTTTTTTAAATATGCCGAGGTCTCAGTTTTCTGAGGTGTATGCAATGAGCCTAACTAACCGTACAAGCAGCAGGTAGAGAGGAAAGGTAGAGTCCTTAAGGGGACGGGTAAAAAGATTCAAATACAGAACAGTTATCTTGACAGTCACTGATTTACCAATTATAATAATGTATTAGCAACACATTAACTCCAGACAGCTAATATAGTGGGTTTGGTTAATAGTATATGAAACAACAGTCACAAAGAGGCAGTAAGAAAAATTGTCCCCCCATATAATGCTTCAGTAAGGACATGTCTGGACACAGATCTGACAAAATGTTGGAAGTTACACTGTCTGTGAAGCTGATGTAAAATTATACCACTTGTGGTTGTTAATACAGAGAAGTTAAAATATGTTGCTGATCTCTGAAAGTCTTTAAAAGCTGTGTTGGAGTTTAAACCACTTTCTTCAGCTGCTGTAGTTCACTGCAGCCTTACGGGACGCCCTCATGCTTACATACTTCTGACCACAGGTTCTGTGGACCGAATATCACCACCACTTACTCATATCATGTTATATAACCATATCTCTCTTTAAATTGCTACTCTGCTGTAGGGTTTATATGTTTGAGGGGATTCTAGGTTTCCTTTCTTTAGATTTTTTCGAGGAGCTGCTGCAGGCTCTTCTATATCATTGCAGGAACGTGCTTGCTTAGTAACCAGTCACATGTTTTTCGGTGTGTTTTTCGAAAATCCCGGTGGTATCCAACAGCAGGCTTAGTTACATTTGCCAGCCCTCTGTTCAAACATGCCAAGCAGAGTCCTAACTCTATTCTCCCATCATGTCGTCCTGCCCTGTCCCTCACAGCTGTAGCAGTGAGTGGGTGCAGGAAGTGTATGCTGATGTATAATGTACGATCCACTAACTAACATGACTCGGTGTTCTGTCGATGGCTGTGGCTTTTTTTCAGGGTTGTGGCACATCAAAGATTTCTTAGAAATGTAGTGATGCTCTCGCATCTCGGCATTGCTAAACTTCCTGAATTTTACTGACACGTGCAAAACTGAATAGGTGGGTTGCCTGTGCATATGGTTTTCGAGAAATTACAAAGCAGCTCCTCCCTTGTATCAGAAAGATCTAAGATGATGCTGACTGAAGTTCTGCTGTGAGATATTTGAAATTCCCAGCCACTCTCTGCACAGCTCCAAAAAAAAATTATTTACCTCACAGCTCCATCTTAAAAGGTGCCTCAGCTTGAGTTTGAGTAGCTGTCTTACATAATTGAATGTGACGCAATGGAAATGTAAGGCAGGCAAATCTCTCTACTTCTCAGTCTGCACCTCTGCCTTCTCTGACCGCCTGCTGCTGCTTCCTGCTTTTTACTGAGTCACTTCTTGTGTAATCACTGAGGTAGAAATTAAAATAAACTTCTTTAGGTGAACAGCTGAAGCTTTTCAAACTCTGATTTATTACTGCAACTTTTATTTGACAGATTAAAAGTTACATAAATGACAACACAGTAATCTCTGTTTGCCTATTTATTTTCTTTGGCTAAAACATGTATTAATGAAAATTAATTTTAGCAGGAAAACAAATTGGTGGTTTGTCTTTTCGTTCAGTTTCCATAGGTTGGAAAATTGCATTATGCAAATCTAGTTTGTGACAGAAAGTTGACTCTGTTTTGAGCTCAGAGTAACATCACAAAGGCTGGTCACATGAGTCTGTGTGTGATGAGTAGCAGTGAAATGTCAGTCATGCAGACTGACAGCATTCCTCTTCCACACACTTCTGACTTGAGGTTACCACACTTATTCGACCGTGTCTTTGTATATCTTTGCATGTGTGTTTGTGTGTGTAATACATGCACAGTATCGTACATAGATAAATACAGAATACATAAAGCTAATTAAACCATAAACTGTGACTCTAGTCGGACAGAATATTTTGCCAAAGCCCGGTATTGTAGCTCTTCTGTTTAAGTTCATTTGTTTTGAGTGATTAGTTCTAATAATGGTTTAAAACAGGATCAACGTGTTTTTTTTCCGACTCGTTCAACAGGTGTATCTGCTGAAAAAAATATATGACAAAGACACTTTTATTCTTCTTTATTGCTTTAAACCCACAAGGTTTAACTCTTGTTAAACAGAGGGTGAGATGTGACACTCCAACAGCCACCGATATAAATAGACATTGTTGTTTTTTTATGTAGTGTTGTAGTTTGAGTCTCCTCAATCACACCTGTCTGTTGTTAGCAGTAATTGATTGTTCTGTGCCCATGTTGTTCCTCTCTCTCTAGGATTAAGTGACTACTATATAAATCTTTAATGTCCTTAAACAAAAAGCTCCCTCTTCATAATTTCTGTCTGAAAGCAGCACTTTATTTATCTGAAACAAAATGATGAATAACATTTATCACATCTTATTTCCTTTTCAAGGCCAAAAGAATAAACATTATGTGTCGTCCTTTCTTTTTTTCAGAGCCAAAGACAGCATGTACCACGCTCTCACTTACGCCACCATTCTAGAAATGCAGGCCATGATGACCTTTGACCCCCATCACATTCAGGTTGCAGGGAACACCATGAAGGAGGCGCAGGCTATCTGTCAGCGGTGAGTCTTTCCCACAGCACCGGAGTGAAATAATGCTTTAGTGACCAGCTCATAAACAACGACAGAGGTTGGGTTTTTTTTGTTGAGTGAGCGGCAGAAGTTTTGTCTCCTAAAAGTTAAATTTTAGATAATTATATATTCTTTTAAGTTGCAGAAGGTGATCAAAGTGAGTCTGATAAGCACTCATACTGCTGATTCAGCCATTGAGACTCACAGCACATGATGCTGTGTGTAATGAACACTGGATCCAGTTTGTAACATCGCACCAAAACCAAAGAGCATACTAAGATCATCCCGACTCAGCGTCCTGAAGAATGTCACGACTACTTGTCAAAGTTTGTCCTGAAGCCTGAATCCATCATGACTCAGAGCTGCACCAACAATACATCTCATTACCACCTCTGTTAAACACACACTCTTATTGAGACAAACCCTGATCTGAGGTCAGAGCTGCAGTTTTCCTTTTTAACATTGTGATAGGCAATTTAATGCACAGTCAGCACCTTTTCTTGCTGTAACTTGCAGCAGCTCAGTATCCTGTCTTTACTGGAACGAAGCTGAGCGTCTGATTTGCACTGAAACAAGATAAGAGAGGACATCCAGGGCAGTGCGGTGCTGCTGAAAAACAGTCCAGAAGATTTTTATTGATCTGTGATCATTTTCATCCGATGAAGAATCTGTGTTTTGTCTTTTCTCCATCAGGCACCGCAAGAAGTCAAGCTTCTCCAAAAGCTTCACAGAAGGTCAGTAAAGTCCTATTGACAAGATGACTGAAACATGTTGCCATAATTCAAAATAACACAGTGTCAGGGGTTTCCATGTGTGAGTACTTGAGTGTATGAGAGCTGGTGTGAAGTGTGCTAGTTTGAAACTTTACTCTTATTGTGTGTATGTATATTTTTACTTCAGAGGAACTTCATGCAGAAGTTTGTTATGCTGAGTGTCTCCTTCAGAGGGCAGCACTCACCTTCCTTCAGGTGAGTAGGGAGGCTTAGCCAGACAGGCTCTGGTCATATCTGGCATGACAATGCAGTCTTTTAGCAGTGCGTTCTCATATGTTTCCTGGGTCACAGTGACGGACTACCTACTCAGCTGACGTCCCAAGCTACCAGCTGCACAGAGAGTGGGAGGGATTTATTTGGAAAGTGAAAACTGAGCTGGTGGCTAGAGAGCAGCTGCTTAGTGAATGAAAGCACAGACTGTCTCCCTGAAGCTTGTTTCATCCAAGCCTCCCCTGGTTTACTTTTTATTTATAAGTGTACCTCGTCTGTAAGCCTCACAAGGTTTTGGTTAAGAATAACAATCTCTACCGCTCTGACATTTACATGTACTCTCATAATGAATCTTAAAAATGAGTTTGAAACATATTTGGTGTATTTTGGGCACAAAATTAAAGAAGGCAAACAACTGGAGCCTCCTAATTCACTCATTTAATTTTCCTCATCAGTTTCCTAGTTGGTGTCTGGCAAGACATTTATTTATTGCGTCCACGTCATTGTAATAATGTGAAACTATTTACCCACAATAAAGTACTTCTTAAATGCAGTATATCAGATTGGGGGTCTGAAGGCTTTCAGGCTGATCTATTTCATGACATTATAACGTCTATTTACTCAGCTATTTATAAAGAGAAATGGAAATAAAAGGAATATTTTTTTAAATTTCTTTAAGAGCATTTCAAATTTTGTATGACAGCGTACATTCATTTGGTAGAATAATTGACAGTAATAACTTACAGATGTTAAACAAGTCATAAGTAGGCTAATTGACAGAGCATTAAAATAAGGCTTGAGTGAGCAACTGCTTGTTGCTTTGACTCCTCTCTCTTCACGCGTCTGTACATGTTTGTGTGTTTATATACGTGACGTAAGTGTCTACTTGCTCAGACTGTGCAAGTGAGATCCGATGACAACTGGTTTCTTACTTCAACCTGTCCGCTGATGATCAGGTCACAAAACACGCATGTCACCGCCAAATGTGAGCAGGGCCATAGCTTGTCACTGAATCTGCCACCAGTGATAATTTTCTGTTTGTTTAAACTCATTCGCTGCCTCTCACTCCTGCTCAGGATGAAAACATGATCAGTTTCATCAAAGGGGGAATCAAAGTGAGGAACAGCTTCCAGACATACAAGTGAGAATCTCCAGAGTATCTTTAGTCAACCTTGTATCGTTCCCTTTTTTAATACATGTGTCCTTTTACCTCATTACTTTGTCACACCTTTAAATTTTTCCTGTCATCTGCTTCCTTTATCTTCACCTCACAGAGAGCTTCACACTATCCTCCAGTCCTCTGGATACACTCAAGGTGCCAACCATGAACATTTTGAGGGTGGTGTTAAACTGGGAGTAGGAGCCTTCAATCTAGTGAGTACGAGACTCAGTGTAATAATTCATGGGCTTGTAATATGTATTGAGCCTGATCCAAAGTTTTATAAAAAGACCAAAAACTAAAGTAAAAGATGAACATAAAGTAAGAGTTGATATCATTTCACATGCAGACAGCTGGTGTGTCTGGAGCTTAGTACTCTTCATGTAATGATGACTGCACAGTTTAAAGAAATTCAAGACCATTTCCTTGGAAACCACCAGTGTTTTAATGACGAAGAGAGTTCTAGTAATCACGCAGCTCGCATTTCATTTCAACTGCATGTCTACTTTCTGCAGATGATTTCCATGTTGCCGACGCGGACGCTCAAGCTGCTGGAGTTTGTCGGTTTCTCCGGTAATAAGGTGAGTCCTCCTGCGAAGTAAGAGCCTGTTGAGTCTTACAGAAGGATGGAACGGCTGTAGTTAGATATATTTAGATAAGGGATGGATCCTTCTGCTCTGTGTGAAGTGCTGCTTCCTTGAATAAACTGTAAATTGTGTGGATAAATTATGAACTGATGTGTGATTGCATCAACTCTATTGATTAACGGGTAAACTTGCCTGTGACACCTGGTGAAACATGAAACAAACTATTTGAACTGCACAATTTGATGGATCAATGAATTAAAAGTTTCTCTGACTAATAGCTGTCCATATTAACACTAATTATTATTTACTGTGGTAATTTGTTTGTTCATGTAGGAATTCGGTCTCCAACAGCTTCAGGAGGGCTCTGTGGACACCACATTCAGGTCCTTCCTGTGTAACATGCTACTGCTCTGTTATCACACATTCATGAGCTTCATACTAGGTGAGCAATGATACACACACACACACACACATGTAGCTGCAAACAACCACAAAGACAAACAAGGGTTTTAGCCCGCTTTGTTCTGACTGTTTCTCGCAGGCACTGGAGAAGGAGACGTTGAGGATGCCGAGAAACTGCTGGAGCCGTACCTCAAAAAATATCCGAAGGTTTGCCAAAATAAAAGTCGGTTCTCTTGTTAAAGTCCTGCATGATGAGAAGTTTCATTTCCCCTCAAACATACTGTGTTTTGTCTTTCTCCAGGGATCCATCTTTTTGTTTTTTGCTGGTCGAATAGAAGAGATCAAGGGTAACCTGGATGGTGTAAGTAATTTCTTCATGGGACCCTTTATCTAGTGAAGCAAACCAACTCATAAACATGACCCATAAAACATGACTGCTGCTCAACACAGATCAGCATTCGACCTGAATATCTATAAGAAAAAAAGAGATTGTTAATGTTTGCTCGTGTGTGTTTCTGCCAGGCTATCAAGCGCTTTGAGGAGTGCTGCGAGGCTCAGCAGCAGTGGAAGCAGTTCCACCACATGTGCTACTGGGAGCTGATGTGGTGCTTCACCTACAAGAGGCACTGGAAGATGGCCTACTTCTACGCTGACCTGCTCAGCAAGGAGAACTCTTGGTCCAAGGTGGGCCACAGTGTTGGGTTTTGAATATGCAATGGTAGTACGAGTAATAGCTGAAAATTTAAAGTTCGTCAAAAATACAAAAATTTGTTACATAGAGATTATCTGTTGTACTGTACCCTGTACAATTACTGATGAAAGAAAAGTTTAGTTGGAAAGTTGTTGAGTGACTAGCAGTCAAATTTGGTAAAATATCAAACCTTCTTTAACAGACTTTTAAGATTTATCATTGTCACAGTTTTTATAAGCAGAAATAATGTTGATCTTTTCTCAGCTTACATGAGAAACATCCTTTACAGAAAAAAACCCCGTGAATTTCACGTGGAAAATCTCGTGATCACTTGTGACCACATACACGTGATCGTGCATGTGAAACATTTATTTTTCCCATTGGAAACGAGTTTATAGAGGTCCATATTTTCAACACATTTTCCCCATGTTATAATAAGTTGCAACATGTGGTAAACATGCATCATACATGTGATCACGTTTCCCATGTGGAAAACTATTTTTCTTTCTGCATGGGATATCAAAATTGCTCCCTTGTAGTTACGTTTTTCTCTCTTCATCTTATTTAAAAAAAAAGAAAGACGAGATTGCAGTTGTAACCACACTTTTCCATCCCTTAGGCTACCTATGCGTATATGAAAGCAGCCTACCTCAGCATGCTGACTCAGGATGAGTGCCTAACCTTTGGGGAGACTGCGCTAACTCTGTTCAGGTATGAACTTGTCTGAAATTACTCACAGCAGCGTCAGTGAAGCAGATGATTCACAATAACGGCTTATCTATGATATAATAGCTGATGTTGTCTTCACTGGTTCGGCCAAACGAGATGAACCCATTTATCCTCATGGTTCAGGCTATTCAGACAGACAGTTGTGACTGATGTTGTCTTTCAGTAAAAGACTGTCTTTGGTAAGGGATATGAATTAGTAATAAGAGATTCCTATATTTAGGACTATTAGAGACAGAATATATCCAGGATTTATTGGCTCAAAGTTGTCCAATTGTTTGCTAATGGTAAACACTATAAACACAGAGCTCCAGCGAGTGAACATCTGATTGGACCTGTGGCATTTTTAAACTGTCTGGGAGATATGTAACTACTAGAAACTGTGTGTGTCACATATTTTCTACATATTTATGTTTGTGCTGCATTACATTTCAGGCAGATCCCGGGACTGAAGCAGAAAATAGCAGGAAAGTCTTTACCTACGGAGAAGTTTGCTATCAGGAAAGCCCGACGCTACTTTGCAGAAAATCCTATTCCTCTTCCTGCTCCTCCGCTGGTCAGTACTTGATGAGGCTGTCTGCCATGACTTGCTTTAGCATTATGTGTAGCATGACTGTATTTTACACAGTTTAAGGCGCTGTGTTATATTGTTGAAATAGGGTGTTCAAATCATATGATATAGTGTAGTTTTTTTCACAGTTTTTGCCCTGTACTATTCTCTGTAGTCCTCCACATTAACTCTATTCAGCAGCGCTCTGAAAAGTGAAGGCACAAACGAGATGGACCCACTAATCCTCATGGTTCAGGCTATTTAGACAGTTGTAATACTCTAACCCGCTGTCATCAAAGTCAGTAGATACACACAGTGAGAGGAGGTAACCCTCTGCTCACAGAACCAGGGTGACTCGGCATAACATTTGCTCTGTTTCACAGAAATATTCCCCTTTAAGGCCCCAATATGTAACTTCTTTACCTTGAAATACCGGCTGCAAAATCTCTGCAAGATCTCCTGTGAAAAGTGCACTCTTGACCAGAAACAGTTTGTTAAACTTTTTATCATTGCAAACAGCCAGCTGCAGATAACGGGATAATCCTGGTCTTCTTGTGGTCTCGTGCAGTGTTCCAGCCAGTGATGTCATACACAGTAGCTCCATTCATAGCTCCACTTTGTCAGCAGCCAGTCAGCAGCCTGTTTTTTTCCGGGTAGGATATGGGTCCCCTGTTTCCATTTGGCTACATCAATCCAGACATACAGTGCATTCGGAAAGTATTCACAGCGCTTCACTTTTTCCTTCAAAGGCCTTAGTCAGGGAGGTGACCAAGAACCCGATGGTCACTCTGACAGAGCTCCAACGTTGCTCTGTGAAGAGAGGAGAACCTTGCAGAAGGACAACCATCTCTGCAGCACTCCACCAAGCAGGCCTGTATGGTAGAGTGGCCAGACGGAAGACACTCCTCAGTAAAAGGCACATGACAGCCCACCTGGAGTTTACCAAAAGGCACCTGAAGGACTGTCAGACCATGAGAAACTAAATTCTCTGGTCTGATGAAACAAAGATTGAACTCTTTGGCCTGAATGCCAAGCGTCATGTTTGGAGGAAACCAGGCACCGCTCATCACCTGGCCAATACCATCTCTACAGTGAAGCATTGTGGTGGCAGCATCATGCTGTGGGGATGTTTTTCAGCTGCAGGAACTGGGAGACTAGTCAGGATGGAGGGAAAGATGAATGCAGCGATGTACAGAGACATCCTTGATGAAAACCTTCTCCATAGCGCTCTGGACCTCAGACCGGGGCGAAGGTTCATCTTCCAACAGGACAACGACCCGAAGCACACAGCCAAGATAACAAAGGAGTGGCTTCGGGACAACTCTGTGAATGTCTTTGAGAGGCCCAGGCAGAGCCCAGACTTGAACCCGATTGAACATCTCTGGACAGATCTGAAAATGGCTGTGCACCGACGCTCCCCATCCAACCTGATGGAGCTTGAGAGGTCCTGCAAAGAAGAATTGGAGAAACTGCCCAAGAATAGGTGTGCCAAGCTTATAGCATCATACTCAAAAAGACTTGAGGCTGTAATTTCTGCCCAAGGTGCTTCAACAAAGTATTGAGCAAAGGCTGTGAATACTTTTGTACATGTTATATTTTCATTCTTTATTTTTAATAGATTTGCAAAAATTTTAAACAAATTATTTTCACTTTGTCATTATGGGATATTGCGTGTAGAATTTTGAGGAAAAAATGAATTTAATCCATTTTGAAATAAGGCTGTAATATAACAAAATGTGTAAAAAGTGAAGCGCTGTGAATACTTTCCGGATGCACTGTATGCGACCTGGCTGTGATCGTACCACAGGTGGCCAGCAAAAGTACAGGTGGAAACATACTCAGGAAGCATTCAGCTGTGATCTGTTCAGGCCACATTCGAAGGTAGCCTAGCAACATGTGTCCACATTCATTTAGCAGTGGAAACCCAATGCCACCTGAGGACACATTGTAACACCACCTACTCAGCTGATGTCTTCTGAATATTATTAAAAATAAATACAGCTCCACATCCCTGTATTGGTATCTGACCCGGTGCACCGCTGTGTTACAGTCATGTTACAGCAGGTTCGTTAATTTGGGGATTTATTTTTTCTCCATTCAGTCTTTCGCCTGATCCGATCTCTGCCTGTTCTTCTTTTATTTTATTTAACCTCCTGTGTGATTCTGCTGAGTGCAGCTGAACCGTAGCTGACTGATAGCAGGAGAAATTTACTGCAAACTAACGTTGTGAAGCAGTAGTTAGTTAATATCGTGTAATTTCCGACACACATCATCCATAGCAGTGGGAGAGAGGCAGCGGAGACGCGCTGTGTATCAATAATACATGAATAATGAATTCATCTAAAGAGCCAAACATCTCGCTGTGAATTAGATTTACAAACTCCAGTGTTTAGACATTTACAAACATGAAACACGTCATAGCCCTATATTTGTAACAGACAGCGCATTAAATAGCATACCTGTATCTTATACTCCTCTTCTCATGTATCTGTTTGTCTTGTAGTTTATTTTCTGTAACACATCGAACCCACAGCTGTTAGAGGCCCCGCCCCCCTTTGATCCACTGCAGTGGAGACGACATGGAACAATGAATTAATCTGACCTGAATCATTGGGGTTCTGATGTTCAGGTTCCTGTTCTTCTGGTTATTTACTTGAACATTTTTGTGACGTAGCCTAAGTGTTCATTTGCATAAACAGCAGTGGAAGTGAGATCTGAGCTCAGGTGGTCTCCCAGGACCATGTTGATGCAAGGTGGAAACACCCTGCCTAAAGATGGCCACTTTTGATCTGATAAAAAACCAGGCCAGATGTCTGGATTGAAATAGCCAAATGGAAACAGTCTCGCTTGAGATCCGTACACGTTTGCGCTCCTATCTTTACCTTATTTGGTCTCAGGTCATGGGGCCTTTTGGTCTCCTCGTGGTAGATACAAGCATCTGACTTTTGTCCCCATAAGCCTGTAGCTCCCCTCAGTGGGTAAAGCCAATGTGAAATAAATCTAGTAAACGTAGCTCTATGAGCAGAGGGGCAGTTCTCTAACCATGTCACTCTGCCACTGACGTGTTGGCATTGTGGATGTCAAGTTAAATTAACATGGGCATTTACACAGCCTACATTTGCAGGGCTTGGTGGATCTATATTAATGGGATTAACCAGTACAGCTTCACATTAGTTTGCAGAGCTTGAACTGTAGTTATACGAATAACCTGAGTTCCTTTTAGTGACCCAAGGTTTGCTGCAGAGAGAAACTTTCCATGTTCACCTGTATCTATACAAAATTATTGGTTGTTGGCTGTGCATGACTTGTGTGTATGTTTGTTTATTGTCTAGGAGATGATGTACATCTGGAACGGCTACACAGTCATTGGCAAGCACAAAGACCTAACCGAGGGCATGCTGAAAACACTGGATGAGGCGCAGGCCAAACTCGACAGCTTTCCAAGTATGTAAAACCATTAACCGCATTCACAAAGATCAGTATGATGGACGCAAATTATAATTTTATTTTCCTTTGTAATGAGTGCTATACAGATTCTTGATTAAATCTAAGCAGATTAGAGAGTGATATTATTGTGTAGATATTGAGGATGTTTTGCCAGAATTACCTGTCTTGACATCCGTTTGCTCCCAAATGTTTGTCAGGGACTGAGTTCTCCATAGATGATCAGTGTCTGCTGAGCCTCTTGAAGGGACTGTGTCTAAAACACCTGGGACACCAAGAGGAGGCTGAACACTACTTTACCCTCATCCTCTGCAAGTAAGCCTCTCTCAGTAACATACAGAGACATGTACAGTACTCTGCATACATCCAGTAGTTGCTTGCATCTGCCTAATTCACTTTTCTTTACATTCTGGTGAAAACAATCAGCTTGATTTTGACAGATGAACAGCTCAAGAGTTAAAAGGAATCATACTGACTTGACAACCCCCGCCCTGTTTTGTCGTTGTCTGCAGTGAAACTCAGATCAAATATGATCACTATCTGGTTCCTAATGCCCTGCTGGAGCATGGTCTGCTGTGTCTGGAGCAAGGCAGGAAAGACGAAGCTATCAAACTCCTAGAAACAGCAAAGTGAGTCTTTCAACCAGCAAAACATTCTAATCATAAGAAGCTTTTGAAATCAGGGATTTTACAATTACTGCAATTTAAAGGAATGCTTACTATGGATTATACACATAATGTTTAGCTATAAGACAACAGTTTTAACGTTATTTAAAAAAAAAAATTAAATATCAATTTCAATCATTTGTATTCAATTCAATCCATTTTACATTGAATTTCAGACTAAAATGCAAACTTTAAGGTTTACTCGACTTGTGACAGTTGTGACAGTAAATGACTCTTCTTCCTCTGTTTCAGGCAAAATTACAAAAACTACTCAATGGAATCACGGACACACTTCCGTATACAGGCTGCTTTGCACAAGGCCAAGGGCACCGGGGAGAATGGCATCCATGTGCCCTCCAGCCCGTAACAGACAGAGGAGGGCACTCTTGGGCAGAGACAGCTTTCTGTTTCTGCAGGTGCACAATGCAACACTCAGACCAGGCCGCCTATTAGGGCTGGTGATTTGTTTTTGTTTTTTCATCAAGAGGGTAGGGGGACAGGGAGGCCTGCTTTTCTTCTCCGTGCCAACCCGACTGCAGCTCTGTGTGGCCCTGATTGACTTCGGTAGATTTGCTGCCCTCTTCTATATTATAATGACCTTCACTTCCTCGTGTAGAGACTAATTGAGAAATGTGCCTATATTTATGATACATTGCTTCTAGCAGGCTTGTTTGTTTAGCACTGTGGCCACCCATAAGGGGCGCACTAGAGTAAAATAAGAGATAAGACATTATTAACATAACAAGGTCAGATACGTGTGGTACATACTGCGGATTATCTCCACTACTGTACAGGATAAAAATGTGCCCAGTGCTGGGTACTGAGCATATTTATGGAGCCAGACTACCAAACAGCCTTCATGCACTGTAAATGACTGACCCTAACTTCACCCAGCTAGCAGCACCACTTGACCCTCACATTTTATGAGTAATATAATTCAGAGAATATGGCCAACATGACACCTAATTAATGCAGAAATAATTTGACATCAGGTCTATATCCTATCATGCAAGTCACCTCTTAATCCATGAGGACTACAAGATGATTTTGTAATGTTTCATTGATCAAAACCAATGTGACCAAATTAGTTATCACTTCTGAATGTCGCCTTTTTACACTTCATAATTGTCGGCTCATTGTGTTTGTCAGAGTGAGTGAACATTTTATTGTCTATTTTACATTCTCTTCCTTTCCTTGAAACATATTGAAAGACACAAATGTATTCTTGTGGAATACTCTTACAGTCTCCTTCCTGAGAAATGGTTAAATCTAAAATCCTGCTGTATTTACAGTTACATTTTTGTGCCTTTTGCACAGAGTTTGGTAAATCAGCCAAACATGCAAACTCTCCAGAGTAAAAAAAAAAAAAAAAAAAAAAAAAAAAAAAAAATGCGGTGAGAGTTGTTCTTTACATTTATATACTGTAAATGGCACCTTTTACAAAAATTGTCCCGTTTTAAGAGGACAGATGAATGTCTTTTAGAAAGGCAGACTCCCTCCTTTTCTCCTCCTGGTTTATGGGATAGGTTCCAGCAGTACTTGAGCTTGAACAAACAGGCCATTCACGGCGAGCAGCGAAGGGCTGCGTGCTTGTCTGCCTGCTGCATCTTTAGTAGGTGAAGAAGCTCTAAACCACCGCAACCTCCACATTCTCCGTGCTTTGTGAACATCCTCTGCTGCTCCCGGATGCTTTCCATCGAACCACCTTTTAAAGGACTTGAACACTGTAACCACACCCTGTATCAAATAATAATATGTATATGAACAAATAGGGGTCACCTCTAACACAGTTGGTGGTTAGCTTATTGGAAGGGCTGTGTACCTGCAACACAGTGTCCAAAACCTAGAAACACAGATGGTATCTCAAGTGTTGGAATTAGAGCACTGCTGATTTATTCATGATTAGAGTGAGGTTTGGGATTCAAGATGATGACTAGGAGTCAGTTTCAATTTGCTTTTAATGGTAGAGGAAATGTATTCTTATTGTTCTAACAGCAGTTGCTCTCCAGAATATTCCAATAACAAATCACACTTTACTTTTCAATAATTAATTAAGCTTATTTCTCTCTCCATCTGATTTTACACATATAGCCAAAAGAAATTGTAACCAAATTTAGTGGCATTGTATTTTTACAATCTGCATATTTTATCGGGCATGGCTACCACTGAGAATAATGACATTCCTGTATGTAATGAATGTTTCTCTTGTAATTTAAAATGAAATGATGATAAGCAACTGAACATCCCATTTTGTCGTCTTTTTATTTATTTATTTTAACACAACAAACAGGTACAAAATACAATGTGTTATTTACAGAACAAAGGGGCGCTGCTTGCGTGCAGATATTTGCACTGTTGTTCTCATAGGTGTCATCTAGTCCATCAGACACAAGATAGTGATCTTGTTGATATTCAAAGCAATGGCAGCAAGGGACAAGAAGACCAGGGGCACTAATACACACAACATAATTAATGGACTATAGACAGAGATTATTTAAATTGACCAGCAATAAAACCATAGAAAAATATGCGATCGAGTAATACCTCGAGGCGTGTGCTGGGAACAGCAAAAATGCCATGACATTGCTATTACAAAGACTCATTTATCGATTTTAGCTCTGTATTTGTTTTTTTAGCGAAGGGCGATGTGAGCACAAATCTGATTGGCTGCCAACAAGAGCGTCCTGAATGTAGGTGGGAGCTCATTGGCTCGCTGTCCGACGGGGCGGGGCTTCGTGTTGCTACGTCACCTTTTGTCGTTGTTCAGCAGCCGCCTGCAAACTGGAAAGTCCCTGACAGCCAGAGAGGTTTGAGTCAGGAAACCAGCTGCCGGCGTTGTCATTTTAAATGAAGGCTGTTCACGTCTTCTTCTTGTCTTTGCGTCCGCACATATAACAGTCTGACAGGTTGTTTCAGCCGTGTTTTTTTTAGCAAACCGAGTCGATGCTCTCTCCTCCGAGTGCTAGCTAGTGTTAGCAGGCTAGTTGTTTTTTTTTGTGTGTGTGTGTGTGGCTAGCTGTTAGCTGGGGGATGTTTTGTTGTTGTTGTTGTTGTTGTTGTTGTTGTTGAACTGAGCAGCCCTCCCATCGTCTGGGAGAGGAGTTTCACCAGCTGTGTATGGGAGAAAAAAAAAAACCACCCACCCACCCTCTCGACGCCTCCTCATCCACTGACATTATCCGGACGAGTGACCCGTGAAATCCGCCGTCAGTAAAGCGACACCGACGGAAGAGGAGAGTGACCGAAGAGGAGGGAGATGGGAAACTGTCTGAAATCTCCAACCTCGGATGATATTTCTTTGCTCCATGAATCTCAGTCGGACCGAGCCAGCTACGGAGAAGGTGCCGACCCCGACCAGGAGCCACCGCCCCCCTATCAGGTAACTTTGACCAGCTGTTTTGCACCAACACGGAGCCGCTGTCCTTCGCCGTGAGGTTATTATTCACGGAGTTTAGATGATGTCCTGTGGCAGGTCTAGCCCGGTCGACCAATCCGTTTTGGGCCCCATTTATGCTAATGAAGAAGGAGCAACCCAAAGAAACTGGTGCTAGACAAACAATATGTGTGAGGTTTAGCTCAGCTGATCACAGACCCAACCAACACCACCCTTGGGCAACAGACCAACCCGCTGACCCCCACCCCCCCTGTCCCTTCACGGCATTGACACTAATCCGCTTTGTTATATCCGAAGATCTTGTCTCTGTCCATCATTTCATTGAAGTCACATTATAATTCATCCTTCACAGATTTTACAGCAGCAGGACTTGGTGTCGTCTTCACTCGAACACGTAGCTTTGGCTTGTGGAGATGAACTGAGACGCGCATCCATCTGTAATGGCCTACAGTGCACTTTAATAGTGTGAGCTGTAATTTTAATGAACCAGAAGCAGACTTCACTTTTGTAGTTTTGGAAAAGGGTGACGTCACTAACTTTCTCAACTGCTTCTCTGACTGACCCCCTCCAGGGCTGTGACTTTGTTGGTCTGGTGTCCTTATTTCCTGATTTAGATCATCTCCCAATAAAGCAGGTCATGCTGCAACTGTAAATATGATGCTGGTTGTTATCAATCTTTTGTGTGTTTTACTATGTTAAGAGCGTCTGGTATGTGTTATGTAAGGCCTTGGCACAGACTTTCCATTTTACTGGGTTAAGCTAAGCCTTATCTGTAGATTTAAGATAAGTGTTTTTATAGCGTGAGAAACTGCTGGTGATCTCAGGTCAGCACAACATTACAGCTCTCATTGCAGAAGGCTACATTATTCTGTATTTTTAGATTAAAGAGGATGTAACCAAGTGCAAGCCTTTCTTGTAAACTATTTACAGCAGTGATGGAAAGATAAAGGGGAAAATGTGTCTATAATTTGAAAAGTTAAGTGTAACTTTAATAACTGTCTAAGTAGATTTTAAATTCAAGATTTTATACAACTACGATGAAGATAAATTGATATAGAAATTACAATTATTTTTTTTTTAATGTCAAACAGACGAAACATTCCTTCACAAAAAGTGTGTATGTGTGCATATCATTGGTGTGTCTTTGATCTCGGAAGATATATGTGTGGTCAGCGTCACTACAGATGCTCAAAAAGGCTGCACTACACATGTATTTGATTTTTATTCAAATATTTGAGTCATTCTTCACAGCTGAAATCACTTAGGAGGAAAGTAGCTCTCGTAATACGCTGAATTGGTCAAAAATATTTCTAAACACAGTTTGAATTTGAATTCGGAAAGTTTTTCATGTTGCACTTGGGCATCTGAAGACATACGAGATTACTACTGCCAAAAGGCCCTCTCCTGGCCTCAATTAAACCTCTAAAAACTGGTCTCTTCATGAAATTACCTATTTAGAAGTTCCCTTCCCAATTCCTAATGCCTTAAGGTGGTTTAAATGTAACTTTGGGCTTCATTCAATATATTCAGACTAATGAATCTGCAAATAGTCCCCGTCTATCTCCACCTACCCGTCTGTTGCTGGCCCATAATAAGGAACGCCCCACCCCACAAGTTGACAGGATTGGTTCATTAGGTGTGTGACGTATGAAATCTCGGCTGTCTGAATCTGTATTTTTTTTTTTTAACGCTGTCATTGATACAGTGCAGCTCCAAAACAGAAATGCTCGGCCATGGCGTTAACTGTGTCTCGTAGCTTATAAAAAGCACCACATGGTTGAAAACTGGATTTCCACTGAAACAGGTCTTTCCCCTTTCAGACCATCAAAGCTGGGCCAGCTCACGAAGACATTAACCTTCACAGCAACACAGCCCAACAGGTCTTTTTAAAGGACACATTCAACTTCATAGTCTTTGTCATTTCTTGTCACTCACTGAAGAACTGCGTTAGAGTCGGTCATTATGATATTTGACCCGGGCCAGTATTCCTTGTTATGAATCCATGTCCAGGTAGCTACAAGTGTGCCATGTCTAACGTTCACCAGTGTGTAATTAGGTCAGCAGCCAGCTGTGGTGTCACAGAGGGTGGATGGTGTAATGAACAACACAACCATATTTTATGGAGGAGCTCTGAGTAAGCTTTGAGTTGTGTTGAGAAACTCCCGTTTGTTGTTACTGACAGTTTCACAAGGGGGTTGCAGAACAAGTTAAAACCTACTTATAAAGGACTCTTTCAGACCTGCCAACTTCTCCCTGGTGACCACACTAATCAGCACCTTCACCATCTGAACCCTGAGAACACGGCACACATTTATTTGTGCGCTCAAAGTTCAGCTTAACACACTTAAGAAGTGCTGTGTGTGGTAGAAAAGGGACTAAATCCTCCACTGTGCACTATGTGAAACTGAGTTTATTGTGTTCTTAAAAGCTGTCGCGGGCTGGGTGCAAATGCCAGTATACTCTGGAGGTCTATCTGTCCTCCATGCAGAGGGTGAGCTTTGCTCGTCATGGTGAAATACTGGAGGCTAGCAACTCCAACAGGGAAATTTAACACAAAGACAACACGAGCTCTGGCCGGGCTTAAAATACAAAATGAATCAGAAAGGGATTCATTTGGACGATTATACGTTTGTTCAGAATTTTACTTTGTTTTTAATGAAATATTTCTTAGCCATCATTATGTTTGAAAAGCAAATAGCACTTATTTAGTTTAATAAAAATTGGATTTCAAGTGCCGTAATTATGATCCAACCGACTTATGATAATAGCTCATTTCTGTTGGGACTCCCAGTGAGGCTGTTGAATTGAAAGAAAAAACAAGGTCAATCCCTGAGTGTCTAGGATAATGACGAAAAGGATGTCTGGAAATGACCAACCTCACTATATTCGGCATTCCTAACTGGAAATTATAGAAAACTACAAGTAAACAGGCAAACCCAGGTTCCCACATAAAACTAAGCTCATTATTGATTTAGGGTAAGAAAAGTGAATCCGGAGGCTGTAAATGACAAGTTTTGATGGAGTCACAAACTTCCTAGATTACATGTGAGAACATGCCATTTGATTTCAGATGCACTGCTGGCTTAATTATAAAAGTAAAGCCATAGTTTAGCCCATAGAAGTACTGAGTTCATTTTGATGTCGCGCATCATAAAAAAACATTTATGCTGGTTTTAAAGTTGTGTCCAACCCGAACTCTCTTGTGAATATAAAGTGCATGCTACTCTTCAGACACTCACCCTGAGGGAGATAAACATCTTCTGCTTCTTGAACCGTGTTTCCTGGGTAGCCACAGTCAGCAGTGATTTGGAGGAAGGTGAATTCCACTGTCTGGACGGGGGTCTGTCCACTACCTGTCCACCGCCTGCATTTGGTGCTGTTATAAGTTTGTGTCTGAGAGACATCAAAGCCACCTTAAATTGTAGTTCAATGACAGGTCCACATGCATTCACAAACTCCAATAGACTGCAGTAATGCTGATCTTACTCTAATTAAAAACAATACTATGATTATACATCCCTTATGGTTTTTGTCAAGGGAATTTTTTTTTTTTTTTTACCCAGGATGAGATCAGTCTTGTGAGCCAAACACTTGCGTTAGCGTACCATTTAATGTCTTCTCAAATTGAAATAGAGCGACGGCAGAAGGAGTTGCAATTCAGTTTGTGGTCTTAATATTGACTGTATAGGCATGGATGAATTTGTTGGTACCCTCCCACAAAAGAAGAAAAATTTCCTTGAAATAACTGTCAAAAGTAATGAGCATCCATCATTGTTTATTCCATATTTAATAAAAGAAAAATCAAACTTAGCTGTTGATTTAACAAAATGTTTTAAATAATAAAACGCGTGAAAGTTATATGGACAAATATGACGGCACCCTCAACTTGATATTGTGTTGCGCAACTTTCCGAGGCAATCACCGCAAACAAGTGATTTCATGGGCCTTCGGCACCACTTCTGGGGTGATTTTAGCTGCGTGTTTTGGGTGATTGTCCTGGGACCTGACCTGGGACTCGGACAGAGTTTTCTGAAATTGGGCAACATGTTTTACTCCAGAATGCCTTGATGGTCTTTAGATTTTATTGTGCCCATCACAGATTCAAGGCTCCCTGTGCCAGAGGCAGCACAGCAGCCCTAAAACAGAATTGAACCTCCAGGTATCGTGTTCATTTCTTGGAAAACATCCTCTTTTCGTCCAGTTTTCCAGGATGTCACGATAAGACACTGATGCACGTAGTCCTCTGAGTTCAGCTTGTATCTTTTTGGAAGTTTTCCTTGACTCTTTTATTTACCCTTCACACCGTTCTGTTGAATCTGGGGTCGATTTTACTTTTGAGGCAGGCAGTTTAACTACAGTCCCATGGACCTCAAACATGTTAATAATATTTGTAGTCAAAGGAACATCCAGCTAATTGGAGATGGTCTTATAGCCTTTAAGATGCCTGTCTTTTATTTTCTTTCTGATTGTTTGAAATATCATTATAATTCCATTATTTTTCATCTTTTTTGGGATCACCAAATAAACCTGTCAGGGCTGTTTTAGAATATCTTTGTAGAAGAAGCAATAGTTTTCTCTCTTTTTATACTTTCTTTGCTTTACTCTGTGACATAATAAAGGCATGCAGCTATACATGAGACAGTTGTGTTTAATTCAGTCATATTTCAAGAGGAATGAAACATTGTTTTAATGAGGTGTTAATGTTACCAACAAAGTCCTGCATATCTGGAGCTGTTCTCCCGTGTGTTTGTGTTGCATACAACGTTGAGTGTGGTGATTTGGACAGTAGCTGTTGAGACGGGTGCTGACTCATCGCTATGGGACTGAGCTACGGGAAATAAGGCACCCCCGTGTGTTTGCAGTCTAGAGGGGGAGTGTGTGTGTGTGTGTGTGTGTGTGTGTGTGTGTGTGTGTGTGTGTGTGTGTGTGTGCGTGCGTGCGTGCGTGCGTGCGTGCGCGTGTGCGTGTGCTTTTGGAGCAGTGACACACAAGTTTATATCGATCACATTCAGTTTGGCCTTTTTACGACTGTCTGCTTGAATTATAGCCAAACTTAATTGTCTGGAGCACCTTGCAGACTTATTCACTGTGTTTGTGTGTCTACAAACCAACTGCATTGCTTTCAAGATGAGAGGGCCTGCTGTCAGCAGTTTGCTTTAAGCTCAGTGAGCTCGGCCACAAGAAATAGGGAAAGAGAGTTTGCTTTGGGGGTGGTTTCTAATGAGCTGTCAAACCTGGAGTGGAGACGAGAGAGAGCACGGGAGATGGAAGGACGAGAGAAGAAGAAATACAAATTGAAAGAGGGATTTCTCTGAATGGTTGTGGCTGCAGTTTTAGTCGGCTATGAATCATTCTCCGGCCATGTCTGAGTGTAGACTGGCAAGAAGTGTAAACACCCATAAGAAATGACTGCCACGCTTGGTTATTTTGTTAATGTCTTACCCCAAGCTACACTGTTTTACATGTGTTTTTTTGATGTTATCTGCAGGTGCTACAGTCAGAGCAGGCAGGAAAGAAGTGCGACTTCCTCATTGTGTTCAGATTATTGTAATGTGTTGGAAAGACATGCTGAACTAGAGTGCATCCCCATAGGTAGGATTAAGTCATTTCGGTCATGTGATGTAGGTCTTTAGCCTTGTAAGGCAGCAATACACACCATCAGAGCCCTTTGTGACAGATTACTTACCGTCTTGTCTTAATATGGTAACGGAAATGCCGGAGAGCCAGTGCTAACAAACAAGTCATTGTGCTGCAGGTCAGCGACAGAGTCTGTGGCCTTTGCCAGACACACAGCCACATAGAGGTTGTTGTTCCTGAGTGCTTACTACAAGGGCTTGGATTCAAATAACCTCTTTTGTCCTCTTAACGACTTCTTGTCACTGTTTAGTTTTCATCTCCTTTGCCTGACAGCTGGGAGCTCTGACACATGATCAGATGGCTCAGGGTGGCTTTGGTCATTATGGTACCAAGTAATGGCTTTTATGGGTAATGTGGTGCAGACTCCCCTCGTACATTTTTATTGACTGATGCTGCTCAGGCGTTATTAATATTAAATATTATTATTATCAGGCTTATGGGTGTTAATAATGAATGTGAGTCTCATGTAAAAGGCCCAACTTCCTGTTTTGATGAAGTAATGTGATACACGCATACAGTTGTCGCCACACCGTCCTGTTATCACATCAGCAAACACATCCTGTGATGCTCGTGTCCATCCTTCTCCTCCCATTGTTGTTCTTGTTGCCTGTGTGCATGCTTGCCTGCTTTGTGCGCAGGTGTCTGCAGTCTTGTTCAAAGATTTTGTTACTCTGCAGTCCTTAGAGAGACAGCTAAGATTTCAGAGTCTCCAAACGCTTCGTGTTTCAGGTGTTACTTCTAAGTGCACACTGACACTGCTTAGGTTGCACAAAAGATGCTGCCACATTTGGAAAGGAGATATTTCCTGCCCTGGATAAGACTGAGAATTAACAAGATATTACAGATTTTTTTTTTTTGTATTTGGAAGGCCTTGTCATGATGGAGTTCTTTGAAGTTATAAATTATGAAAATTGTGAAATTAATACTGTCAGTGTGAATACTGTCAATCTACAGCTCCTTACCTGGAAGCACATTTGTCCTTAAATTCTCTGGCTGCTCTGGTATGTCTGCATCACGTTGGTACAGCCCAGAGCTTCCAATAGCCACTGTAGTATTGTTGCACTGTGTTTGCAGTCCAGTTATTTAGCTGTATAATAAGATTCATAATATGTAATTTAGGCTGTGTGTGAGGATGCAGAAGTCTTCTTTTGTTGTCATTTTCCAACATCTGTCTGAAGCAGTCATTTAATGAATAATTATTATATTTTAATAGAGGAGAGCTGTGTGTAATTACCAAAAACTAGGGAATTTGAGATGTTCCAAGTGAAATACTTTTGTGTGGATAATTGACATGGACATGGTCTCCAGGTCGGAAAAATACAGCCAATGCATGTGCCTTAAAGTACAATACCACTGAAGACCACTAGGGGCTGGCTCCAAAAAGCCTCTGGCTCAATATGACTCGCATTCAAAAAGCGTTAAAGTCTCTAATGATATATAAAGTCAATACATTTTTTCCACATGTCATTTTGCTGTCATTTGCTTAATTTACTCCTTCTGATCAGAGTCCCAGTGGTCCCTCTGAAAATACTTCCATCATAAACGTACATAGCAGGCAGCAAAGAGCGGTATGTTTGGGGTGTGTCTGGCTTGATTGCGCAGTTATTGCGTCAATGGGTTTTCATTCATATCCCCCCCATCACTCCCCTTCAGCTCGTCCAGATGTGGTCGATTCTAGCTCCAAAACATCAAAATAGCGACGGGCCAATGGCCAAAATGCCAGACACAAGGCTTCAAAATGGCCCTTCACAAACCAATCGGTGGGTCGATGCCTGCTGTGGATCTAAGCCCTTATCTTACATGATAATAAGTACAGTCGTTTGGCTCTGGCAGGTCTCTGTACAGTTGGGTGGTGTTGTATCTCTGATTACATGTGTGTGAGCTCCTGAAGCTAAATCTATAGCTCGTTATTGAACTTGTGAGCTGAGAGTGCCTCGAGCTTTCATTAACCTGTTCCTCTTTCCTCTGAATTTCTTTCAATCAGCGATGGATGACAGAAGAGGTAGGGTAAATCTCTCCTTCCTCTGTTTTGTTTTTCTTTCCCTGTAACTGTGTGCATCTGCTTTCCTTCCTTGTTACCTTTTAATTTTCACCTCGCTTCCCGCTCACCATTGGCGGCCTGGGCCTGGCAGGCAGACAGTTTCTGCTGCTGTGTGCTCGGCTCAGCAGCAAACGTCATGCTTGGCAGACGTAACTCAGATATGTTCTTCGGCTCAGCTGGCCTCCACCCTTCCCCTATTAGTCCTCCTTTCACCATCGCCTACTCCCTTTGTCTCACTCTCTTGTCTCTCCGACTGTTGTCTTTCTGCTCACCCCGAGGTCACTTTATGAACAGTTGTCACAGCCCAGCTGACATGCCATGTATTAAACGGGGGAGGTTAAGGACAACAATTACACTGCTGACCACTGCACAGTCGAGCAGCGTAGCGCGCGCACACACACACACACACACACACACACACACACACACACACACACACACACACACACACAGAGCAGCTGCCGCCCCCCCCCCTGAGTCCCTGTCTGCAGCTTTCATTCTTGCTCTCTGGCTGCCGTCCTGTTTTGACATTGGCTAAAGAGGCGGTTGTCAGGGGAGCAGCAGACAGCAACAATTACCAAAACTGCTGTCTCGTGGGTTAAAACGTTGCGGGCCTGAGAGGTTGTCTGATAGCCTGCGTCGTTCTGCATTTTTCCCATGAAAACTTTTAAACTTCAAACCAAAGCTGTTCAACATTTAAAAGTAGACTGTTTCAAAACTAGTTTCTGTGCCTACTATGCTCCCTAAAGCTAATCCAATGAATCATTACTATATTTATGACCTTTGACACTGATCTACAATTATTGCTCAGTTTGCCTGTATATGCTTGTGCCATCTCCTTGAACTTCATTATTTATCTTACAGTATTTGTTTACCAACATAATTTAGCCACTGTCAGTCACAAAAACAAGATGAAACAACATTTTTCCATGTTTATGAATTCCAGCTATGATTCAATTTAGTGGACCACATACCAAAAGTGCTCCAGCAACTTTATTGGATTCCACAAAGTTGGAGGTTGTAGCTACACATCATACCGATGTCTTTTGAAGATATATTTTATGTCCCTCTCAAAACTGCAAAAATCAGACATAAAGGTTCAAAAATATATTTCTTTGTCTTCTTTGAGCCTCTTAAGCCAGTGCCCATTGGTGTCCATTGCTAAACAGGTTCAAATATGATAGCATGACAGAAATGTGATGAAATCGTATTTAATTTCTAAACCCATATCAATTTGTACACTTAAAGGCACATCAACAAACATAACACAAATATAATACAACTATCACCTGCAGAATAATGTTGTCTTGGAAGTGGAAATAGTCAGCCAGGGTATTGACTCGCTTGTTTTGCTTATGGTATGTCTTGTAGCATATAAAAAATAAAAAAAACATATTAACAAGGGTAAAAACTTTTACTAAAAGAAAGGGGCTCGTTAAAATCTGTGTCGTTAGAGAAGGGAGAAGACATGATACAACTGCTGGTAGCATGCTCTCATAATACAACAAGTAACATCCAGCCAAACAAAGGCAAAAATTGGCATAACTATACTTACACCAGCATTTAAAACAATGTATTTAAAGTATTTACACTATCAGTATGTGTGTCTAGCTAGCAACCAACATGTTGCTTGTTTCTGAACGTATAAAATCTGCATATTGCCTTTTAGCCCCCAAAAAAGAAGGAGATTAAAAGTAAAAGTTACTATACCTGCTTTTTTTATGCAGACAAATTGGTTCATAAACAAAATATTGTGTGATTGTCTCTTATTTGAGGTTGCAGAAAGGTTTGTGCATGTGCTGCGCCTCGTCTGATCTCCAACTTCATTCAGGTGTGTGACACTTTGTGTCAAAAAGTTATCTACGGAGTGTGGCTATATACAGTGCATCCGGAAAGTATTCACAGCGCTTCACTTTTTACACATTTTGTTATATTACAGCCTTATTTCAAAATGGATTAAATTAATTTTTTTCCTCAAAATTCTACACACAATATCCCATAATGACAAAGTGAAAATAGTTTGTTTAAAATTTTTGCAAATCTATTAAAAATAAAGAACAAAAATATAACATATACATAAGTATTCACAGCCTTTGCTCAATACTTTGTTGAAGCACCTTTGGCAGAAATTACAGCCTCAAGTCTTTTTGAGTATGATGCTATAAGCTTGGCACACCTATTCTTGGGCAGTTTCTCGCATTCTTCTTTGCAGGACCTCTCAAGCTCCATCAGGTTGGATGGGGAGCGTCGGTGCACAGCCATTTTCAGATCTCTCCAGAGATGTTCAATCGGGTTCAAGTCTGGGCTCTGCCTGGGCCTCTCAAAGACATTCACAGAGTTGTCCCGAAGCCACTCCTTTGTTATCTTGGCTGTGTGCTTCGGGTCGTTGTCCTGTTGGAAGATGAACCTTCGCCCCGGTCTGAGGTCCAGAGCGCTATGGAGAAGGTTTTCATCAAGGATGTCTCTGTACATTGCTGCATTCATCTCTCCCTCCATCCTGACTAGTCTCCCAGTTCCTGCTGCTGAAAAACATCCCCACAGCATGATGCTGCCACCACCATGCTTCACCATAGAGATGGTATTGGCCAGGTGATGAGCGGTGCCTGGTTTCCTCCAAACATGACGCTTGGCATTCAGGCCAAAAGAGTTCAATCTTTGTTTCATCAGACCAGAGAATTTAGTTTCTCATGGTCTGACAGTCCTTCAGGTGCCTTTTGTCAAACTCCAGGTGGGCTGTCATGTGCCTTTTACTTAGGAGTGGCTTCCGTCTGGCCACTCTACCATACAGGCCTGCTTGGTGGAGTGCTGCAGAGATGGTTGTCCTTCTGCAAGGTTCTCCTCTCTTCACAGAGCAACGTTGGAGCTCTGTCAGAGTGACCATCGGGTTCTTGGTCACCTCCCTGACTAAGGCCCTTCTACCCCGATCGCTCAGTTTGGCCGGGCGGCCGACTCTAGGAAGAGTCCTGGTGGTTCCAAACTTCTTCCATTTACAGATGATGGAGGCCACTGTGCTCATTGGGACCTTCAATGCTGCAGAAATTGTTCTGTACCCTTCCCCAGATCTGTGCATCGATACAATCCTGTCTCGGAGGTCTACAGACAATTCTTTGGACTTCATGGTTTGGTTTGTGCTCTGACATGCACTGTCAACTGTGGGACCTTATATAGACGGTGTGTGTCTTTCCAAATCATGTCCAATCAACTGAATTTACCACAGGTGGACTCCAATCAAGTTGTAGAAACATCTCAAGGATGATCAGTGGAAACAGGATGCACCTGAGCTCAATTTTGAGTGTAATGGCAAAGGCTGTGAATACTTACTGTATGTACGTGATTTTTTTCGTTTTTGATTTTTAATAGATTTGCAAAAATTTCAAAAAAAATGTATTTCACGTTGTCATTATGGGGATATTGTGTGTAGAATTTTGAGGGGAAAAATGAATTTAATCCATTTTGGAATAAGGCTGTAATATAACAAAATGTGGAAAAAGTGAAGCGCTGTGAATACTTTCTGGATGCACTGTAAGTGGTTAATGACAGAGCTCAGTTAAAGGCTTTAGAGTGGGTTTAGCCTAATCTGTGACCTGGTTGTTGGATCTCTTCAGCTGCCTGCAGTTTCGATACACAGCAGGACGAGAAGGCAGTCCATGTACTGAAGTGTGGGCACAGGCAGAGTGAGGAGGAAGTAGTGCTCAGACCACAAGAGACTGAAGTGAGTGTATAAGAATGTATGAGGATAGCGGGAGAAAGAGAGAGAAGGAAGAGTCACCGACCGCAAAGTGAGTTTGTTGAGTCAATAGAATGTTTTTAGAGCACAGGAAGATACTTAGAGATGGGGGTAGTGCAATCTCCTTCATTAAATGCAAGGATACAATAGAGGGTTACAGCAGGTAGAACAGAAAAAAACTGTCCATCTTGCTTACCACTGACATTTCTTTGAAAGCTTTATTTTTCACAAACGTGTATGGATGCTAGGGATGGGTCGTGAGTTTCTAACGCCGAACCCCAAAATCCTTCAGTTCTCTTTGCCAACTAATCTCCCATTGTAGCACCCACTCACCAAAACCACAGACTGTATATAAAAGTAGACTTATCTTCCAGAACTTAAGTCCACTGTTCTTCCAGGGCAAAAACGACATCACTGTTCACGTCAAATGACGATGCTGGCGCTGGAGGAACAACGAGACCTTACAACTGTCCCAGAGACACAGAGAAAGCTATATTCCTATCTTGAAATAGATAAGGGTGAAAATTGGTATCTTTGCTTTGATGGTCTTAATCGTTTTTCATGAATCAAACCAATTCATTGGGCATCCTTTTCTATAAAATAGTCCAGGTATTGTAATAAGTCCTTCTAATACAGTGTAATACACAGTGTAGGTCGGGCTGCAATAATAATATTATGACTTTTTTTGTGTGGCTCATTACGATCCAGTACTGAAACCGTGTTAGTCACACTGATTTGATGTGACTTTCCTTACGCTTTAATATTTTAACTGTGGTTTTGCATGCCAACGTGTAAAAGCCTGCTTACAGACATAGTGAAAGACTATTCTGATGGTTCAAAGCTGAGACGGATTTCTGTTGACCAAAGTGTGGAGGCAGTGAGACTCTGGTTGCTTTCAAGTTGAATTCAAGCTTTGAATATCCACACTTTGAATATTGAAAGTTCAAGTAGTACAATAACATTTTTTTTTTTAAATTTTTTTTATGTAAATATTTCCCTAAAGTGTACACCAGTCTGATCTCTCCTTTCCAAGTCACGCATAGTGAGCCAACTGGGCATGTAGCTACTCGATCTGCTGCACTGGCTGTTTGAGAACGACGTGGGGAAACACTGCCTCCTACTGGCTGAGATCATAAGCTTCACAACATAATTGAAAACTGGAATGTGAAACACTTCTTTCTTCTTTCAGAACAGATGAATTATTCCATACAACTCCATTTAGTGAAAAACAGTGATATCTTACTTTAAATTAGGCGAATTTGCCTTTAATTACTGATCATCCCATGACCTCATATCCGTTTGCTTTTTTTTTTTTTTTTTCATGGTTTCCCTTTTGTTTTTTCCTTTTTGCTTTCTGTACTTGTACTATGAAAAATGTTTATAAATATAAAAAGGTTTGTTCAGCACATTAAAGGGAAGTCCACCCGTATTGTATTTGTAGTTGACGATACGATTCTGTCTCCTACTATTGAAATAAATGTTTATGCCCTAGTTCACATAATATGTTTGCAATAATTAGAAGAAAGTTTTATTAACTTGAGGTTCATCTGCTAGACTTGGCTTGACTTCCAGTGAAAGTCATAACAGGACTAAAATCTTCTACTTACTGTAACACTGATGTTGGAAACGGACAGGACCAAATTGCACGACCCCAAAAAAGTATTTTATTAAGATACAAGTACACGCAGTACAGGTGAGGCCGACAAACAACTCCAAAGAAACACGCAGCCAAAACCAGGGAGCAGAAAGATGAAGAAGATTAAATATGAGGAATAATGACTCGGCAAAGACAAACTGGCACTGGGGGACTTGGACCACAGAGACTGTAAAGGAATGAGAGACAATTAGAGGTCATTAGACAAAGGCAGGAAGTCAGGACTCTGAAATGATAGCAGATGTGAGTTAAAATAATAAAATAGGAAATGTGAAACGCGTAAAACATAACAAAATGACGGGAACAGGTTGTGACACATATCAAAATATATAAACCCGCAATATGGTGTAGGGTGGAGAGAGATTAGATGAGCAGGTCTTCAGTATTATTCTTATGAATCCAACCAGCAGAGAGTTAATATTCAGAAAAAAACATTTGAGTTGACGTAACATAAACAGTTCTCATAAATCCTTCCCTCCAAGGACCACTGTACTGTTTTCACGTCACCTACATGTTGTGTTTATTTTCTGGAGATAGTTTTTTTGGTCTGACTGTATTTCGGCCTCTTCTCTTTCTGCAGGAGCAGATCCATGTGCCCGTCTACCACCCAACACCCAGCCAAGCCCGACTGGCCACTCAGCTGACAGAAGAGGAGCAGGTCCGCATCGCCCAACGCATCGGCCTCATCCAGCACCTCCCGAAGGGCGTGTACGACCCCGGGCGGGATGGCTCTGAGAAGAAGATCAGAGAGTGAGTAGAAAGCCTGTGAAGTCTTGACTCAGCAGAGTAACACAAACACCACCTCACCGATAGGGCGGAAACGGTAGATACGAATGATAAAACACGATTAAGTTCTCGAAGGCTAGTATTGGCATTTTGAATTTAAATTGTCATCAAAATTGCCTTCGATTACAACCCTTTGAATAACTACAACAGTCTGCTAGTCGCAGCCACAATCTGCAACGGGGATCAGTGAAAATATGGTGGAATGGAGAAATTTTTCCGTTCTTTACGAAGAATACGTCTTAAGTGTTATCACATTTTGCTTTTTGCAAGAGTGATGAGGGAAACTGGATTAAAAATGGTTCCCCCTACATATCTTGTGAACCATTTTCGTGACAGAAATATAGGTAAGTTGACTTAGTGTGTGTGACGTGGGGATTTTCGTAATAGGGAAAATGTCATGGTTTGTCTGTCTAACATCGATTGCTTGTCAATAATGTAAACTGAGGATTTCTGTGTGTATCGCATCGGATACAATAAGACGTTACGTATTTTAGACACCAAACCATTCAGTTTATTTCAAATTCAACAGGAGAAACACACACTCGCGCGTGTGTGTGTGAGTGATCGCGACTGAAATTATAATGTATAATAATAAAATGGCTGTAGATTTAGTTTTTACCTTTGAGATAAATATATACAACAGTTCATACTGCTGCTAATATAGTGCATTTAAGCAATTCCCCGATAATACTGATAACCATGATGATTTTGGTCACTATAATTAGAATTTGAAAATTTCATACTGTTAAATCTCTAATTTGTGTTTAAACAGGAATGCTTCAAGTAGAATGATCTAAACGTTTTCAATGACTTCGTTTTCTGAAAATAAACACTGCCTGCTCTTTTTTCAGTATTGAGAAAAGGCAACTAAAATAACTGCTATGAAGATTAACAACTTAAACTTCCCCACAAAGTCCTGCCGTCATGTGCCAATATATTCAAAAAATGTCATGTGTCACGTGACTTTGTCATTAGCATGCATGCAATATTGTAATAAAGTATAGTACAGCAAATAAAGTGTTACAAGACCCAAGACATTTGTACGTTATTGCCATCACATATTGCAGAATTTTACAGGAGTTCACTGCTTTGAAAGCAGTATGTATTATATCAATATCTATAACATATTATAGTCTATACCATGTGAAAAGTAAAAGGTCAAATCTGTGCTGTTTTTATTTTCCCATTATAAGATACCCATTGAGAGTCTAAACTCAGTGATATAGCATATTTGTGTTTTGCAGGAACTCTCACTGTCCTATCTTGTCATGCCGGAGCTGATGATCACCTGTTTCTGTTAACTTTCAATAGCACAAAAATATTTACAACTTGAGTCAGAAAAAAAATCACACTGACTCCCTCAAAAAAAAGGAATATTAATGTCCTCAAATATGTATTTCATATTACCACCTCACTAAGTGAGTGGATTGTAGCAGGAAAAAATGCTCCCAGAGTCCAGGGCCAACGCCTGATTTTATCTGAATAATTGTCCAGACCCTCAAAATATTTCATTGTTATTGAAACAAATCCGAGAAAAGCAGGAAAGAAGCTGAACTCGCTGGAAATGTTTGGACTTTTGCGAGATAAATGAAGTTATTAAAGAAATAATCCAACATTAAAATAATTGCTTCCATTCACTCAATCAACTGATAGTTGCAGCTCCAGTGTCTTGTGTGCTTCACTTCTCTTTCATGGTTTCCTCCATATCCGATCCCAGCCAGACTTTAGTACTGCATAACAGGAAGCACTGAGAGTCTGTGTTCACCTCTGCAGGTGCGTCATCTGTATGATGGACTTTGTGTACGGAGACCCGATCCGGTTCCTGCCCTGCATGCACATCTACCACATGGACTGTATAGACGACTGGCTGATGAGATCCTTCACCTGCCCCTCCTGCATGGAGCCTGTGGACGCTGCACTGCTCTCCTCCTACGAGACCAACTGACACGCACACGCACACACACACACACACACACACACACCTGTGGACCAGACCGGACACACACATACACACACACATTGAATATGCACACAAGTGGAAATACACTCAACTTAAATCTTACTAACTTATAACCTGGATTAGTAGGATGGTGATATCAAAGCAGTGATCATGTAAAAGATGTAGGCTGAATTCTGTGCGTGTATGTGTATATGTAGGTGTGTGTGTGTGTTTGTGTTTGTGTGTGTGTGTGTGTGCGTGTGTGTGTGCGTGCACAATTTCCTCAGTTGGCCTGCTGGACAGGATTGCATCTGGGAAAGGGATGAAGAGTGTTGGTGATGAGGATGAGCAGGAAGAAGCCGGACCGAGGAAAGAAGTGAAGGAGACGGGAGCTGACGGCGGGGTGTGTGACGGTGTGTAAAGGCAAGTCAAGGGGGAGGGATGACGGTTAACTCTTATGAAACCTTTTCGAGATCTGCCTCTAAATATGTGATACGCGCACACACTTGCGTTATTAACTCCCCGTCATTGAAACGAGCCTGTGACAGAACACGGGAGGAGCAAGGACATCTGACCGCAGATTATTTTTGTTGGACTGCTGATGCCTGACATTGTCAAAACTCATGACAAAGAGGAAGGAAATGTCCGTCAGAAGAACTGCCAAACGCCTCACGCGGGGTCAAAAACTGTTACGGGTGCAGATCTGTGATTTATAAACCGCTCGAGATGGACATCAGACTGAAGACCGCAAACGTCAGACGGATTGTGCAGACGTACCGCCGGTCTCCAGTTGCACCGATTTTTTCCTGAGAAAAATATGATTGGTCGGTGGATTGACTGATTGATTGATTGATTGATTGATTGATTGTCTGTCCTGTGGCTTTGTGAAACCTGTTCTCTCTTTAGTCAGTCAGCATAAGGGCTCTGTGAACCAGTGTTTACCAACAACACGGACGTGACAAAAGGAAATGTAATGTGTGATGGATAGCAGGCCGACTGTTGCGTTTGACTCCTCATGACTTCCTCATTCACTGAGATCTCAGATGATTGGCCAAAGCACAAGTACGCCAGTTAACAAAGCAGTGATATAAATTTGATATTTGCACTTCTTAATCACATTCAGTAATTATGTCAATGTGAAGTATCTTGTTTTATGTACATCCTCAGTACCATTGCAATGACTTCTAATGAAAGCCACTGTCTCTGCTGACCAAGAGTTGATACTTAATTTATTACAGGTGACTTTAACCAAACTACTGAATTCATTCCAAGGTTTGTGCCCCTGTTGTCTGTGCAAAATCAAAACCTACACAAGAACATTTAAAACACACAAGGTTGGACCTATTTAATTTGTTTGGCAAACACAGATAAAACCAGATGTAGAGAAAACAATCAGGACCTCCATCAGGACAGCGTCTATTTTTAGTTTCTTAATTTCCTTGACATCAAGTTGAACCCTTCAATCTTTTACCACATTTTAAAATGTCTATTCCCAGAATCACCCAGTGTACTGTAAAAGCACAAAGACGTACAGACATAAATTGCTTGTTAAACTTTCCTTCTCTCTGCTAACTTTGGTGTCCAGGTGAGTAGGTAAAGTGAATCCTGCTGGAAATGGTAAATCATTCGAGGCATGATACAGATCCATGAAAACATTAGTGATCTCTGTGTGTGTGTGTGTGTGTGTGTGTGTGTGTGTGTGTGTGTGTGTGTGTGTGTGTGTGTGTGTGTGTGTGTTCATTCGAGGCGTTACGGCTCCTGTGTGTGGTTGGTGGGCGGCAGTCAGCACCTTAGTTTTTGCACAGTACTTTAAATATACTTAACTCTTTTATGTTGTACATTGTCCTCCATCATTTAAGATGGAGCTTCTTGGCCTTAGGTTACACATGAGTGAGGGTTGGTATCCGCTGATAAAATGTAAGCAAAGTCCACTCCAGTTTAAGAGAACAAGAAGCGGAAGGGATCACACACGGACTGCTGCCGCCGAGCTGCGAGTCATTGTACAAGTCATTAAGGATACAGAAAATTGTCTCACCACATTGATACAAGACTAATAAATGAATTATCATTGTGCCACGTGTTTGAATTAGACATCACATCACATTACCTTCGTGCTCTCTTCCTCTGTAGGAGCGCTTTGATCTGCTCTCTGCTGCTGTGGTGTCACAAAGGACAGTTTGTAGACAAAACTTAGACCTCCATCTGGACTTAATTAAGGCTGGGTGGAGCTGGCAATGCGGGGGGGAGGGGATAAACTATTTCATTGTGTATGTGTGTATCTGCCTTGTTCCTCAAACAATATTCGGTTTCACTGACAGTAGAGTCCACATCTAGAGTCATGTGAAGACCAGTATTCTACCACGTACATTGATTAATGCCACATTTTGTGTAGCTGTTCATTGATCATCTCTGGACTGCGATTTGGGCCTTTTCACAGATTTCCTGGGTTGTTCAAACACTACTTAGAAAAAGTGCTCCCCAGAAAGTGACTCGTATCCACACTGTTGATTTCCTGTTTCCATTGAAACGACTGCAAAAACCGATGCTTAACCACAGGCCACATGCTGTACATGCCAAATAATAAATAGACATTGCAACAACGAACTGCCAGTGGGAGTGGTTTATTTATTCTGGGGACAACAGAATAGAAAGAATGTTTTTAATCACTTCAGTTTCAAAGGCTCTCATTCACTCACATAACTTCATTTCAGATGCATTTGAAGGAACTGATGCAGCTAAATATTGACACTTGCAAGCAAAGATGCCTGCTTCATCTGTGCCTCATTTTGTTATTTGATATAGTCTACCTCAATTCACAATTCCAGGTTCTGCTGCTTTGGAAAATACTGTCTTAGAAATAAAGGTCAAATTAAGTTATTAATACAGAAATATCTTCTCAATACTGTAAATAGTTGAAGGGATACCAATTGTATTTCATATTTAAAACAAAGGCCAAAAGGATTAAAAAAAAAAAATAATCTCCCACTAAACCTGGCAGCAATACAAAAAAATAAAAAACTGGACTTTAATATGAAGTGCCAGTGATATGCTGACAATAATCTGTGTTTCTAGCTGCTGCTTCTTACATTGTGTTGGCAGTCTAAAGTTCACTTTATATTTGAAAATCAAGGATATTTGACAGAAGGCCTTTAGCCCCTAAAGCAACACCCACACACACATTTGCCAATGATTTAAACAAGAAAAAGCTGGGATTCATTGCATCCTTTTATAATTTCATATTACTTTAATAAGACACAATATACTTTGACACTGTTTTTATTTTTCACATTGACAAGCAGCGGAGAACGAAATAGAAAGAACATTTTTGTCCTTGTGTTTCTAAATACAGGTGAGCAGAATATTAGAAATACCTTTCAATACACTCCAGCATCCTCACAAAGAACAACGTGAGTTGAGTTAATGCTTCTTTCGCAGAGCTATAATAACGTTCACATTATGTGTTGTGTTTCAGATTGTACAGGCGAAGCAGCTTCTATCTCAGTACATGATATGGTTCAACTTAATTTAGGCAATTTCAAAAAATAGCTTTCAGGGAAACAATATCACATTTTGGGCCTGATTTACTAAGATCTCAAATAAAACGCACTAAATTTGAACATTTATTTTTGCACCCGTTTTGCGGGTGATTTACAAAGAGCGTCACTGATATCGGGTGCTAATAGCTGTATTTAAATGAGGTGTTTGCGTGTGTTAAAGTGATTCCAGCAATGGAAAACAGAACGACCGCAAAAGGAGAATCCGGTCCCACCGATATCCCAAGCTGCTATACGCTGGAATGACCACCCAGAGGCAGGACAAGTCGTAAAGCATTTTTTTTTTTTAATTGCTGATATTGCGTGGCTCCTTGTTATTGGCTGTCGTCACATCAGTTCATTCAATAACTTGAGAAATGTCACCGCTGGACAAACGATATGTCTGAATAATTGTTCCTTCTGACATCTCAAATTTTTTTCCACGGGTGTAAAATCACGTTCTCAACGGATTCTTTAGTTTCCCTGCGTCTCTTTCTCACCACAATAAGAGCAGCAATCTCCCCAAATGTGCGCATTTGATGAATACATGCCTTCTCGTCGTACTAAAATACACATGCAATCATTCTCCTATTTTTACTTTCAGGTTTAGTAAATATCGTCGCCGGTGCTAAATTGTTCTGTTTGCATGTTCCCTCCCGGTATTTTGCACCTTCGAGCAGAAGCGCCCAATATTTACATGCAGGCAAACACCCAAAATGGACAACGTGTGATAAATTGTACATCTGAAAGACGCAATCCTCACTGCACGTCTTTAGTAAATCTGCTTGGACATTTTTTTTTTTTTTTTTTGCGGGTGGTGTGAAGTTTGCACGTGATTTTTACACACGCAGATCTTTCGTAAATCAGGCCCTAAATCAGTGTACAACTCCAGCATCCTCTGACGTCTTCACAGATTCACTTTGTGAAGAATATTGTTCAAGTGTTACTGGGTGAAACGGCGAAACAAAGCGGCAGAAGTGAAACTTTCGAAATGTCTTCACATTAAAATCATGTTATGAGTGTTCATAACACTCGGTGGTTCAGTGAAATTGAACTCAACCTAAAACGAGCGCTGAGCCAGAGCATACTTTTACAAAGATAGTAACCCAGCTAGAAATCGTAAGCTCTAAAAACAGAATATTGTGCGGTGTTCTAGTAATGTTTTTAGCAGGATGTTGTTGTATTTTTGTTTCCGGAATATTTCTTCTTAAAGGTAAGATCATATTCTCAAAAAACATTCGATTTTCTATAAATGTTTTTTAATTAAATTGTCAGACCGTTATGCACTGATTCTTGAAATGATTTTTAGCAGTAGCAGGTTTTTTTTTTAGAAAATAATGTGATATTAAAAAAAATGTTTTTAGAGATCTTTATCCTAGTTTTAAGAAGCACATCCAGAGAACAACAATAATAAAAGAAAACATTCCTGCTGAAAACATTCTTAAACATTGCGCATTTATAGCTAGGAATGTTCAGTTTGGATTGACACTATCAGAGGGGTATTGATCAAGGATGCATGATATTGGATGTTTTACAAACGTCTTACAAACTCTTTTGGCCTATTACTGATCAGAAATACATTCTGTTGAAGGGAACTCGGAGAGCGCAGACCTCCGCCAAAACCAACAGTCAACTCTGATTTGCAACTTTGATGTGCAAATCTGCTTATGCAACCAAATTATAAGTTATCAGCACTAAACTTTACCACCAACTTTTGGATTTTAAGAAGTGTGGCGTTTAGTAGGCCAAATACTCCAAGTCTAACAATGTTAAAGGACGAGGAAAATAATTCCTTGATCCAGCCCTCAATTTGAATCTGTTCCAAAATTCAATTGGTTCTTCTTCAGCCCGTTACACACCTCCACCAAGTTTCATGCAAATCAGGCCAGTCGTTTTTCTGTAATCCTGATGACAAACAGACAAGGCGCACTGAAAACATAACCTAAATGCAGTCCAATACAACCACAAACTATGACCTCAGTAAACATAAAGAAAAATTAACACCTCTGAAAGTGCAACCAAAAACTGAGCATAGAAGCTTCGTATATGTAGAATATAATGCACTAAATTGTACTCAAATATATAGGTGTACCAAATTAACTAGAAACTGTATTCTAACTGTATATTGACCAATAATTGCATTATATTTTTTTGTTTATTCCAAATTAGCAATCTTTGTCTAAAAAAAAAAAAATCACGTTTGGTTTCCCAATTCCGCATTAACACGTAAATAGAAAAAAATAATAATCGGCATCTCTAATTGCAATGGGTGTATAAGAAACAACAGCTTTTAGAAAATATTGAATCAAATAACAACAAAAAGAAACAAGCGGGAATGCAGAAGCAAAAGGTTTTTAAGACAGTTGTGAGTTCAAAACAATGAAACTCCCAAATCCTCATCTTCCTCCTCCTCTAGTCTGTGAGGGGAGAAAAAAAAGAATGAGTTCATATCATAAATTTATCCTGATGCAAACATAAACACTAAGTGATAATAATGCAACAACAAATAAGAGCATACACCTGCTAAAATCTACGTTTTACTGTGGCACCAGATCCAAAATTCAGATTTCGCAATGGAGTGGACACGGTGCTTTCCACAAGCCGCGTCATACACTGTATGGAGGAGACTCATGAATAACCCTTTGTGGGACTGCTGCCTCAGGTCATCTTGTGGCCTCATCCACCGTCCAATCCAAACTCGACACACTTAAATTTCCCCGGATTGAACTACTCCGCCTTTTCCCTCGTAAATTAAACAAACTGTCCTCCCCACTTCTTGGCCTCGCTGTCCTGCATGCTCACACCCCCGGGATCCACAGCAGGGCTTTCGGTAAACGTGGCGTTTACGGAAAAATTGAAAGTAAAGTTGCTTTTCCATTTTCGCCCTGACTAACTGTAATGTAAAATTACACCAGTCAAAACCAACAGGTCGAACTGGTCCCGATCCGTTTCGATAATAATTTCAGTCCCTATATTTACTGTGCGCCGCGTTAGCGTGGCGCGGTGCTATTGCGCTGCAGTAAGCTGTTTCAAATTTTGATAGGATGTAGTTTTCTAAATTTCCTTAAGAGCATATTTATATGTTCAGCTAATAAAAGTCCAAGCTTACGGCCTGTATGAGCGTATGTATTAACACATTTAAATAGATTGTTTTATCAATAGGCCTATTATTTGCCTTTATACATTTATCTTATATTACTTTACAGCCTCTATCAATTTAAACAGTCAGACTAGAGCTTTAGTATGTTAAAGCAGAATTCAAATACTAATTAGAATAAGCAGGTTGCAGGTAAATGTTTAGGCTATATGGAACTGCAAAGTAAAAAAAAAAACTAAAAAAAAACCCTTAACATGAACTGAAACTTGATCTGAAGTCAACTGAAGGCTGAGGGCTGCCCACTTGTTCAAAACACTGAAGTATAATAACCCAAGTATGCCTAACCCAAGTGCAGGCTGGTCTAACCTTTAAACAGTCTTAATGGTAAAGACTGTTTAAAGGTTAGACTAGGGTCAAACATCATAGTGTCCCAAAGCAAAAACTTTTGTCATCCAGAATGACACAAACATGAATAGGAAGAGTCAAACCACGGTGACTTTCACTTTCGAGAGCTGCCAACTCTTACAGCCGACAGAAGGTCCTGTTCCTATTTCAAGCATTGAGAAACAGCAAGGCCATTTTATGATAGATTTAGCTATTTATCGTATTGCTATTTTATCATGACATCAAAACAATATGATACATATTGTTCTCAAACAGCAGGTCCTGCTTTGACTGAAAAGAAGGTGCAGCATTTGAAATGAGTTTCAAAAAAAAAAAAAAAAAAGACAACTTGTATTGATTTATTTTATAGGCTGTAGAAAAGTGTTTTTACTTGCGCGACTGTTTTTATGGAATCACTTCATAGAAACCGTTGTATTTTTTAGATTCAATTTGTTCAGACGCGACTTTTTGCAGCAGCGAAAGGCCCCAGAAATACACACATGACCACACACACACACACACACACACACACACACACACACACACACACACACACACACACACACACACACACTCTCTCTCTCTCTCTCTCTCTCTCTCTCTCAGCTCAGACATTACCTTGAAAAAGGAAAGCAAAAAAAGAGGTCGCGCCATTCAATGCGTACAGGCCTGAATAAAATCAGTAACTCAATCAAATGCGTAAAGAGGTCTACATGGAGGGCACCGATGAGTCACGAACATAAGATCAGCTAAAATCACCCCTGTTCTCCCACAAGTTGCCCACTACTAAAATTAGGTCATACAGATTAAGTAGGCTACTATTTGACACAAAAAAATGGATCTGGAGAAATTACATCTCCGCCTGTACTCGTTTTTCATAGCGGCAAATTAAAAAAACAAAAATCTAATCATGGATTCTTCAGCATGCAATTTCAAAAGATGGACCTTGATTGGCTTACAAACTTTGTATTTCTTTTCATTTTTATTGTATTTTAGTAACAAACATATTCTGTATTTATTTTATTTGCGAAACAACAGCTCCTTCCGAAATATGTCCACTTGAATAAAGTTGTAATTTTAAATTCCGTCTTGTAAATCTGTAAAAAAAAACCAAAAAAACAACACCTTTCTTTAATAGTAATAAATTGATATTTTAAAGACATTTTAAAAATTGTTAACTACAAAATACAGACTACTCACGTAAACCCAAATGCACGTCGATGAACGCAGCAGTTTCCATCTTCCCGCGGCGGCGCGCCAGCTGGCCAGCGGTGTCTCCCTCGTCGTTCGCCTTTTGGGGGTTCGCGGTGCGTCCCAGGAGCAGCTGCACCACCTCCAGGTAGCCCTCCCCGGCGGCCAGGTGCAGCGGCAGGTTACCTTGATTGTCCGCGAGGTTCACGTCAGCCCCGTTGTTCACCAGCACGCGCACAGAATCTACGTATCCGTCGCGCGCGGCGTCGTGCGTCACGGTGAGACCGCAGGCCGGGTCGCGTACGTTTGGGTCTGCTCCGGCGTCAAGAAGAACCTGAACGAGAGTGCTGTTCCCCAACTTCACCACCTGCACACAGAAAAGGTAGGAATATAAACCTAAGTAGGAAGATGGTGGAAAATAAAAGGTCTAATTAAAAAAAATAAATAATAAAAAAAAAAAGTCTTTGAAATGAATTGGACCGACTTTACTTCACCCTCGTTCATTTCGCAGCACGCAAACAAAGGCATTCACAGGAGGGAGAGCGCACCGGGAAAACGTTGCCCTTCACCTGGTGCCATGTGGTAATTATATAGTTAGGCGTGCCAGTTACAACACTTGTTGTCCAGCAGGTTCCAACACTCGTTGTAACTTGTTGGACCAAAAAAAAAAAAAAATTCAGTATTGATCTGATGGCCATTATCAAAGACATGACATGTTTGCTGCAGCCTCAGCACCGCTGACTGCGCGTTCAGCGTGTCCCAGCCAAGGCCTAACTCATATTAGATAAAGGGAACTGGCTTTTAGGTGCTGGATGACAATGTAGGTTAATAGAGTGGTTCTGAAGTAATATGTTTTTTTAACAATTTGATATTTTGTCATTATGTAGGGTATTTAAACGTAGGCTCAGAGATGCAGGAGATGTTGTTCATTGTCCAGCAGTTTGTTTTATTAACATCAGGATTAGTTTCCCACTGCAGTAGTAATTGTAACAGCAGTAATACTTTGAGACGCATTGTTAGGAGCACTGTTAGCAATTGTAATATTAAAGATTGTATAAAGTAAAAATGAAAATGAGTTTTAAGTTCATCACTGCGTTGTTAACATGTGTTGTTAACTACCTATTGTAATACTGATTAGGCTATTACGCCTTTACATGGTAAATTGGTGTAAAACAGGCTCTATTCTGCAGTTTATGTCAGGTACTGGTGACAGTGAATCCACCAATCTGTCGTGGTGCTGTAAATATAAACTCACAGCTCACTCTCCCGACACACACACACACAGGTCTCACAGGGTGTGGTGTGTGTGTGTGTGTGTGTGGGTGTGGGTGTAGGAACATCCAACATTTAGCGATTTCTCATGGAAATGTTTCCATACCCTTGCTCACAGACTATACGGTGCACATTTGCAACATCAATAGCATGTATAATCATATTATTTATACAAGACAGGGTGCCTGTCTAACAGAGCTTATGTGTTCTAACTGAGAAGTATTCCTGATCCTCCAGCTGCTACAATGATCCTACACTGCTCTCAGAACCTGAGTTGCAGTGACTCAGCAAAAAATTAAACAAAGACCTCATCATGAATACACTTTAATTTTAGTAAGTGCTGAACTTCGACGATATTTGCACTTACCCTAAAAAATAAAAAAAAAGGCTTGTAAAATTCTATCCAAGGAAGCACACTGCAACATGTGGTCGGCTACCATTTCCTCATCTTCACCATTTTGTGTACTTGCACAGGGCCCATCCTCAAACATGAATTTTGGTTCATATAAAACGATTTCTGTTCTTACAATAATACCAAAATTGGCTTATCCTTTATTACATCTAAATAACATCTTTCTCAGGCTCAATTGCAAAATCTTACTTAAATCTACTTACTGACAACAAAAGAACCTTTTTAGTTCCATGAAAACACATGAATTCTATCAATCTCGAGGCTACAGTTATTGTAATTTGACATAATAATTTCCAGCAATATTATGAATTTTGTGACGTTTTTTTAGCTATTTGTATTAGTGTATTTTGGTAAGATGAGGTAGCTCTGGCAATTTAATTAAGTGTAATGGTGAACAAAGGAAGTCAAACAGGCTACTGATAACAATCAGAACAATCAGAAAAAACAATATATTTAACCGAGTTCACTTTGACTTGAGTGACAGTGAACGATTTTTTTTACTGACCTGCAGTGCAGTTCTGTTGTATGTATTTAATCCATTGACGTCGACTTTATCAAGCAAATCCCGGACTTCAGAGAGGTCTCCTCTGGCAGAGGCATTGCAGAGCTGGTCAGATAGCACCCTGTCAGCCATTCTTGTAAAAAAAATATATGAACAAATATGTTCGAGGGTCCTCAACAGGCTTGGTGGCAAATGTATGATACGACAGCTACAGGTTGCTTTTGTATGTAGGCCATCTGAAAGGTACCTCCCCCTTCTACACTTGCATCACTGGACCTACTCTTTCCCTGGCACTACCTTCTTCACAATTTCGAAAAGAAAATTCTGATTAAACTTATTGAGTAGGCATTAGGCTGTAAGAAATGCACGTTGGTCAAGCTTTAGCACTTTTTAAAAACCAGAAATCCACAAGAGGCCTAAATCAGAACGTTTTTAATGCATTAGACTATCCAGATAAAAGTAATTTGTGGGTGTTGGATACAAAACCTATTACTTCATTTCAAATGTTTTCCTGTGAAAAATTACCAGCTTATAGAAAACGTCTTTCTTTATTTTTTTCCTGTTCTAAATAAAGCCTATCACTACTAATACATTTTTATATAGTTCTGCAACCCATCAATGCTAATAGAGTAAACAATGATGTATGTTGCACATTAATCCCTCTAAGAATAGGCTACATGATTTTTATACATTGATATTATGATATATTTTCGCTTTCAGGATTCATATTGTAGGCTACTTGTAGCTGAATTAATTTGGAGCCTAATCATTAGACTAAGATAAATAAAATCTCTATGATCTGCACAATTTTAGGTCCAAGTTCAAATGGATCAGTAGAAAATGATACGGTTTATGATATTGTTTGGGCATTTTAGTAGCAATGCAATCCAACTACAAAACGAGACTAGCACGATTTCGGTTCTGTTTGTGGCACTGGTCACAATTATATGGAAACAATATTAACAGTTACACTCGTTGTTGCCCTACATGGTTGCTGAATTTAATCGGATGCTTAGCAGAAGCTTCTTTGTGTACCTCTTAGGTTTGTTGAAGTAATAGCCTACGTTTACAATAGGCCAAAAGCAAAAAACAAACAATAATAAGACTTAAAACTTACCTTAAATGATATTGAAACCATCACATATATCGTCCGTATAGCCGGTCAGCAGATGCCATCTTTTTCTCCGAAAGCGACGTGAAAGCTAAAAATGCAATACAAATAACAAAAACGAAGTAAATAAATCACCAATATCACGTTGCATCTGCGCATTATCAAAAGATGTGATGTCATTAACTGTCACTTCCCGCTCGTTTTCAAAATAAGTGTACAAAAAAAAAGAAAAGAAAAAAGAAGATGCTTCTGTATTCGGGTATCATCCTGATTTAACGTCGGTATTGCAAAGACGGAGACGAAGAGGAGAGCCGATCTGCAGAGACCGCTTAGTCATCACGAGCCTCCTTTCAGTTTTCGATGATCCACCATGAACCATCGTCACATCGATGTCCGAGTGAATGCAAACGTCTGTGTTATAAATGTCCAAACTCGGTAAGGCTTCTCCTGAAATATCCTCACCGACATCAGAAAAACGGATCATTTGAAACGAGCCTTAGGAAGCAGGATGTTGCCCCTTAACAGTTTAGCCATGAATTTTATTATTTTTTTTGAAACACTTGCCCAAAAAGATGAGACGTATGATTGGATGGTAAAACAGACGAGGCGGGGACAAGCTTAACGGAGTAGAGACCACGGTCCTGTCACGGTGAAGACGGTGGCGCGTTCATTCTTACCATGTGGAGCAGCGTCACGTCGGCAGCGGCTGAATCAGTATTTTCTATTTCATCTTTCATTGTCGATCCCAGTGACAGAGAGAGATATATCATGTAGTGCTTGAGGGCGGTGTCTTCCAGTTTCCTTTTCTTACATCGCCCTCTGGTGACGAAATGATATAGCTCCGGCCCGATGCCGTCTGGCGGAGCGCTGAGGTCAGATCGGGTCAGAAGGAGCTCTTCTACACTTTGAGCTGATGTATAAGCGTAGGTGAACATTTATTAATGAGATTTCCTGTAACATAACCTGAATAGCAATGAGTTCATCACAAAGACTACCATGCATAGTCCCTCGTTGGGCAGCTAATTTTCGCAACAGTGAGTAGTGGCGCTGCGTAAAGACACAAAGGTAAGTTTTGTCCTTTTTTTAAATTTTTTTTTTGGGTGCCAATGATTAAAACTGGGTTTTATTCAGTCGAGGACAAACAGACATGTGTCGCCATCAAAGTTGAGGGAGCTACTTTCTCTTGTGTTAAAACAGATGACTCTCAGATGAGTGCATCAATCAGAGCACCTATCCGTTTGTTGTCTGTGCAAATGTCATAGTTTTTTTTTTTTTTTTTTTTTTTATGTTTGTCCAATTTATTTTCCCATTCCACTGCCATGTTGATCATCGGAGGCTCGTCACAGGTGTTATCAATCTGGATGAAGTGTTTATTTCCACTTTTCTCCCAAAGCCATGACGGACATTTGGGGACAGAGGTGATAATGAGCACATCTGCTATTATGCACAGACAGACAGACAGACAGACAGACAGATAGATAGACAGATAGATAGATAGATAGATAGATAGATAGATAGATAGATAGATAGATAGATAGATAGATAGATAGATAGATAGATAGAAAATAAACAACCAATAAAAGTAAAAGTCGGTGTAAGAGAGGGTGAAAAACCGGGCTAAGAACAGAAGGATTACTAAAAATCAACCAATTAATAGATAAATAGATGAATCAAATGAAAAGTGCCGATGAGAAAAAAAGCCACTTATTATTATGATTATTATTATTACAATAAGTAAGTAATTATCCAAGCTGCGGTTGTTGGGTGAGTGTCTCTCAAAGTGGGGTGTGAAGGACTGTAAATCAGGATTCATAGCTTCCTTTTATGAGCAGGGTAGCAGATTGTGTAAGAATGTGACTCACACCACAGCTATAAAAGCTAAATGACATCCCAACCATGGAGTGATAATTGGGACAAAAATCCCCTTATCTTTCATTGAGACTTGTAGTGGTGAACTCATTTGACAACCCCTTGGTTTACAGAACATTGTTGTTTGTATATAATATATATAGATATATACTGTACTGTATATACTGTGCATTTTATATTTATATTTTATAGTTTTTACTGCTATTTTATTGCTTTTCTATTGTTCTATTACTATCTATTGCTTCTGTATGCTGCTGCAGCGAAAAAAAAAATGTCCCCTCGGGGATTAATAAAGTAACTACCTAACCTAACCTAACATTAAATATGCAGGTTATAAGTTATTGTGAAGGCGCATAAAGCACAGACTTGACACGGAAAGACTGAGCATATTGAAATGGGGAGAATGAAATGTCGTCTAATGTTTTTTTTCCACGCGGCGACAGCTTTAAAAGGAGAGGCGGGTCACGTTGCCACAGAAGAGTCAACTGTCAACACCGAGCTCACGTCCTCGCCTCGAGTTTTTACGACATCCGGAGCCTCTTGACGTCAGCCGTAAAGCAATGGACTAGCTAAATAATGATAGGAGATAACTGAAAAGTGTAACGTTACTTTACTGAGTTTTGCCCAGCTGAAGGTTTTAAAAAGCCGACCCCGTTTGATATTTCCAATTCGCCAACCTTTCACCCGTCGCCACGTCCGAGAAAATAGTTTTATTAAGAGCAAGCGTCCTCCCGTTGAGCCGAGAGAGCGACGAGAGCAGGGGAAGAATTGCTTTTAGCTAGTCATTGCCATGGCCTCCGAAAGCGGCGATAGCAACATGGATAGAGAGATGATTTTGGCCGACTTTCAGGTGGGTTCTCTTCTGCATGTCCCTAATACGATCCTCGGTGGGTTAGTCGTCTGTCTGTCGTCGTTTGAAATGTCTCGGGTCGCTGTCGACAACGAGGACAACACAGGACCTGCCTGGCGTCGTAAACAGAAGAGCTGCGCTGCGGTTAGCACGCCGAGCTAACTCACTGACAGCTGGCGACCTGACTGAAGACGATGAATCGCTGTGAGCTCTCCGACAAGACAGCGGCGCAGATCTAAGACAACAACAACAACAACAACAAAACTGGGATAATGTGTGTTTTCGCTGCTTTCCTTGTTTGTTTGCTTCACAGATACCGACGAGCTCGCTGAGGGAGAGCCGCGGCGCTCACTGCAGCTTGTTTACACGTCGTCCGTTGTTTTGTCCGGTTTACAAACCCTCATCAGAAACCGCGTCACCCTCCGAGACGGCAGGTTTAAACCGTGTCACCCTCAGGTTTAAACCGTGTCACCCTCCGAGACGGCAGGTTTAAACCGTGTCACCCTCAGGTTTAAACCGTGTCACCCTCCGGTTTAAACCGTGTCACCCTCCGGTTTAAACCGTGTCACCCTCAGGTTTAAACCGTGTCACCCTCCCAGACGGCAGGTTTAAACCGTGTCACCCTCAGGTTTAAACCGTGTCACCCTCAGGTTTAAACCGTGTCACCCTCCCAGACGGCAGGTTTAAACCGTGTCACCCTCAGGTTTAAACCGTGTCACCCTCCCAGACGGCAGGTTTAAACCCCTTTTTTTGCTGCCAGGATTTTGATGATGATAATCTCCTCCCAAACAGCACTAATCGTGTTCATGTGGCGATATCATACAACCTCCCTCTGTCACGCACACTTAATGAGCTGGAGGCCTTTTTCTCTCGTGAGTTTGTTATTGTAGCCTCGTGTTTTGAAACAGAAATGTTACTTTAATATTATAATGGCAACGGGCCTAACGTGTTTTCAACTTTCAGCTTTAGATCTGTGGGTGAGTATATTATCAATATCTACTACATTTCAGATTAGGACAAGGCAACAATAGATGTATTGTTCAACTAGAGAGGCTCCACTCTTGACAAGTAAATCTGTAGCTGCACTGTATATGTCTGCACATATTTCTAAAACTTAAAGTATGTCAGAGTATATTTCTGTCGAACTGAAGTCTCACATCTTAGCTGTTTGTACCGTTTCCAGTTCTCTCCTACGATGCCACGGTGCTTCATAATGTCTGCTTGCTGCACTATGTTGGACCAAGTATGTACTTATCCCAAAGCATTATTGGTACCTCTGGATTTTGATATGGACTCATCATATTTCTAGAACACCCTGTTTTGTCACTATAGAAATGTACTACTATCTGCTGGATATTAAGTTGTATGACATTTAGTAGGTCAAATGCCTCACTGCACTAATATAAGTGAAAATGGGATTTGCCCCTTGTTTCACATCCACTTCAAAATTTTATGGATCCTTCCTTAAAACTCAGAATAAAATTTTGTCTGTTAACGCTTCACTGGAATCTACTTCTGTTAAATTTCTAAAGGAGGCACCGCACTTTTAAGTGTGTCCTGTAGCCTTACATCCCATAGGCTGCTACAATGCTTAAACATCGAGGTAATACTTGTAATTTTCTAATGTTTGAAACTATGCATTCTCTCTAAGAGAATATATCCTCAAGTGTTATGTGATTTCAGGGGAGTTTGGTTAAGAGTTGTGCCAGAGTTACTCGCTACATGAAACAAGAACTGGATTAAAATTGCCAATGATGGTTAAAGTAGCATTATAACCCCCTTAAACTGGCAAGTGAGCTACCTACTTTAGAATTTTCCATTGAGTAACATAAAGTGTAAATTTTTCCATTAGGAACCAAAATTTGTATCTTGTTCTTGTCATTTATCAATGAATGACAAAAACATGTTTAGAATATGTAAAATAAAAAAAATAAGCCTCAAAATTGAAATGTAAACCGTTTAAGCCCTTATTACTTTATACATAAAAACTGAATCTCTTTCTTTGGAGGGTGGTTTCAGCTACGCACAATGGCCTTAAAGGATAGAAATGGATATCCTATCTTTATTGTCATTGCACAAGTACAACGATGCTCTAAAATATTATAAATAAGAAATACAATAACAATTGAATATATGAACAACAGTATAAGAGTGTCCAGCAGTAGTAAATGGTGCAACAGCTTAGATGTGCAATGAAGGCAGCACAGTATAGGATGCAGATGTGGAGTCATTTAAAGTGCAGGGTGCAAATGGAAAGTCCTGGAAACGGTGTAGATGCAGGTTTGAACATGACATCCAGATAGTATCCCAGAAAGAAAGAGATAAAGCCTGTATGTAATTGTAAAGATTATTTGGTGGCAGTGTGCGATATGTGTGCGTATGTATCTGAAGTCACTTGTGGCAAAACCAAGATTAACAGTATCATCTGCAAACTTCACAATGTGCCTGTTTTACTGCTGGCTTCCACAGTTATTTATATAAATGATTGAAATGGGCAACCCTGAGGAAAACCTGTGAAACAGGGGCAAAAATCCATTCACTCAGACTCTCTTTGTTCATTCAGATTTAGGTTAAAATTATTTAATAATGTTATTAAAGCTGGATAAAATGTGTTTTCCTTTATAGATGTTTTGAAATGTCTGGGTTTGATAAAGTGGATAAGCAGAGGTGTTAACATCGTCATCAAATTCTAAACCTGACTAAGTGCCAAAATGCACATGCTCTAATTGGGCCGCTTTGACCAGCCTCTTAAATTACTTTATAAAAGAAGGAAATCATGGTCATGGTCTAACCACATTGAAGATGTTGGGTGTTCCTGTCTTTGGTGCACAACATTTTATTTTTTCTGAAAGGTGGGAACTCTCTTCTGTTTTAAAGACCAGTTGAACATGGCAGAACTCGACTGCTCTGCACAAGTTTCAAGCTATTTTTCAAAAGGTTTAACTGGGTCTCTTGACATTTGCTTGAGGGTTAACAGCGTTTTAATGCTGCTGGTGTCAACGCGTTCAGTTTATTATCATGTTGGTGATTATGTGTTGCTTTGATTCTGAGAACGTGTTTTGATTTTGTGTCAGTTACACCAACGGAGGGATCAGTCCAAAAAGGGATGGGACGCATTTGGCCTTGGATCATCCATCTTATTTTATGCTTTAGGAAAGAGATTAAACTAAGATATCATTAAAGCTACAGTTGCAATTGGTGTATTCTGACACACTTTCTGGTATTTTATTTGATTTTATATAAAGAACACATGTTGTTTAGCGTGCTTTGCTTCTGGCAGTTTAAAACTACTATTTACTGCTGACAGCAGCCATAACATGTTTTCATGAACTTGGCAAATTACTGAATTTGTTCTCTGTCCCACAAAGTTAAGTAAAGGCACAATTCACTGGACATTGGGGACCTTCTTTCCATGAAGACATTGCAGAGTGTCTGTCATCCGTGTGAAATCTCCATCACTTTAAATGTTGCTGTTATATGTGATGGCATAGCAGTTAAAGTATTACTGTTGTTTTCATTCTTTCCCTGTGTTTTATTGTGAAATGTGTTATTTTATACAACAGCAGATCTGAATGTTTCTTATAGCAAACTGCTGCAGTATGTCATACAATATATTTCTCTCTTCTTTTTGTTTTTTTCCCACCACAGGCTTGCACTGGAATTGACAACATCGCAGAGGCAATCACTCTGTTAGAGCTTAATAACTGGGACTTAGTGGTAAGTTCATTATCTGCTGGCTTTGGGCTTTACTTTTGGTCATGCAGGCTTAGTTCGCCTAGAGTACAAATTCAAGAGGGCAGTTAACTTCCACTAGCACACCCTGTGTGTCATTTTGTAATGGCCAAATCCTTCATTTTATCGAGTGTTTTTTTGTGAAGCAGACCACACTCGACTGGAAGGTCACCCTTATCCCGACAGCTGTGAGAGAGAATGTGTCCTGAGTAAAGTGAATGTTGCGCTGAGAGACACTGAAAATGAATATGTGCTGCCAGGTTTGTATTAATTCATGATGAGTCCCTTACCACGGAGTGTGTATTGGAAGGGGTCAGTCTAAATTTAGACTGATGCTGGCAGGAGTTCAAAGCAGGCAGAGCAGCAGGACAGACGGGGAGGACTGTAAATCTGATGGCTTGCAGCTCCTCTGCAGTAGGTGTTAGTTTTTGTAAAAACAAATCTGCTTGTGGGTGTGTGCATGCATAATTTGGGTTCTTAAGCAGAGCAGAAAATGTTTAACCTGTCCAGTCTGGATGCAGCTCGTTTTGTGATTAATTTAATTAGGAGACGGCAATCTAAAGAAATGATGCCTTCATTAATTATGGCATTTGCTGTGTGAAATACCACCACTGCTGTGATCCTTTGAAGATGAATATCTTGTTTCATAAAAGCAGAGAGGGGTTTTATTTGAGGTTGGCCAGATTTAGAAAAAAACAAAACAAAGTTAAAAAACATCAAGAACTTCTCCGAGCACTCCTGTATTATGTTCCACGTCTCCACTGCCCATCTTTATGGTCAGTATGCTCTGCTGCAGTCATACTGTTGCCACAACATATAATCAGGAACGTTTCCATTTCAGTCCTTACACACACAATACCTGCATCATGCTCCTCAGTTTGTCCAAATATCTTGATCTTTTTACAGACTCTTTGTAGCTCAACAGTGGGTGCAGGTCGACTTTTGTTACCCCAAATTTATATCTGAGCATCAGTATTTTCTGTTACCTGTACCGGAACCTATTTGACTTGTCATAGATGGAAATGCACTGGTTATTAATAACGGTATCAAATTGCTCCGTTCTATTAAAGTGTCCCCCTAAACCAGGCCAGTGACACTGAGAGCCAGAATGCACTATACCAGGACCTGAGACTGAACCAACCATTATTCATTTTGTTGTTTAAACTGTTCTGACATGTCAAAATGTCTTCCATGTAGAAGGGCCTGTCCTCGCTTTAATTTTTTTTTTACATATACCGTACCATTGCACATTGATTATCAATACAAGCAGACTCGGAGAGGAGAAACCAAAGACCACGGAAGTGAGCTAAGAAACGTGGATAGTCGTACCATTAAACAAACAAAAGCCAGGGACAACTAAAAGTTGAATTTTCAGTTCTTCGTCAAAGACTCATATTCAGAACTGCATTGGACGATATTTAGTCCTGATAACTTCCACCACATTTTTTGGCGGTCTACCAGCAAGGAATGTGCAGCATTTGGTAAACTGCAGGGGCAGACATCAGTGCTTCAGATAAGACCTAAAGATAATGACTTGATGCTGCATTAGAGGTCCCGACTTAAGATGTGTAATCGTTCATTTCACCGAATCTTAACATTGCGTGAACATTTCCTCAACAAGCGCGGCAGAAATCATTATCTTGTTAAAAGTGTTCATCCAATATGTGTCTGTCTGAACACTTAGTTTGGTCAGTTTTAATGCAAGACCCTTACATGTGCTTTTTGCCTTAACATTTCTTCTTCATTCAACGCAAAAAGAAAAGTAGATATGATTATATCAGCACGTACCCACTAACTTTGGTTTGCTTGTGTTGCAGTGTAGAACTTAGTGAATGTTCGAGAGAAATCCAATCAATTGTCCATTCAAACAAAGGCTCACTGCAGCGCTGACACTGGTTATATTTGTCCTTTCAGTTTTCTTTGTTCTGGTGGTTCACCCTCCTTGAATATGCTAACTCACTTTTTGACTGGGTTATTTTTTTAGCCAGCACTTATCACACACACTTTTTGTCAACCTGACAAATTTGTTTTTTGTTCAAACAATTACCAATTTAACCACCCAAAATAAAACAATTATCTTTTGCCTGATCACATGTGGACTGGTTTGTTGGCCTAACCAGTCATGTTAGCAGCTAACCAGTAGATACATTTGAGTGCTTTTATGAAAAAGGCCAATTTCATAATTATGACGTTGTGGTGGCGCAATGTTGATTTAAGTAATTAAATTAATTTTGAAGTTATAATTTCAGGGATTTTAGATTATTTCTTCTTTCAAATGTTGGAATCCTGTTAATAGTGATATCAGTGACGGGTCAAAATGTACTTTTTTTTTAAAGAGTGCCTTTTGAATTTTCTGACTATATATATATATATATATATATATATATATTTGTGTGTGTATGTACAATATTTTACAAACAGTGAAGGTATTACAGAAACACAACAATGGCATAAGATTGTATTGTAGAATTTACTTCTGTTTTCATTGCAGGCAGCCATCAATGGAGTGATACCACAGGAGAATGGGATCTTACAAAGGTAATCACCATGTTGCCACACATTTAATGTAAATCAAAGAAAATGTATCAACTGACTTTGCAACACTGACTGATGCCTTTTATACTTGATATGACTTTTTAATGCACTGTTGTATTTTTGTCACAATAGAGCAGGGGTCTCCAACCTTTTTCCTCAGAGCTCTGGTTGGAGAACTCGTTGGAGACCCCTATACGAGAGTGAACATATAAAAGAGCATTAGAGAATGCCAAGCAAGTATGAAAAGCTGGTTGTGGGTATGAATTGTACATCAGCGAGGAATATGGAGCTGTGACACCAATGTGTGCAACTTTCTAAAAAGTATAGGAGAGGTTAAACCAAGATCTGAATGTATTACAGGGATCTCGCGGTTCAGGGAATATTAGGGAATTTTTAGAACTCTTTTAAAACCAAGGAAAATCAGGTGATTTGATGATTCTTTTGGGCCAAGTCATGGAATATCAGTGAATTTGGTTTGCATGTTTAAATTTCAGTTGCCGTTTATAAAAAAATATTATATTTTCCATGTAATTAAAAACAAAATCGCACTATTTCATGTGTTTTCCATTTTGCGCAAGTAGGTTTGCCCCCTTTCTGTTTGTCAACAAGGGGCAAGCACTTCTGTAAAGATATGCCTCTTCTTGTACCTGCTTAGGAAGTCAAACATGCCAGGAAAATGCGAATTTCAAGTACTTTGGCTACAAAATGATAACTTCAAAAACTGGGTGACTGAGCCCTTCTCAGACAGAAAGAAGCATGCTCACTTCTTGCCATTCTCATTTAAAATACAGTGTTTGCACGTGACAAGTTTTTTGCAGTGTGTGTCAGTGTGCATAGGCCTAGTTGTGTGTGATCATAATTGTGCATTAGCAGCAGTGATGTAAAGTTTTGAAAGTTTGAAAATTGATGGGAATAAAATAATATGTCTGTTTTTGGTCTGCTCAGCACAGTGGCAGCCTGTTTTTTCTGGTCATTACCGGTCACTCAATTTCAGCTATTCAGTCAGTGAAAGTCAGGGAATTTGACATTTCACTTCGAGTGGGAGCCCTGATATTGGCAGGAAACTCTTCATCCCACTGATGACCAGGCCACGTGAACTTACAGTTTACACCACTTGAAGTATGCAGAACTGATGAGATTACTTTTTTGTATATCTCCTATCTCTTTGATTAAATAACATTTAGATGGTAAATCTTAAAAGAATTGTTGCTTAGTAGATGTATATCCATATACATACTGTACATATCCAGCAAGTAACCCTGACACTGAAGCTACTGAGATGGAGGGTATTGCTCCTGCTATGGTTTCTATTCTGCTGTTTAATAGAGCAATGATATAAAAGACTGCAACTGCAAGAAACCTTTCTGCCAAGAATGGAGTTGTACACAGTTTCTGAGTAGAAAAGGTTTCTTGAAGAGGCTTTGTGCCCTTCACTATCCTTCAACGGTTAGTTGACACTCATGAATGCAATGAGCTTATCTAAACCCACTCAAACTGGAGACGTTCTGTTTAACCGTTTTATTTTGTGTACACTCTTGTGTGCATGTGTGCGCATGCATGCATGTGCAGTGGTGTCGTTCAGGCCTTTGGGCCATGAGAATATTGCTGGTCTTTCTTGAGGACCCACATCGCTATGAATGGAGGCTGGCTGGCAGTGTGACCAGCAGCCAGCACATTTACTAAGTGGCTGGCATTGGTATGAGTAGGCTGGCGTTGCCCAGTAAACAGACTGTGACGTGACCTGAGCTTGGGCCAGTTGGAGAGTCCGCCAGCACTCCTGTCTAAAATGCATTTCCCTCCTCCCTCGTCTCCTCTTTACAAAGCAGTTTAAACATTCTGAGATGATTGTCTTGTAGGTGAGAGCATAAAAAATGATTGATAAAAATCTTCTGTTGAACTCAGTTTCTGTTCCAGACACTTTTTCCATGGGTGAAGGCTGCAACAGTTTTGGCTGCTTTAGGCCACCTCACGGAGTGAGCGGGAGAAGAGCGCCATGTAGATGTTGGAAAGTGTGAAACTGCACCCAAACAGCAACAATAAACACTTTAACGGACGTTAGTGTTACTGTGCCAAGTTTGGGTGAAAGTGCACTCCGGATCTTTTTTTACTCGGCCTTGAGAGCTCGTGCAATACACTATTTCTTTTTCAGACTTTCACGAAAAGTAACAATCATTTTGGCGAGATCACTCACAGTTTTTTCTTAGCTGTTTTGGAGTAAAAACATCCTGCTCCTTCATTTGTCTCATTTCTACATCATCTTCTATAATATATTTGGGCGCCCGATGTGAGGACCTAACCTTTGTAAGCCCCACTCACTACTCTACTCTTCAAATTCTAATTTGAGGAAAAAGCAAATCTTTCTATAACTACTGGTTGGCTAAAGTTGGTCACTCGCTAAAGTGTCTGTTTAAGGAGGCTGGTTATAATATGCTACCATATTAATTTAATTAATTCATTTCCCCCTCTCACTTGTTTGTGGCCGTCGACGTATCGTTTGCCTGAGGACGGTGACCTCACTCACGTTGTGGGCCAAATGAAATGGAGCCTTTGTTTAAAAGCCTGTGTGTGTGACACTGTTCTTGCAAGACAGTTGCTGCTTGCAGGGAACAAAGAGCACACTTTCATATGCTGAAATAGCAGCAAAGAAAAAAGTATGTGAGAGAGTCAGTAGATATTGTCAGAGAGAATGGGACAGAAAGCCACTTGCCAATAATTCTTTCTTGGATTTGTTTCTAATAGCATCTTTCATGTTTTGACTGTTTTTTTCCAGCTGGCCATTTCTTTCTGTCCTTCATGAACTTTGATAAAACTATCCTTAAATTATCAAATGAAGTCTCTGCAATCAGTCCATCACACCATCAGTAACCTCGTCACCTGTTTGCAGTAACTTTTCCAGCGAGGCGAGCCAGGCGAGCATGTACGGACCTCCAAGCCACTCAGAAGCAGCTGATACAGCAGTAGGAGAAACAGTCCCTCCCCCCTCCTCTTCATCTTCATCCTCTTCTCCTGCATCGTCCTCTACTTCAGCTTTTTGCCCCATGAACACTTCCTCCCGACACATTGTAGAGCGTCAGCCCCGGATGCTCAACTTCAGGGTGGAGTACCGGCAACGCTCGGTCGAGCTCGTACTCGAGGAGGGCAGCTCAGTGGGTGAGCACCGCACATACACTGATGTACATATGATAGGTACACACAGCACACAGTTTTTATTACTGCTTTTTTGTACACGAAAGGTGCAAAGTAAAAAAAAAAATTCTTCACTGGTTGTCTTTGTGTGATTCAACTCACAGGAGAAATCAAACAGATCCTTGAGACAGAACTCGGTGTGCCAGTGTCCAAAATGCAGCTGAAGGGATGGAAGAGCGGAGATGTGTCTGACAGTGTAAGTTTCTTTTCACTAACACACAAGTTAAAAATAAAACTCAGATATAAGCTAAGCTCTGTTGTTCTTGTTCAACGTTTTTTTCAGTTTTGAAACATTTGAAAGTCACATCCATTTAATTTCTGCAACAATTTCTTTTTAAAGCACACTGCAGAACTTGTCACCACAACAGTACAAACATTAGTCTTACTTCAGTACAACTATCTTATGTTTCTAAAAACTATATTTCCAATTATTTCCTAGTCGTGTAAAGTAAGACCCTTAAAATATTTATTGGGAGATGCCGCAGTGGGACACACTTCCTGCATGGTGTGTGTGTCGCAGAATGTTTTGATTGTCATTTAGAGAATAGGCGTCTCCTCTATTTTTCAGGAATGATGTGTGCACTTCCCTAACGGGAAAAAAATCTGTAATCCCATGTATAATGGTATATAAAATAGGCTCTATTTACGTTTGCTAATAATTTAACAGGTGAAGTGCTGCTCCCCGTTTTTATCACCTTCTCTTATTGTGTCGGTTTCTGAATGAGGGTAAACAGTGCTTACAGCGGTTACAACAGATCACTTGGACTTCAACCTCAAACATTCAACTACTGATTGCAAGAAACTCAGTGTAGAAAGACAGGGCTGGCAGTAACAGCATCACAGCAGGCATGCTGGAAGTGTGCACACACACGCGTGCGTGCAAGCAAGCAAGCTGCAACCGTACAGCGAGGTAGAAGTCACACACACACACCATGCAGGCAGTGTGTCCCAGGCCTTAGAGATGGACAGGTATGCATTCAGACATGTTGAGCACAAATTCCCTGATTGTCAATACAGCTGTAACTCCTTTTCATTATTATCAGACCCATTATAAAGTTGCATGATTGTGTATCTGTGCGTGTATGTGTGCAATCAGACGGTGCTGAGAAGTTTACATCTGCCCAAGAACAACAGCCTGTATGTCCTGACCCCAGACATTGCCCCCACTGCCAGCACCAGCAATAACAGGTAAACCACTCTCCAACACTTCTTTTCATGTGTAATCTCATGATAAATCTTCTACTTTCTTCCATCCTGGTGCACATACACCATGCAATACTATGGGTAGTGGCATGAGTGTAATACCTTACAGCAAACACCAGGTGGCGGTCTGTGTCCACTTAAAACAAAGATGCACTCGGAATCCAGCCAGCAAATACCATTGTCATTGGTTTATTAGGAGCCATTTGACCCGCTGGAGAAAATTCATTTTCTCTCATCCATTGTGACATTTTGAGAGGAACGTCTGCTGCCGCAATCTCTGTGTAAATAGTAATTCCCTTCTCTCCATTCTTTGTATTTTTCAGCCTGATATTGTTGCTTGCCGTTGTCCGTTTTACATCTCGCGCTTAAGAAGCAATGTTTATGATATCCGCACTTCATATCTATTATTTATACCTTTTTTTTCTTTGTCAAATTACAGCCATCTGCTACATTAATGCTAACACCCACTGACAATAGATATTCGCAGCAAGAGCTCGATAAAGTCAGTGTTCTCCATCCAGAGGTTGCTTCGGTCGTCTCTGTAAATGCGTGGCAGTATTAGCAACCTTTCCCTCTGAAATGTCAGACAGCTCGGCGTAAAGTCATTGCAGTAAGACAATCATAGGAGACAGCTGAACATCTGATTGTCCTTTCATCAGTATTAGGTAATCATCACCCAAATAAATAATATATCCTTTCATTCCACCTGCTTATTGTAGGATGACCAAGATACATTTTTATTTAATTTTGAGGGACATTTCACCTGTAAAAATCATACTTGACTGAGTGAAAGATATTTTATTTGGGTTTATGTTTATTAGAATTCATTTCTTGCAATTATTGTATGATTGGAGAGCCTGAGTTCGTTGCGTTTTTTTGTCATTGTATCTGTGCTTTGCAGACATTTCTCGGCAAAATGAGGGTGATGATGATGTACAGTGCCACTCCTGTGATTGTTAAAGAAATGACTCATATTTTTAGAAGCCTGTCTGAGGACGTTGTCTTGGAGTGTTAAATAACCTAACGAATTAATGGAAAAATAAACAGTTTTTTATTCTAATTATCAAGCAGGCTGTTGAAGGATCTGCCCTTAAATATTTTTTTATGCCGTTTACCTGAATAAAAGATAACAACAAAAGGCTGAGTACACACCAAAGCAGAGCATTAACATTATCAATGATTAAATTTAAGACATCGGGGTCCTTTTTTAAATTTATTTTTTAAGAAAAGAGCATCTATAAGTAGTTAGCAGGTGAATGTTAAATAAATTAAAAAAAAGTACAATCCTCTTCTGCTGTTAATAAATACAGTAAGTACACCTGGGGACACGTTTGGTATTACATTCTTTGAGACATTTTTACTGCGTCTCTGTGAAGTCTTTAAATTGACCATTTTATCAAAAAGAAAAGCAGATTGGATTCTTTTCACGAATTCCACCCGTATTCCTCACAGATTCATGTCCTTTATTATTATTTTTTTGGTGTTACGTACAGCGGCCCTTGTTTGTTGACATTGGATTCAAAATAAAAAATCTCCCCCCAAACAAGCATCCACATGTCAGCAGAACACTTGTAGAAGAAGTCATTTGGCAGTTTGCCGCTCTGCCTGCTAGTTAGGCTAAGTGGTAGTTATATTGTGTTGGCAGCTAATGGCCCTCATCTCCCCAGTCTTCCCTCCCTTGCTCTCTCCTCTCTGTCTCTTCTCATCTTCTCACTCACTAACTGCTGTGTCTTTTTTAGCAGCACCGTTGCCATTTCACCATGTGTTATCGATATCATTTTGGGTGTCGGGAGCTCATTATTCTGTGTCAGCTATTTTGGTGGCGGACAGTTGGGGCTGAGAGGAGTGGGTGGGCTTCTGTGTGTATTCACATGCATTTGTGTGTGTGCGTGCGTGTGCGCGCTGTGACCCTGCTGTCATACTGGGAGAGGATAAGTGACAGATCACAGAATATGAGACCAAACAAGCTGTTCGCTTGTAGTAAAAATAAACTGTGGTCACACCATATATTCACAGTGTGCGCAATTGGCTTGCGGTGTCTGCAAATTTGTTGCTATAGACTGAACTCGGCGTCAATAAAGGCCTCGGCTTAAGGTTTTCAAGCAGGGAAGCACACATTATCAAATCTATACCAAATGTGTTATGATGAAGTGAGTTATCTGATCTGGTATCATTGCTACAGGGTGTTTTCTACCATTATAAGGTTTAGGTGCAGCACCGAAGGGGTTTTTGGGCGCCACCATAGCAAAATACATATGAATTTGTTGTAAAAAAACAAAAACAAAAAAACATTTTGACACATAATTTGTCTGAAAGCTTTTTTGGTGATGTTTATTTATTACTTGAACTAGCTTTTACACATTTTTGGAAAATTTTGCACAGATATGGTAATAATTATGTTAAATTTTTTTTATAAAACTGCATGTTTTTTATGAAAAAAAACCAACAACCTACAAATGTTCTTGGAGGAAGGCCCCTAAGCCTCCAGTGAAGTACACGCACCTAAGTCTTCCACAAATTTAGGGAAAACACTGTATCATCTAACCTGGAACCAAAAATTTATCACAATTGAAGGTGTCTACTGTTACTTCATTAAACTGTAGCAACTTCCTTTCACAGTATTTTAGCATTTCCTTCCTCAAACTAAAATCTACTTCACACATTTTCTTTCTATAACAGGAAATAACTAAACAACGTCCGCTTTGTTATTTTGGTGACTCGGCTCTTAATATATGAAAAACTTGACGATGCAATATTGGCTATACAGTTGAAGACATTGAGGGTATCACCAGAAGACATGCTGTGGTGATCTATCTCACCACAGCCACAGATAGTGTTTTATTCACTTTAACAAGTAAAGCACACTGCGGCGCTGCACAGGTTCACATTAGTTAATGTACTTTGTTTCATACCTTCACCAGTAAAACCTGAATCTTCACTTCTAACGTGACTATCGTCATCTAATTAACTAAAATAAATCCAAACGCAACAGAAAATCTAATTAGTAACATTTAATAAAACTATGTGTCTCATTTTCCTCTAAGTTGTTTGTTTGTCTCAACTTGGATGGCTGTTGCACACTCTAAAGCCATTTTCAAACACGCATCCGGCAACAATGTTTGCTTCAAATATCCGCACACTCAGTCGCCTCTTTATTAAGTGTACTTGTACAATCTCACACAATTCGGTGCGACAGCTCTGCCATAAATTCTACCTTTTTGTGAAGTTTATCATGTTGTTTTTGTCGGCATTGTGTAAATTTAAGTTTATTATTCAAGTCAAATTTTCTTTTTCTGCTTTATGTTCAGTATAAAAAAGGTTTAACATCGGCCAACTTGTATACCAATAGACACTGTCTGTGATAGGCTAATATCGGCCAATCATAATATCTAAAAGCTTAAATTGCTATTTCTCAATACAATTTGTGTTGCAGCTTATAATGCTGTTGTCCAACAATTTAACCACTGTTATCAGGTGAAGTGGTGATCTTAGATTATATATTGTACATGAGGTTATTGAAACTATCGCTATCTCTTAAAGTATATTTGCCAGTTGGTAGTTGTAGTCTGAAAAGACAGTTATCCACCCAAATGTAATTTCACATTTCTTATTTGCTTCAAATTGTAGCTGAGTTAAAATGCAAATGTCCCATAAATGGTAATATCCCTGGCAATTACTTTGTAGAGCTTGGCTCATGCAGTACACACACCTAAACCAACCCGACTGATTAAATAGTGCTGCACTGTCATTATGATCCCGCTGAGCAAACTCCTCTTGGTTGTCTTGTTTGATTAGAAATAAATCTTGAGGATTTGGGAGATTTCCTTTTGAGCACCAATCCATCTCAGGTAGTTATTTAGTTAGTGATGTGATGTGCAGTTAGCACTGCAGCGTTAAAGCCTGGTCTGAGGAAGGCTTTTTTTTTTTTTTTCTGTGGCCATGTTGATGACTGCCTGTGAATACAAGAGGGTGTTGAGGAGGAGCTAATCTCTTGCATAAATGATGAAGGCCTGATGAATATTTCAATGGAGCCTGTTTCCTTTCTTGTTTATTCTCTGCTCCTGCTCCCAGCAAGAATGTTTGCCAAAGAGAGGTTATTTTAATTTGAACTCTGGAAGAAGTCTGAAATTGCAAAAATGATTCATTAGGATTTGTGTGTTTTTATCGGGGCCTCCTGTCCGCGAGGAAAAACACCTCTCCATGTGTGTGTCGGCTATCCAGTAGCAGACACACACATGGTTTAAGGCGACAGCTAGCTGGTTAGCTAAAGCAGCCCTGATGGGAAGGATCCAGCCGTTAGCATGCTAATTAACTTTGGGACAAGATGGCAGACCAAAACAGAGCAGAGCCTGAATGGTTTCGTATTTTTCTGCTTTGTTGTGGATGCAAAATGTGGAGGAGGTAAGAAGACCTTGTGTGTGCTTCGTGACCTCCTCTGTGCGTATTGGAGGCGAGATCAGTCGGCATGTGCTCTGCTGGTCCGTTTGTTTTCAAGAGTTTGTTGAAACATACATTATGGCAGTCAGTACATGTCAGGTTTGTGTGTGTGTGCGCGCGTGTGTGTGCGCGTGTGTGTGTGTGTGTGTGTGTGTGTGTCTCTGTGTCTCTGTGTCTGGCATTGCTAGTTTAATAAGGTCTAAAGTCTGCTCTGTGCCGCGGGGACTCGCAGCTTAGGCGATGGGCTTACCTCAGAATGAAACCAATCTGTTTAGCCTGCTCTTCTCCCCCTGCAAAACGCTCCATTTTTGCTGCCCATAAAGTTAAATGACATTTTCCTCCCGGCACCCTTATGCCATGTCAAGTGCCTCCGGAGATGTTGCAGGCCGACCTAGATGTCACCGTGTGTGTGTGTTGAGTGAGAGAGAGACCTCTGAAGGCAGAAGCAAACACGGAGACATCCACATTTCAACCCTGTGGTGCTGGAGGGGCCCGCTTCGATCAGAAGACAGCAGCTTTGAAAACATCCGTGGTGAAAGCAGTCCAGACAAAGGGATATTAGACTTGAAACATGGTTGTTCTGTTTATATATGAAGCAGCAGGCCTCTGTAGACAGATGGGACATGACAAGGAAATTACTCATTATGAGTGGCAGTTTTTTCCCCTCTGAATGCATTTGATATTTTAAGTAGCTATATTTGTTCTATAGAGCACAATTAGTGATCTGAGTTTTCAAAGTAAATCTTGAACAGATCGCCACCCACGCACACACCAAATGGCTCGTGGGCCTGCCATAAATGACTGATAAGATGTTCCTTCTTTGCTTGGAAGGACAGAGTAACACTTCCACTCAGTTTACCCTCTATCTCTGCCTATTTAGGAGTCTCGCCGCCTGCCAGCAGCAGCTCGGGACTGTGTCCAAACATAATCGTGATATTAGCTAGATCCTTATTTATGTGTCCCTACCCCTTCCTTTTCTCTTCTCTCTCTCTCTCTCTCTCTCTCTCTCTCTCTCGCTCACACACACACATGCACACATCCCTCTCATCCTTCTGCTCAGCCCCATTACATATGCATCCATCTTTCCCACTCCACACATTTCCAATCTTCTCCAGTTAGCTACAACAAACATTACATTTACATATTGATTTCGTAGTTTTAGTCAATGTAAATATGCTGTCATTACAGTAAATTTGAGCTTCTGTTAACATAAGCTCGTCCAGATCTGCGCAGATTAAGGGTGTGATTGCATAATTAATGTGTGCGCTACATATTAATTCCCTCATCCCTCTCTTTCTCTCAACTCTTCCTCCTCTCCTTGGGTTCTGAGCCCCGATTAAGTGCCTGTTTCGGCCTCTAAGCCTCCCATTGCTATTCAGCCTCACAGACGCAGCGTTTGCTCAAAACGCTACTTAACCTCACAGCTTATTGTAAATGAAGCTTCCAAAAGTTCCCCCACCTCCTCTTTTCTAATGCTGCGTCCCTGACACCGCTCTAAGTCACTGAGCGAGCTACTGGTGTCAGTCCGGGAACAACATCTCAGAGCAGTGCTTACCTGTAAACACCTTCTCTCTCTCTTTTTATACTCATGATCATTTATCATGCTTTAACGAGAGAAAAAAAAACCCACAAAATATTGCCATTTTAACAGATTATGACAGATTATGAACTTTACTGGTAAAGTTCATAATCGCTTGGTTTTATTTAACAGACCTCCTTTAAAATGTCTTCATTTTTGTTTTGTCAGTGTATTTATCACTTCGCTACGCTGTGTTAATACTGCTCATTTTGAAGAACATTTCTTAATGCTGCAGTGGATGCAGATGGAGATAATTGAAGTGTAGTTTAGGATCAATACATACCTTATGACCTGCCTGCAGCAAGATCAACAGGTACCTGGCTCTGTTTACAGTAATCCAGGCTACATGCATGTTAGAAAAACAAAACTAGCTATTAGGTCACAATTGTGGCAATTTTACAAGAATTTGTTTGTGCATATGTACAATGTGAGTACTGGGCCCCTCTACAACACAGCAGAGAGGTGATTTCAAAACAGAACAAGGCAAGCTAAAAATTTTGCTTTTAAAGCCTCTTCAGTTTTGTTGTTAAAAAGGTGCTGAAGGCTCTCCTGGGTTTGTTTCTTAATAGCCTCCAGGTTTGTTAGCAATAAGGCAGATTGATGGACTCCATGCTGTTACTGTGGCAGCCCGCTGTGCTGAACATGGCTCTGGCCAGGCTTGTTAAGACACAACCAGTAAAGTGGGTGACTGGCCCCCTGAGGAGGCACCCTCCTCCCCGTGGGTGCGCAGGCTACCACTCGTTGACAAGTTCCAGCTCGCCCTTTACTTGACTTAGTCACTGTTAGTGATAATGTTTGTTTTTCTTTGCCCCCTTTTATTCTGCCTCTTGCATTAATATTCTGTGTGACCTCTTGTATTTGTGCCCTCTCCGCATCAATCTGTGTGTTTGTCCTTTGCAGTGTTCATCCCCGTGTCTTATTGTTGTAATTTGTCCCCTCTCATTTAGTGCTCTCCAAGAGTCGTTAAACCAGAACTTCCTGCTGGTCATTAGCCATCGTGAGGCTCAGAGGGACTACAGCCTCAACTTCCCCGGCTCCAGAACCATACAGGAGGTATGACGCCACCGTAGCATGTAAACACACCACTCCGGACACCAGAACCTCACGTTTCATGCACCGACCCACAGACTCCCGCATACATATTATTATTATTATTATTATTATTATTGTACCTGATTCCTGCTTCCCATAACACAGCTTTCATTCCATTTGCCAAACATCGCTAGTCTATCTCAGCCATCGATTCATTATTCATCACAAATGATCACATTTCAGAGCACATAATTACTCTCACAGCTGCGGTTTGGTACAACCCCCTCTATCTCTCCCCAGTTCCCCTACGCTGCGTCTTTCTCCCTCTCTCTCAGCAGTCTAGGAGCCAGTTTAAATGGCTGAACAGTGTTTGATCTAGGCATGCGGGAGCAATGGAAAGAGTCCATTCATCGTCTTCGTCTTAAACTAAATAGTAGCTTTGGCAGCCTATGAAATATTTATAGTTACTCATCCTGGACCCGATGTGAAGGCAGTGCAACTCTTTTATCCATCGGTTATTATTATCACAGCTGCCAATGGAATTTAAGGAGCATGAAAATATTAAGTGTGGGCTTGCTTGCCTATGTAGATGAGTAAGCGTGTGGGTGAATGTTTCAAATCAGAGCTTGCCTACACATAAATACATGCATTATATGTATGTATAGTATGCCGTAGACTGTCTTGCTCTAACCCCCCGTGCAGAGGGAGACCTGAGCAGGCGTCATTTATTATTCAGGGCGTGTAGCCTGCTGTCACAGGTGAGAGGAAATACTCTCCCCAAAGAAGGGCCACTTTTAATCATACCTCACTGGTAAAATGTTATAATTTAGAATGAGTACAGCAGCTTTGAAATCTGTATCTGTGGCTTTAGTTTTTTTGGACTTTTGGTTTTTCAGTTTTTCATGATCCCTGTGTTTTACATCCAGACCAATTGTTTACTCTCGAGCAACAGTAAAAGGTGTTCTTCCTTCTTTGCTCACCGCAGCCACCGTGGTTCAGGCCTGGGTCCTTAGTGCGGGTGAAGATTACACTAATAATAATCAGGCTTCTAGCAGGGCTTGTAATGGTGCTAATTGAACAGATTAGTACAACCAGCATCTGAACTGGAGGCAGCGTACCTCCCTGGACTTCTCCCTCTCCTCCTTCGCTCCCTCCTTTTTCCCCTCCCTCCGTCATCTCTCTTTCTCTCTCACTCTCTTCTCAGGCAGATGGTTTTGATGAGCACCCACTGTGAACCTTAAGTGTTTCTGCTGGGATTACAAACACTGGGGAGGGGTCCCTGCGGTGTGGGAGGAGGGAATCATGGACAGAGAAAGGAGGCAAAGGACTGTTGGCTTGGTGGGGGTGCTGTAAGAGGCCATAGGGGATGGAGAAGGGACAATGTGGGCTTAAACAGGCCTCCATGTCGCGGTCTTTTCCTTACACATGCTTGTCTTTAGGCATCTCAAGGCCCCCTGCAGTGAAAATGAGGCCCACGACTTTAACCTGTATATATCATGTGTATAAACCACGCAGGGACTGTCTCAGTAAAGTTCAGGTGCCAGCTACAGGTGCAAGTACAATCGTTCGCGTGAGTCAAATAGGTGTTGTGGATGACCTGAGTGAAGTGGCTGTGAGTTGACTGCTGTGGATTAGACTGTACAAATTTCGGACGTAAAAACAATAATACAAGACACCAACAAGAAGGGGAATGTATTTCTGTCATGCTATAAAAAGACTTACGAGTGCAACAAAGAAGTAACACCATATTCAGCCTGTCTGACTCCCTTTTCTGCTCATACTGTGTCCACTCACACATATGGACTCCACTACAGAGCACCTTTCTCTCCCCATTCTCCCTTTTGTCTTAGCTGAAGACTAACCGATGGTCCCTGCTTGTGCATATCAATAGGGATAGAGTCTTGTCTTCTTGTTTGTCTTTGCCAAAGACTCTGGCTTTGCCTTGTGGCTCTCAGGGAACTGCCCTTACCCCTCCCTTTCTATCCCTTCATTCTCCATCTCTCTCTCCCAGTGTCCCTTTTCCACCTTCTTTCTTCTCCATCTCTAGAGCTCAAGGCTGTGTAGACTCTGATTGGCATTACCAGACAAGAGTGTGGGGGTAAGTTGCTGGCTAGCTTCTGAGCTAAGCTGGAGAGCAAATGTTTGCCAGGGAAGTAGAGGGTAGAATAGGGATAGCTGCTGGGTCCTGAGTTGTCCGTGACCAGACCAGTTGTCCTGGGGATTTCCCTCGTCTACTGCCCCCCGGGGCCGGGCCTGGGCCCCATCCCTGCCCCGCAGCTGGGAGACATATAGGAACCAAAAGTAGACAGGGCGACAGAGCTGAGAAAAGGGAAGGTTGGATCGAAAAGGGAATGAAAGAAAGGCATCTGGTGCCTAGGGGAGATGAAGAAAGCGAGCAAGAGAGAGAGAGCTTGTGACTGTTTAACGGAAACCTTTCCTTTTCTTTGATATGCTTCCAGCCAGGGATTATAGGCAATTGGCATTTACAATGATTGGATCATTAATTTTGCTGTGAGGCGTATTGCCCAGCAGCTCAGCATTACAGCCAGTTTCGCTAATGTTGTGTATAACTGGCTCATACATTCCTGCTTCATCTCAACATGAACGGCTACACACAAATCAGAAGCATTAGACTTTGATATGAATCTTTTTCTGCTCTGTTTAAGAGATTTTCTTTACATTTCAGCTTCTGTATACAAGTCAGATTGAAGGATACTTTTCAGAAGCCGCTGGAGTGTTTGAACAGTGATTGCTTCTTAACCAATACTTCCCTGTGTCATATAATCACATTGCAACAGTCAAATAAGTTTTACATGGCAATTGTAAGTAGGAATTTCCAATATAAAATATTATCATCAGTTATTAAATGTAATTGTTTTAATGTGTTGCAGTCAAACTCATTCGTGAGATGGCTATTGTGGTAGACAGGGGGCAGCATTAGACAGTCTTGTTCCATGGATGTTGATGGCTGCTGAGGCCAACCTATACAATACTTTGTAACCGAGGGCTGCAACAAAAAAAATCAGCTACCTGGAGAAATGAAGGCAAGGCATTTTGTTACCCTGATTTTAGGTTGCTATTTGTTCTCAATTATTTTGTTTATCTTTCATATGGCTTCATCAGATTCTCATAATGGCACCATATTTTTCACACGTCCATAGAGGGCTGCCTGCAGATTGTGCTGGTGTAGTTTCAGGTGGGCAGGTCTGCTGTGTGTAGCTGTGTTTTCTTTCTGTGGTGAGATCAGATTGTCCTCTGCCAGGTGTCTCTCACTGTCTGTCTCCGCTTTCCTCCTTCTCCACCTCTCACCTTCACTCTCTCTGTGGTGGGCATTAGTTTGTTGTTTCTCTGATGCTGCTTTAACCTCTGACTGCTGCCTCTTCATTACTAGTGTTTATGCCTCTCCTTTCCTCCCTTTTCCCCCTCTATTCATCGGCCGGCCAGCCGGTCAGTCAAATCCCTGTAGTCTGACTGGTCAAACATAGATATTACACTCTGTAATAACACTGGCCACCCGCTTTGACCCCGGCCTGCTATCCTGGCCGTAGCGTCTCTTCATAAGGATAGGCACCGAGCGCTGTGGTGTGGGATTTGCGATAGAAAGACAAAGGATGGACTGTGCCACTCATTTATTATTGTTCTTTTATTTTTTTTCTCTCTGCTTGTTTGTACTGAGAATTGCTCTGCTCTGCTAGGCCCAGCACAAATAACATATCATTTCTGTGCGAGATTGATAAATATTTACTGTTTCCTGGAAAAAAATATAAATTGGTATTTAAATGTAATCATTTTTGCTTTTACTCCAGACAGCCACACATGAACATGGAGTATATACAGATGCAATGTGCGGTAATGAGCAGTGTTAGGGTGCAAGCAGTCAAGCAAAGTCTGCCCCCATAATCCTTACACTTCAGTGTTTTGCAGATGCTTCCCTTCTTTGCCTGACATTGGCTTTGACTTTGTGTTTGTAGCATTCTTTAAGTTTCCACGTCCCTGACCAGCAGCCCTGAATATGCCCAAGGATCCATCTCTCCTCAGTGCTTTTTACAAAGACAGGATTTGCCCCGTGTATGGAGGGATCTTTGCTCCACAATAGATAGTTTTCTCAGCATCAGTGTCCAGCCCTGCGGGCCTGAACGGCAGAATTCTGCCGAACAAACGCACTAGAATCCACGGCCGCCAGTGCTCAGACGCCGACGGGGCTTTGATCAGCTTTGACTGGCGCACATCAGGCTGGCGTTAGGGCTTTAAACCAACAACCCACTGGACGGTGTAACACGGCGCTTGGTGGGACAGGCGCTGCTGGCTGCTAACTGTTTAAAAGCAAGGAATGTTATTAAGTGATGCAGATACAGCGTCCGCGCATGAATGGGAGAAGAGAAATACTGTTCATTTCAGAGCGTGGGGTTGTTGTTGCTGGGAATTATCTGTGGCATCTGAAGAATGCTGATAACACTGGCTTTCTTTTTCTTTTCTTTTTTTCTCCTCTTCGCTCCTTTTGACTCATGCCCTCCTTCATTCTCTGCCACAATCCTAGTTTTTTTTACCCATGCTTCTGAATGGAGGATACCAGCTAAAATTTACAACATTATATAAAGCGCTCAGGAATATTTTCCAGTCATAATAATTCCAAGACATATGTTTTCCAACCAGGATTGTAAAGAGAGATATTAAAGCTCTTTGTGGAGAGTCAGAGTTGAACTACAGGATTTGTCTTTTCTTACTGATGCCATCTGTGTCTGAGTTTTGAATTGTGAATATACAATAATAATTTTAACTTTGATTTGTTCTCAGGTGAAGAGGAACATTTCAGACTTGACCAACATCCCAGTCCGGCATCAACAGTGGGAAGGATGGCCAGCGTCAGCGTCTGATGATTCTGTAAGAGGCATACACACAAAAACTTGTCACCCACACTCACTCTAACAAGTATCATCTTTGTAAATCCGGTCTCAAAGTTGCTTTCGTCGTTTATTGTGGTCTTAAAGATAATTAAGACATCCAGCACAGATAAAAGTACATTCTTTTCGTAATTGCAAGTTGCACTGGAAACTGTTCCACACCCTGTAATCCACGCCAAAACCATCTGTCAGAAGCATGAGAGTAAGATGTTGAAGCTAATTAAGATGTCAAAGACGGTTCCCATCTTGTGTCCTCTATCTGTGGACATTAAAGCTCACATCATTGAGTCCCGCTGACCTCTCCCGTCCCGGGGTTGCTCTTCCCAGCCATTCACCGCACACACAGTCAAGCTGATCAGAGGCGGCCCTCATACAGAACCTTGAGGAACCTCTGACCCCTTTGTTTCACCCCTTCTTTGACAGCATATGTGTTCCCATGCTAATTGTTTGGGATGGTTTATCATGCTACATTGAGAAGCTGTTGCGCACACATTCTTGTGTTAACCCCGCGCTCACGTTTTCCTTTTAGGTCTATATGGTTGTTGTTTGGTCTGAAGTATTGGTGTTGACTTTGTTTCTTTTTTTCATACATTGTCTTATGTGTCCTGTACTAGAACTGGCTGTAGTGGCACTGCACAATTGTGATCATTGAGGATAAATAGCTGTCTTTATACAGTGCTACAGTGGATACGGTCTATTTTATTTGTTGCCCATTATTCATATTTCAAAATCTCAGAGTGAATGAACAGTAACTGCACCTGGTTTTATGAGTCCAAGTAAAGCTTTTAGGACAAAAGGTTATGCATCCTTTTACACTAGAGAAGATTGCTTGCTTTATTTTGTTCCATGACAACTCAACGCAGCCAATTGTAAAGCCAGTAACCACCAAACAAACCATACTGCTATGATGCAGATTTACCATTGTTAGCATTATCTTTGTAGACTTCCAATTATGAGATCAGTAAACAGCCTGGGATTGCAACAAAACTACAAATCTCACTGCAAATCTGAAAGCACATTGTGGCCATGTGGCATAATGACTGACTGACCTCAGCTCTGAGTGAACGTGCTCCTGTAATATGGTACCAACGGATTTTCTTTTCAGGCTTGCTACCACAAAGATGCAGCCTGTGCTTTATGACTTTCCCGTTCACACTAACAGAGGAAGAGAACGAACCACAGACATTTTTTAAAGAGTGTTTACAGTATTAGGTGTGTTCATCTGCTGAAGATTGAACGAGGAATTTGTGGTTCTTCCCTTAAAATGGAAAACCAAACAATTCTATTCAATTATTTCAATGACTAAATGTATTAACGTTTTTAGAATATACAATGTTTTTCTATTCCCTGAATAGCTCTTGGACTTATTTTTTCATATTTTTGAGATGCTGATTAATAAAAACATTATATCATGAGGCCTTAAAATGTTTCACAATACATTCAGCTATAAATTACGTTTCCTCATTAATCCTAAATAATTGACAACTATCAGAAATGATTTATTTTATTTAATTTTAGCACTACTATTATTAGTATTTACAAAATCAAATGAATATTTTGTCGATTAAGAAAACAGCACTTTTTAAACATCTGTAAAATACACTGATTTTGAACAGTTTAAAGTGGTGTTGATGCATTTGATGTATCATTTTAGAAAAAATGTGACCTAGCCCTTTTAAAAACTAGCACTGCATGCTTGTTTGTGAATTCCATCACCAAGAAGGCCTTACCAACCTCAGTTTAATATTAAAATACTGTAAGAATAAATTTTAATATTTATTATTTTTTTTCCATCTGTTTTTATGATGTGTGTTCTGTCTATCAATGGGCATCAGCTTGTTGCTGTGGATATAATGGACAGGGATCATGAATAGATTTGAGCTCATTGTGGCATCATGGGCTCGGTCAGCCGTTGGCTAACACACATCCGCAGTGTCTGTGTTTCCTGGATGAGGAGATATTAAAAAGCATAAAGAAGGGACAGAAGAGTAATAATGGCCTCTGCTCTAGCCATAGCCCTCTTATTGAAACGTCTGAAGGTATTAACAGAGAAAGCCCAGGGCTTGGCTGGCTTCGCAGGTGGGTAGAGACCCAGTGTTAGTGTCTAGCTCATTAGCCCAGTCTCATCTCCCGGGATTTGAGCCAATAAACATGGCAGCCAGAGGCCACAGATTACATTTAGATCCGCACACTACCCCACTTGCAGCAGAATCGATTACTACTTAACTCTGCTGTGCCTTCAGGTGTATGCTATCACTCTGTTTACCTGCTGTTATTTACATTTGTGTGTGTTGTGTGGGCATATTTGCATTTGTGTATTTGCAAATGTGCCTGTTCTTATTGTACACACTATGTCGAGGGCTGCATATCGAAACTCGATACTATATTCAAACTGAGCTGCGTCTGTAGCACCAAATTTCTTAAAACTTGGCAATGAAAATTTACATTTTTCAGTCAAATTCTTTGGTTAAATTATTTTTCTTGTGTACTTGTTTTCAATTTGAGATATTTTGCTGATTAAATAGTATTTCATTTCAGTTCACAGTAGTTCAACTTTGATGCACTATCTAAAAAATTGGTGATTTTTGGTTTCAATATAAAAATACACATGTTGTTTTTGTAGAAAATATTTATTTCATCGAAAAGTATAGTTTTTCTATTGTCACTGAAACACTGCTACTGCATTGGCATCCATATTGAAACTTTTTACAATACCCAGCACTTACTGTGACACTATCACAGTTAGTACTGCTGCTATAGCAGAGGAGGTGGTAGCTTTTAGTTCATCTAATTGATCAACCAGCCCCTAGTATCAGTTTCAGTTAGGCTTTTCTGAGAAAGTTCTTTTGAGTAGTTGAAACGTTAGTTTAATGATGTCATGTATTGTTTGAGTGTAAGAAAATAGTGTGTTAGAAAGAAATTCTCCCCTTTCAGGGAAACTGGTTGTTATGTCTTGCGTCACCCCCCTGATACTGTCCACTCAATGTGTTTCATTGTTTATTGTGCTGTGAATTATTCAAGGAGGAATGAAATTGGATCAGGATGCATAATGCTCAAATGGCAGTTAACAACAGGTCTGTTTATTCGGTGCACTGTTATTGTATGGGCTGTAAGACCCAGGAAGTGAAAGTGGTACAAAGCGGTAACAATGTGAGGTGATGCTCATTTCTAGCACGCAGATTATGTTGAACTGGGTCAACAGGTATTTTGAATATTTCTTGGTCTTTATTTGGAGTAAAAAAAAAGAGCAAGTTTGGTATTACTTTATCTTTTTTAAACCAATTTCTTAAGTCTTCGTCAACTTCAACATCAGGACCATCAAATGTGACTGTCAGTCTGAACACCATTCTCTTGTAATCATATAAAACGTTGTCCCAACTTCTTTTTTTTCTTGCTTAAAATGCTATAAATATTCTAAATGTCTCTGTGCCATTTACCCAAAGCACATTTAATCCATGAAAGTGTAGCTGTTAATCACATGTCAACAAAATTTGAGGTGCAATTATTCCAGTATTCCTGATCAACTCATTAGCAGACAGTTTGTAATATTTACCAGAGTGGCCAAGCAGAGGATCATGTGGGGAAGCAAACTGTCTTTTTGTGGGTGTTTGTTTTAGCATTTGTCTTCAACCGTCTTCATACTGGAAAAAGTTCCCAGTCAGAGGAAAGTATGTTGGACTTTGCTATAGTTAAAACTTGATGGAATTCATTCTACTCCCAACTAGATTAAAACAAATACTCTGGTATTATTTGCAAATACCATGATCTAGCTCTGCCTTCAAATTCCTCCTGATTCTTGAGGCTTTGGCAGCGCTGTTGTGAACAGTGTTGAAGACGATGACGGCGGTCTTTGCAGCAGCTGATTTAAGAGGCCAGCAAGACATTAACTTCATTTGCTGTTGGAAACATGCCGACTGAGCCTCTTCCCCCTCCTCATCCTTCTCCTTTTGCCGAAGCAATCCAGCGTGGAGAGGTTCCAGACCGGCCTTATCTCATTGGAGCGGCTTTGATTGGCAGTCCTTCCTCCACACCTGTTGGAGTGATTGACAGCCAGTGGGACATCCTTATTGCATCCCCTCATCTTCTCACCCCTCCACCACCACCCACCCTTCCTTCTCGCCAGTAATTGCTGACATTTATGCAGTGTTTCATGGTGTTTGCTAATGTATTAATGCTGCAGAGCCTCCGTGGTGCCTTGCCTTGTAGGGCAGCACCTCCCTCCATTTCCCAGCTGGCATTAATGGAATCCTCCTCTACCTGATAGGGGCCCACGGAACCAAGGGTTTATTAAGGCGGGGGGCTGTTGGTTTCCGTAGCAACAGGGCTCAGCGGTAAGCTCGGGCAGAGACCCCTCCCTTGTGCAATTGGCCTCCTTCAGGTGACATTCAGAACTGAGTCTCTCTGTCTCACTTTCTATCTCTTCTAACTCTGCTTTTTGTTGCTTTCTGTGAAGCTCTCATCTCGTGTTCGTATCCTCATCTGAGGAGGAAGATGCTTCTCCTCTTTAGCTGTGTCACCTTTCAGACAGAGCACAAAAACACAATGCCACCATAATCCACTATTATGCATGACTCAACAGAAGTTTAGCCTTTAGTTCTGTATGTATCTTCAGCTCAAACTGGCCTTAAAACAAGGAAACCAACATTTGTTAAAGGTGGGGTTCACTCTGCCTCGCTTCTTTTATTGTTTTCATTCTCATCAAGTCGTAGTTTTTCGCATTTTTGCACTTTCTCACCCATATTGTTCCCTCTGTCCATCAGCTTTCCCTTTACTGTCTCACTTTCCTCTTTCTCATCTTCTTTCACTCTTCCTCCCTTGCTTCATAAATGCCATAGTAGAGTAGGTGGTATACTGCGGTTGTGCTTTGCCTTCAGTGCAGCTGTCAGTGGTAATTATCTCACACTCACAGCCAGACACCCAATCCAAACACTGCCTACACCAGAAAAGAAAAAATGAAACACAGAAAGAATGAAGGGAGAGAAAGGGGGAAAAAGAAGGGAAGAAAGGGTTGAAGGGGGAGAGGGAAAGGAGGGAGGGCAGTAAGGGAGAGAGAAAATTCTTTCCCTGTATCGGCCCCTGAATGCTTCAAGCCTCAATGCAAGTGTTAATTAAAAGAATCCAAAAAAGAGGAGCCAGTTCCTTTTGTGTGGAGATGTGGGAGAGGGTCATTTGGGGGGGGGGGGGTTAACCTCATCCCCCCAGACCCCGTGCCCTGCGGCGCTTCAACCTTGTTTCCACGTTTTACCACTGAGCCGCCAAGCTGCACTTGTGTACCTCAACATCGGGAGAAGCCATCGGGTCAAAGCGAGGAAGAGGACTGAGAGGCAGTCAACTACATTTTTTTTTTTTCCCCTTTTCACCTCCCCTCCTTGCATCCATGTCAGCCCAAACCCTCCAGGCTGTCTTTGACAGGGGAAGTGATCAACTTTATTTATACACTTATTAGGTCCTCAGACAAAAGCCTCTCATTGTGAATAGTGGGAGTAAAGGGTTTATGGGGATCCTCTCGGCAGTCGCTGTTAAGATTCTCACGTTTGATTGCCACTCGATTGGGGGATAGGCAGAATAGACTTGGGGCCATTCCTTCACATCCTTTAGGCTCAGGCCCTGTATGTCTTTCTTTGGCTCAATACCTACAGCTCTCTCTGTGCTAATTCAACTCTAAAGCCTGGCGCTCATCATGTCTTCAGAAGCCACAGCTTTTCTTTAGATCAGGGCTGTTCTTTCTTTTGGAAAACAAAAAGTATCACTAACTCACTTTTATTTTTATTTTTTTTACTGTTGAGGAAATTATGTTTTTGTATATTTCTGTTTTTCTGATATGAATGACACATTGATTGAATATACAGCTCTGCAGCACTGAATTGGTTAGAGTTGAGTTACATGTACAAAGACGAGGCAATTCTCTTAAGTGTTCTTCGTAGGTGTTCCAGACGCACTCGGCTGTCCTTGCTGTGACACTTGCACGTTTTTCATTGTCATGAGTACACTTGCTACTAATTGGCAATACACAAGAAACACAATCTGTTTCTTCTGTATCCTGTGTGTACTTTTGTCTGTCTCTGTGTCTGGGGGTGACTTGACTGTTCGTGGCCTCATATGAAAGACTTTAGTTCTCATATATTCATTACTGCCGACACTTTTCGCCTCTACAATGAGTAAGAAGTGAGGCGGTCTTGCAAACGAAGCTGATGTGTCCCATCAGCGGTGATGTCATTCTTGGTTTGTGTAGTTTCAATATTGCCTGGCAGTCTAACCTCTGCTCTTTTTTTTTTTTTTAGCAGTTCTCTGTGCTTAAGACAACATTGCGGAGGAACACTCATCATGATATTATTCTTTCTCAAACTGTCTGGGGAGATACTGGGTTTCTCATATATCTGCTCCTTCGGTGCAGGGCTGGTGGGAATTTCAATCACTGTTGTCAATATTTTAACCGGTTTCAGTATATCCTTGGTCAACTATTTGAAGGATGCAATAAATGGTTCGTGTACCAAGGATCATTGAGACAGAGTTCATTTTCTCAGTTTAAGGGAAGAAATCAGTATGTAAACAACTTAAATGGCTGAAATCTGTACATGTATGAATTGCCATTGCTCAGGGACTGAGTGTTGGGAAATATGGATAAACTCCTTGATCACAGTAAATGTATTCCTACAGTACAAGATGTGTATATGTTGAAGAATATTTTTTTCTGGAAAATCACTGGATTGAATGATTTGTGAAAGAAATAACAAGAGAAAAGGACTTTTCTTTGACCAAATCCAGTGATTTATTCACGTCACAAAATAAACCATGTGCTCTGATTGGCCCAAAATGGCGTAACATCATACGCTCTACAAAAAAAAATACAAAGCACAGTATAATAAAGTCTCTGACACTAGACAAATTAATATCGGGTATATGTAGGTCGGCCACAATTGTGAAAATGTTTGTGTACAAATGTTTCGGTCTTTTGGCTGCTGCTAACTTACTTTCTGACACTCAAAAGATAAGTGAGTGTGAAAAGACCGACAAATAATAAAGAGCAGGGTTCTTTGTTAGATATTTGGTCCTTATCAGTGGCAGGTAGACAGCACTACATTAGTGAGTCAATGTTGCTGACAAGGTCCAGTGGTTGCACTCTTCTGTCCTGCTGTAGAAGCTGAGGCCAGCACGAGGAGCCACACCGAGGGAGAAACTCCCCTCAGCCTGTGAAGCCCTTTTCAGATTCAATTGGCGTTGCATGTAATCGTCTCTTGATTCAACCATGTCCAGCTGCTCTTTGTGTGTCTTAGCATCTGACAATGGAGCAGATCACAGGGCCTCTGCAGGGGACGAGCAGCTTCTCTGCCTCTTATCACACCCAGCTTGCCTGCCTGTTGTTTAGGAGTTCACTCTTCCAGAAAAGTACTTGCATCTGGGCTTTCTGCTGGGTTAATGTGCTAGTGAATATATTGTTGCAATATTGTGAAGTATTGGTACATTCAGTAATTTAAGATTAGATCATTAGCAGTCCTGCTTTTAGTCATTGTTGAAAGGACTAAACAAATGTGTAATTTTGAGAAAATGTTAATATTTAGATATTGTTTTTTTATTTTTTGTAGTTTCATATATAAGCTCTATATTATTAAATCTAAAATCTGGTACATCATCACTATTTAAATGCCAGGTATCTTTAGTTTCACTCCACATCCTGCAGCCTTGCCTATATTGCTGATGTCCCTTGGGGTCTGAGCCAGGAGGCACCAACTGTAATGAGTCCCTGCTGAACGCTGACATTTTCAGTACTGGCTGTGGATTTGGGAGCTCATTAGTCAGGTGTTCTTTTACTATATACAACCACAGCACTAACGGCTACTGCAGGTGCACAGAAACCTCATCATGGTCCGCCCCTCATTAGCGAGATGAACACGTCTTTGTTCGAAACGCATAAGTATCTTATGATACTGGGTAAACCCAGCCCTAAATAAACTAATCAAAGCATTTGAGAAGGTACAATGATGTCGAGAACAACTTGAGAGTCACTTATGAGGTTTGTTTTGTTCTGGTGAGAATTCAGTCTTTGTTGCGGAGTAGTAATGAGGGACATTTGCCATCACTCAGTCTTTCTGATGGACAGACTCAACAGGGGTCAATTTAAGGACATGATAACTTTGAGTAATAAGACTGAATCGATCATCGCATATGATCATACTTATCTGGTTTGTTTTGCTAAGTGGAGAAGACCTAATATCACTGTTTTGTTGTTTTTAGATGACACTAGCTCTCTCCGGGATCAGCTATCCCTGCCATCACCTCAGTGTTTGTCGAAGGTCCTCACCAGCCAACGCACAGGAACCCACAGAAGAGGTATATATACATAAAAAACAACAACACAGTAATCGGAGCTGTAGACTACTGTCCATGTGTGCACTGTGTATATGCTAACTCATCCCATATGCTAAAGAAATGCTTCTCTTCATTAAAATTATGAGTCATGTGTGTTTGCAGTGTGCAGATGTCCATATGATCAGCGACAGTGAGGGGGATGATTTTGAAGATGCGTCAGAATTTGGTGTGGACGACTCGGAGATGTTCGGGGTGGCTTCCTCAAGCTGTCGGAAAGCACCTATGAGTACGTCAAGTAAAGCAGTTTAAGAATGTTTGTTTGGAGCTCAGTTGTAGCTCCGGCAATAGTATTGAATTCCAGGAACACGCATTCAAAGCTCAAACATAAAATAATTTCTGTCCTCCTTGCAGTGCCAGAGAACAGTGAGAACGAAGCTGATGCCTTACTTCACTTTACTGCCGAATTTTCTTCAAGGTGAGCCACGCATCAGGTGCTGATTCAAAGACCGTTCGAGATCATACAAGGCTGGAATGTGTCGATGTTTTTATGAACTCTTTGCCTGTTGTGTGTGTGTCCCGTAGGTATGGAGAGACCCACCCAATGTTCTTCATTGGGTCTTTGGAGGCAGCATCTCAAGAGGCCTTCTATGGCAAAGCCAGAGATGTAAGTAAGCTGTTGGATGTTTAGGGCCTCATAGGAACATTTTTAATTTACTGAGATACAGTAATACAGAACAAAATCTTATTTTTCTTTCTACATTTAAATTTCAACCCCTTTTTTTTTTTTACTCAGTAAAAGATAAGAGGTACTGATGTTACCAGTGTTGGCCTGTCTTTTAGCACTGATGTCACTCCTGCTTCATGTTGTGCAGTCACCGATTGTTTTATGTGCAGCTTTCTTTGCTTAAGATAACACGGGGGAAGGAACACAAACTGAGCAGGATATAATTCCCTCTCTCGTTGTTAAGAGAGATACTCCTTTTCTCATCTTTTTCTTTCATTACTGAGCTGATCGGAACTTAAGATGGTCAGTATATTAACCTATTTCTGTATACGCTCAGTGTGGTCTTTTCCAGGCTGCAGTAAAGAAAAAGTTAATTACATTATTTTGTGAAAAGCTTTGTGTAAACCCACAAAGTGTAAATATGGAATATGATGGAGAGTGGATGAGCTGCTTGTGTGTGACTTTAAGTTTGAGTTGCTGACAAGGTCTGGTGGTTACACAATTCTCTCCTGTCGTAGAGGATGAGACATTGAAGACTGAGATCTTAGCAGTGCTTTAAATGCAGTATGTACAGTGTGAACCTAAATTTAGCATTTAAAATAAATTTCATTTCAATATCACTAACAGAACAGTAGAGGCCTAAAAATCTGTCCCAAACTTGCAACAACTTAAGGAATCACATATCAATGTGAACAGCCTGAAAAAGCATAATGTGCGAGACACAACTGAAAAAACAAAACAAGATAAATTTATCCAACAGGGATGTGATTGACATTTACAGCACAAACAAGGGAGGGCAAAAAATATCCAGACTACTTTAGCATGCAGCCTTTCATTGTTGCAGTGATGGCATTGGTGACTTGTATACTTACACAAAAAGTTTATTTTCTTATAGTGTTTAATTTGGACAAGGCTTTATAGTCACATTGATATAATTTCATTAAAACCCTCATCAAATTTTCACCCCGACAGCTGAGGCTTTATTTTTAGCTGTCCACTTTTCCCCTATGTTTTTTCAGCTTTTGTCCTTTTAAGGATGCTTGTATCAACTGACAGCTTGTGTGGATTACAGCCTTATTAGACTGTGAGGACACAGCAAGATGTTAGGGGGGTTCAGATCACCAGGCACACAAAGAGGGAGGGTGAAATAGATGACAGTAGGGGCACAATACGCAGAGCATGATCTGAAAAAAGAGGAGGCTGCGAAAGAGGGTGTTGGAAAAAGAAAGAGGGTGAGAAGAGAGGGAGGAATAAGAGCATGGGAGTTTGCAGGATAAGGGTAAGGGATAGAGAGAGTGTGAGATAAACAGTGATGGTAAAAAAAAAAATCTAAAGGGAAGCTTGGCGTCTTGCCTGTTTCCCAGCTGATCTCCTCTCCTAAGCCAGCACAATATGGCTGGTGTCTCTATGGTGTTCACACACTCTGTACTGTACCACTGTGCTCTGCACAGCGCCGGGGCAAAATACTACTCATTTTCACTGTAGTTTCTTTTATTCTGGGTGAGCTTGATTTAGCCTGCCAACTGTGCTGTGGTTAAAATGGCTCTAGAGGAGCTGCACATGAGCAAAGATGTTGCTTGAAAACAGAAACCATTTGATCTGTTCAGTGTTTGTCCTGTTTTGCCACAAGCCTCCTCGACAACAGGCCAAAACAGGCTGCTTTCGTTGGTTTTATTTCACAGTGGCATATGTGCACAATTACACCAATTCTTCCATCTTACCAGCCATCCCATCTTTTTTTGCTCCGTGCTTCCATTCGAAAAGGAATCAAGTTTTTGTGTCCTCGTCGTAGAAAAAGCCCACTTCATTAAGGGGATATTAGAATAGGGCAGATTTGACTGAAGGGGGACTACTCAGTGGGTTTATAAACAGAGGAATCAGTCTCACTCTCATAGCCTGGGAGAGGCTAATCACTAAGCAAAACACTACATTTGATGAAGTGTTTCTGAAGGTGTGTGTTGGGGGACTGTTGAGAAAGACTCAATCCATCCTTAATGAAAATGCTTTGGGCTGCAGAGCTGAGCTGAGCTGAGCTGAACCCTCTTGGGGATCAGTGGTTAGTCAGAGCGTACAGAGAGATAGGCCACCCATCACTAACCACGATCCTCACTAAATCCCCATCAACGCAGTGGTTAATCACTCTAACCCCACTCTCCTTCGCTCTCCGCTCCTCTCTCCTGTCTGCCACACACAAAGACACATCAAAATTCATAGCCTTGCTGGAGAGGGGAGTTCAGGGATTTATCACTGCCAAGTATCTGCTTTAAAACCCGGCAATAGCCTCGCCGAGTCAAGAGGAAAGAGCAGCGGTCAATCAGAATGACATATGGCGTATAGATGCGCGTATATCTGTCAGATCGACGGCTGTAAATCACAAGCGACACTGATGAGATATCGACTGCACCTGAAATGATTACTGTCAAGCATAAATATGCAGATTAAGAGTTAGATCAATGAGTGTGAGTAATGATGCAGGAAACAAAGGTATGAATATTGCTGGCTATTCATATATTTATCTGACATCAAATGTACCAACCATCAGTAAATAATAAGGTGCTTGCTTATCTAAAACATACATTCCAGTTTGTTAATTATTTGGACAGTTACACATTTTTTTTTTGTCCTTCAGGCTCAGTACTACTTTTAATTTAAAAGAAAACAGTAGCTGCTAGGTTTAAGTGCAAAGTCTCAGTTGAAATTTGAGTATGTTTATGCTAATTTTGAAAAAGATACATGTAAGATTTAAGCCTTTTAACACACTGTGCCCAAATGGCAAGTGTTCAAAAGTAATTGGACACCTGGCTTTTAAATGTTTCTCAGCCAACTGTGCATCATTTTAACGTTAGTTCACGCACAAAAAAACTGACTTGTGGCTCAGAATTGAATAAGATTGGCCATTTTGATTGAGCTGGAGTTGTCTGTCGATATGAGCAGTGAAGAGGTGACCGTGCATATGAAGAAAATAATAAATCAACTCAAATGACAATGAATTAAATTACCAAAACCTCAGAGGATTTATCAAAATATGCAGACTCCTGTTAAGTAAGGAAAACAGACAGACCAGGTTGGAGTTTACAACCACATTCACAACAAACCAGTAGAGTTGTGTAATAAAAAGTTCTCCGCACTGATGGAACAAAAACAACCTCAAAAGTACCTCATCTGTCAAACATGGCGGCGGTTCTGTTCTGGCTTTGCCGCGTATCGTTGCCAATGCAACAAGCATTTATTAATGATTTCACTGCTGAAAGACAAAACAGGATTAATGCAGAGGTATGCAGGAGCCTTCTGTGTGCTCACATTCAGCCAAATGCATTAAAACTCGTTGGGTGACAGTCAGTCGCTTGATCCACTTGCTGAAGACCTGACTGAAGGCAGAGAGACCTCACAACAGGCTAAAGCTGAAGGTGGCTGCAGTAAAGACGTGGTAGAGCATAACCAGGGAACACAGAACACAGGGTCTGGTTATGTTTATCGGTTAGACACTTCAGGCAGTTACTGACAAAGTTTTTTTTTTTTTTTTTTTCCACAAAATATGGCATTTAATAATAATAATGATTTAATAAGGCTTTACACATTTAGTGTCATTATTTAATTTAAATTTTAATGTTCTGAAGCACTGAGCCCAAAGAACACAAAATATGTGTAACTGTCCAAATACTTATGGTCTGGAAATTACCTATTTAGCTTTAGCAGCAGTGTGTAGTGAGCCTCTTATGTGGCTGGTCATTAATCAGAAAATGTTTTCCCACAGTGGAGGCAAGGGAATTCGAGCTCTTCATTTTAAACTATTTGCTTTTCCACACTGAGCCTGTCCCTCCCTCCATCTGCACCTCTCTGTATGTGTCTGTATCTCATTCACTGGGCTCCCTTGGCTCTTTTAAACGTACTCTATTTGTGATTAAAAATGTTTTATTGATGTGGCACAAATATCATCCACAGAAAAGGGGCAAGTGATCAGCTGCATATACACCATTAATTTAAATATCTGCTGGTGGGGAATGACGGAGAGACACAACGCTCAGTAAATGTTACACAGGAGTTCATAGGCTATGAGTTGTTCAGTATGTATTGTGATACGAGAGCAATAAAATCTGCTGTTTGGGTTTTATTAATGTTAGCTTTCCCTTCAGTACCGAGTGTCCTTAACAGCTGAGTGTGTGACTTCATGTGAAACGACTCTTGGTCTTCAGAAGTGTGTGGTGGGATTCGTTTGGTTGCATTGTGGGATTTTTTTTTTTTTAGCAGTAAGTAACGCCCAGACTATGAGCATTGTATATTTCATTCCACTTTAAAAAAAAAAAAAAAAAAAAAAAAAAAGGGCTCTATAAGGACATGAACAGTAAATAAAATGGTGAAAGTCAATATTGTACACCAGGGAGTAAATCTGGAGTGATTTCAGACATAGCTGGTAATACCTCAAGCATGAATGGAAAAGTGTCATTTCAGTCACTAAATGTATGAGCTGTTTAGTTGTAATTAAGTTTATAATATGAAAAATATAGTACAGGGACAAAGCATCGATTCAAAGAGGGTATTTTCCCAACTGGTTACTGCTGGTTCAATTGTACATTAAAATGCAGGGGGTTAATAACCTCTGCGCCCTGCTACATTTTTCAATAACTGTGTAGCCCACAATTAATTATCTTGACAAATATAAAAGTGTAGTAACATTGTTGAAGCTTTACCTGTCAGTGTTGCAGACAGGTTCATTTCATTCATACTTCAGGCAACAACAAAGTGTGATGACAACTGTGTTTATTGAGCAAGATAGTAATTTAGGTTATATTTAGATAATTTGAGAAAATGCCACAAATGGATATGGTAAATTAAATTCTAGTTATTTTGACCAAGAAATGAAAGTGTTGCAATGCCTCGATGTAGCTTCCTGTGGTAAGTTAGCAAGTCACCTAATTCAAAGAACAGGGATGATGTGAAGCAAAATAATAATAATAATAATCTTTCTTTGTATGTCACCTTTCATACAAGAAATGCATCTCTAAGAAAATAAAATGCAGTGTTTCACAAAAAAAATAATAAAATGTATAAAAACAGTTAACACAAGACAGACATTAATATAATAGAATAAAGTTAATATAAATAAAGCAAGATGCATTTTTAAAGGTGCAGTAGTGCAAGAGAGCTTTGGGCATAGCTAGTTAAAGGCAAAATAAAAAAAATATGGTAAAAAAAAAAAAAAGGATTCATGAATTTATGTAACAATATTTGGGATTTGTTAAACCCTTTAGATCTGTGGCAGACCTACACTATGTACTTTATGGTGAATTATGACTTTACAGGGAGGTGAGGCAAAAATCCAGCCCACCATTATGAGATCAGTAGCACATCTGTTTTTTTGGACCACAGATGTTTCCAGAGGCCTCATTTAGGGGGCACCACAACACAAGACAACATATTCAGCTCAAAACAATGCTAGTTTGTTTCATTAGAAAAAGTATAAGTATTGTAAATTTTGGTAAAAGTAAATTTATTTTTAAATGTGGTGATTGTTTAAACTCTCTTATCGATCTACCTTCCGAGTAAGAGGCGATTGATTATACAGAGTGGGAACGCTGTTCTACTGTGTGAAATCTTTAGTGTCTCTCACACACACAAAGCAAGCTGAGATTTAGGTGAACAGGTGTGAGGAAGGGCTATGGGGTCACTATCTCGCTCAGGTTGGACCTAGTAATTTAGCTGAACGGAGGGATTTGCTCCTCCCTGCTAAGACGGGCAATACAAAAGATCTGACTTGAAAGCGGAGAGGGAACAGAGGGGTACGGACAGTTTAACTAAGATGAAGGAGTTCAGTTGGCCAAAAATGCCCACTTTGATTAGTCTTTACACTTGCTCTAATTGAGCATGCATGTGTGCGAGTATGAGTCCTTCTCTTGTGGCTGCAGTTAAGTTTGGGCATCTGTGCATGTGTGTTGGGACGTCGGCATTTGAGTGTGTGTCAGTGTGGTGTTTTTTTTGTTTTTTTTATGTTGTAAAACTCTCCCCTCTCCTCACACTCATTCCTCTCTCAAAGACTGAATTTGCTTGTCTTCTCAGCATGAGTGTTTAATCTTTTCAGGCTGTTGAATCGACCCAGTGAATGAGTCCCCAGCTCCTTCTCTCTAGGAGCCCTGGAGATTATTCTAAAGCACTAATCGTTGAGCAAACACAGCAGTGCTCTCCCGTTCCTATTCTACACAAGCCACAGTATAGCACAACTTCTTCTTTCACTTCCCCTCACGTTTTACGCCCTGTGTAGATTTTTTTGTATTTTGGCGCACGTAGCCTAGATTACTGTTCCTGAGAAACAGACGCCTGGACTCCCCCCTCACAGCCGCGGGTAAAAATGAACTAAGCAGAGATGGAGAGTTTTTCCTATTTGTTCTTTTATAGCAAGAGAAGTGACATGTAATTTAAAGAGCATTATTTCCAACATTGTCCCCTGGAACCTTTTATGTTTGTGGGTGTGTTTGTTTTTTAATTAGATTGTCAGTAGGGAGAATCTAGCAGGCTTATATGATGGTGTCAATATCCTTGGATTTGGAGCTTCGTCAATATTGTCTGGCCCTGCCGCTACTAACCTGAACAGGCTGCTGGCATTTGGTGTAAAATAAATAGAGTGATTTGTCTGTTTTGTTTTCTCCATATCTTCGTCGCCTCCAAGAGAAGTTTTATTTACACCGCTCTCCATTTGATTTTGTGTGGTATTTGCTTTTTTTGCCAGTTGTGGCCTCGCTGTTGTCTGGAGGAGTCATGCTAGCTCTGCACCCAGAGGTGTCTTATGTCATTTTATGTTCATGTCATGTGGAAGTGACACTCATGCGTGGCTAAGAGATCTCGCACAACAAATGAGCACAGATTTTAGAGCAATGCATTTTTTTAAATGTCACAATATTCTTCTTATCTAGTCATCAGACCTGTAATGTGTAATCCCTTGAAGTTAAAGCTAACAGTTGCTTTTCTGAAAAGGTAACACAGCTTTGCAGCCTGAAGTGATTCAAAGACAAATGTCCCGAGAGCATCGATGGTGCATCTTCTAATACTCCACTCCTCCAATTCTCCATCTCTGTTGTTCTCCACAGAGAAAGCTGCTGGCCATCTACCTCCACAACGACGACAGTGTTCTCAGCAACGTCTTCTGCTCCCAAATGATGTGCGCTGACTCTATTGTCTCCTACTTGAGCCAGAACTTCATCACATGGGCCTGGGACGTCACTAAAGAAGCTAACAAAGCCAGGTACTGTCGACCATAGTTATTTCACAACATATTGTAGTTGTGGTATGAATTTAGACAACTTTTTTCAGTACTATCCTTGCTTAATAAATGTGTATCAGGTAAATTTTATTAATTTTGTCACTATGAACATATGGGACTAATAGAAGAATTTCTTAAATGCTGACTGACTGAAATTAAAAAAAAATGATGATCAAATTTTCACCTACTTGGGGTGGACATACAAATTAGGAACAGTTAGGACAATAGTTCTGCTTTAAAATCTTACTGTTGTGGCACATAGTTTAAGCTTTGCTGAGACGGTGTCAAGACAAGTGTGGATTCAACTTAATTCATATTTTTTCAGTTGTATTTTGTGATGCACGAGTATCATATTGCCCTGCAGTATTGACATTTCCTGTAACTGCGTTGGCCCGTGTTGCTACAACCGTGGTACCAGGAAGTTTCCTGTTTTCGCAGCTAATCAAACACTTGATACAGCTTTAAACTACAGCCTTTAATCTTTAACTGATCAGACAGGTTTAGAAGAAGTTGTAAAGTCAAATACTTAAGTGTAAAAACACATGTCACTATATAGATGATCACCCATTTCTCAAATCGTTGTGAATTCTTTTACAAAGCTAAAACTAGCGGCGTCTCTGAGTCGAATAATAAAACTAGCGATTAAAACTTTTGAAAATCGGTAAGATTGATGGTAAAAGCAACAATATGCAGTTTGTTTTAAAAATGATATTAAGTGTTAAAAGCTGATTTCAGTCTTTGCCGATCCTGCTACGTATCAGAATCATACTGTATTTAGTATTGCTTTTTGTCTTCTGTAAAGTTTAGTAGTGCAATAACTGAACCTCTAATCCCTGACTGCATGCTTAATCCTTATGTTTTATTTATAAGTGACTTACTGTCTGGAGGAGTGGACTGTTTGCATAGATACTGAGGTGTATCTAATAAAGAGGATATTGAATGCATGTTGGTAGGAGAGCAACTTGATTGTGAGCTGAGGGCTCTGTGAACTGCCAGAATACTCTGTTTAGGGAGCAGTGAGGAGCGTGCTGCTATCTTCTCCCGGTATCATTGTTTTTAATAGTTTTCTCCTGGAGAAGGTTCATGTAGTTTTCATTAGTGCCTTCTCCCATCCTGCTGCCTACTGCTGCATTGCTCTTCAGAGTCAGAAAAGAGATATTTTGTTATGCCACTGCAGTGGACAGGAAGCATTAAAAAAAAAAAAAAAAATAGTCTATAAATGCTAGTGTAGGCGGCACCTCATTTGACACAAAAACAGCATTTTAAAATCAATTTGACATGCCCTTAATGGCTGGCATTCAGCTCTCCCTCCACCGCTCACACCCTGTATCTCTGTCTTCTCATTCTCGCTTCAGCTTCATTCTCTTTCTGAAGCTCCGAGGTTGCATGCTAACAAAAGGCGTTGTGTTTGCATGGTGAGGCCCCTGATTGGGCAATCTTGACTAAGCTGTCTGAATAGAGGGTCAGTGGGAGATGAAGGACTCCCTTGGAGTCCAAACATCTCTATCTCTCCATTTATCCTGAAGGTCCCAGCACAGCTTCAGAGCCCTGTGTTATTTATTGGTCTGTGCAACACCTGTTTGTTTCACTGGTCCGTTGAATGAGACTGAAATTTCTCACCGGAAAGTAAATTTGAAAATGTATGTGGTCTGCGATAGATGATCAGCTCTCCTGCAGGTTCAGCTGTTGAGCAGTGGCGAGTCAGATGTAAAGGTGGATGTGCTGAAGGGTTGCTCATTATCGCTGTACCCAGGAAGAGTCTCTCCTCTCCAACTTCCCTCCATCTTTTCCTTCTCCTGTCTCCTTCCTGATCTTTATTTCTCCTCTGCTAATTTCACTACCTCAACTCTCTCAGTCTCCCCTGAACCTCCAGAGTTAAGCCTGCCCTCTGGTAGCAGCCATTTAAGAAAGACTCGCACCCTGACCTCACCCCTCCATTATTTCTTTTAAGAAAATGCCCTCCTTCCTTCATTCCACTCTCTTTTCTCTCCTATTGGCCTCCTTTGCTTTTTGCCCCAGCTGGGCCTTTTTATTGCACATTAAAAGAGAGGCAACATCTGGAGCTTTTCATCGCACACAGCCAGTCACAGCTTTGCTGCTAACGCATGCATGCACATGTGCACACTAACTCACTCACACATACACTGCCGCTCTACGTTCTCACGCTCTCTGGTTGATCCAAAGTGACTGGTGATTGGCATCAGTCACACAGGCTGTTAGAAAGGTATCCTGATTGTGTGTGTGTGATAAACCTGCTGATATTGGAATGTGCCTGTTGCTTGGCTGAGTGTATTCTCACAGGTTTCCCAGTTAAATGATTAATTATGCATAAATGCAGTACTGGTGATTGGATGCCAGTGTAATTGTCACTCATGGGAAATGAATCTGATATATCGTGCAGGCAATATACTGTCATTCCACATGGCAAATATTGAAACTATCAGTCAATAAACACATTGAGAGTAAGTTATTTGTGTTGTGTGTGTGCATCGTGCTTCCTCAGATGTATTACACCTTATAATCCATACGAACATGTCTGTACAAGCGCTCTGAAAAAAGTAAACTAAGGTGACTCTATGCTAATCTTTTGTAGATATTTAGACAGTCAACACTCTAATATGTACTGGACTGCAGTGTCACGCATCCCAGTACAATGTAATACAAGTGATCTTGTTGCTAATTAATTAGTTAATAGTGTTTAAGTGTGAATTTAATCGCCTTTAAAGTGTGAATGAGCGTTTTAATTTCTATAGGCAGGGCTGGAGCAATGTGCAAACCTGTTCTGTACACTTGACTTCTCCTCTTGACATACTCCTACCTGAAAACATAAGTGGTTCAGAGAGAGAACAAAATGTCACTTTCATATCAAAACATGTCCATAACAAAAGTGTGTATGACACAGTGAGCTATCAGAGTATCCGGTTCCCATACTGCTTCCCTGTACAGGTGGCTGGCAAAAATATTCCCTGCAGTGCTACTGTACTAACCTGACTCATCAGCTGCTCAGTGGAGCAAATGTCAGGTCTAACCAGTCGACTCACATCTTCACGCACCACTTTGATGTGAAGAAATGCATGCTGACAGTCCAGAGAAACATTAACTATTTTCGCTGTCTGCATATGCGGTGAGAAACGGAGATGGGATGGGTGACAAATTAGAAGCTGTCAGTCACATTAACCATCGAAGCAGAGTCTCAAACGCACTTTTAGTTGCAAGTTCCACGCAGGTGTTTCATCTACGTTTAGTTTCCCCCTAAAGGTTTTTTAGAGGCTGCAGGTCTAGTACGGACATTACATTCTTTACCAAGTTATATTATGGCTGGATGAGAGTGCCGAACTCATCACCTCAGTTCCTGGAGCAGCTTGACTTCCTCCTGCCCTCTGTGTTGTGTCCGTACTTGTTCGTTGGATGAATTCATAAGTGCTTCTCATTCTGGGTGCTGCGTCGGCCTCATTCTGAGTGACAGCGCACACATACATGGGTCCAGGTTGTGTTTGTAGAGCGGGCCTTTTTATGTGGTGATGATGATTTTCATTTGTGGTGGACTGACTAACTTAGTTTTGAGAGAGAATCCGGAGCAGGTTGGCTTGTGCTTGATGGGAGATTTAAGATTGGGTTACCCTTCAAGTTAGTGTCCATTGTTCCCCTGGCCTTTCATTACAGGTTAGAGTTTCCTTGTGGGCTATTGTTATGGTCTGGCTGGGTCGAGGTCTGAAGAGGGACAAATGTCAGAACAAAATGATCTGTAAGATTGAGGCTACCCAACTTTTTCATTGCAAGTCGAGGGTCATTCAAAGTTCAATATTTAGAAAACTTTTGTCCACACTAAATCGCAAAGTATTTTACACTGATCTTTTAGTCTGGAATCAGTATTATTAGCGTGATCTGGTATGAATAGTCTTTTAAGATTTACCACAATGAGCTCAAGTAGTCAAATTCGCAGTTTGAAAAGTCTGCAAGTTGCTCCATCAGCTTTGGCTTCATCTTTTAATGAGTTACGCCCTCTCAGGCAGCATCTCTTCTATCTATCTTCTTAGTCTGACCTGCTGTGCCTCCATCCATTCCATTTCTTCTCTATTTTACCAGCCAGTTATTAAAGTAGATCGTATTAAAAGGCAGGAGAAAAAGCTAATCTATATTTGCATTCAGTCTATAGCAATTCATTAATATTATGACATTTACAGGGAGCTTGGCAGAGCCCCGGCTGCCTGCTACCCTTTTCCCTCTCTGAAATGTTAATTTAAAAAGTTCTGTCTTTGTAATGGAATAAGAAATCCTCTCTTGCCCTATCAATTCTGGGTGTCTGGTGAGGAATACTAATTCATCTACGGTTCCAATTGAGATAGCATGTCACTCTAATGGAATAAGAAAATGCAGAATTGGTTTTAAAGTCCTTAATGCCACGAGTTGTCTGTATTTCTCTGTTCTGCTGCAGCCTGAAAAGTATACGTCTCCATTTCCCATTGTTGTAAAAATACTTGTGTGTTGCACATGCTTATGTGCATGCGTGTGTCTGCTTTATGCATGTTTTTAAAATACAGGCTCTGAAATATAAGTTCAAGTCCAAGAAAAACAATTGGTTGTATTAAATAAAATGAAGAAGAAAATGAGTGCGCTCAATTATTTTGTTTTCCAGACTACTCACCATGTGTACGAGGCACTTTGGCAGTGTTGTGACACAGACTATACGGACATACAAGACAGACCAGTTCCCCCTTCTCCTTATAGTCATGGGCAAACGCACATCCAATGAAGTTCTAAATGTTATTCAAGGTAATGATGTTGTGATTAACCGTTTTAACTGTCTGTGATTTATTTAAGAATACAAAGATTAAATTGCACTTTTTGGGGGGATTTTGATTGTTTTTTTTTGTTTTTTTTTATTCAGGCAACACAACAGTGGATGAGCTGATGATGAGGTTAATGGGAGCGATGGAGATCTTCACAGCACAACAGCAAGAGGACATCAAAGATGAGGTAATGTCTGAGAGGAGTCAGGAAGTCTGTGAGTGCAGGAGACACAACAGTGAAGCTCGGATTCTTAAAGATGTAGAAAATGCTTTAGATTATTATTTAAAATAACCACCCATGGTTTGCTCATGCACAAAGGACCTTCTGTCCTTTCAAATAAAAGAATCTGCTCATCTTCATTTTGGAGACTTCAGTGGCCGGGAGAGGTAATATTGACATCTAACTTTCCATGTAATACAGTTGGACCACAGCACAGGAAGCAGGACCTGCTCCTGTTTGCTAAACAAGCCGCTCTGTTACTAGTCAGTCTGTCCACTGTATACCAGCGGCTTCATCTATTTTATTTTCCACTTTTGTTTGAAGGAGCTACTTTAAGCTCAGTCTGAGGACAGAAATAGACTTTGAAAGTACTAATATCCCAAGAAAAAAACTCAAGTATTCATTTTTAAGACTAATTTAGGTGATTGTTTGAAGTGGAAGCAATGACTCCCTGGTCTCTTCTGGTTTCTTTTAAAAAAAATAATAATACATTTTTGCACGTCAGGTTTGTGGTAACAACTTAAACCATTTTGACCTGTACAGGTTTTTTTTTTATGATTTAACTAGCTCTCCCAGTGGTCTTACTCAGGCAGCTGAGCCATTAAAAAAAAAATTTTTTAAAAAATATCGTGCTTTACAGATAAATTGCAACATGTTGGAACAAATTAGCAGGCATCGTTAAACTGCGGCATACATGCACTGACTAGCAGAGCACCACTTTACCATTTCATTCCTCTTTAGTTGTCCCATACTGTGTCAACTATAGTATTTGGTCTTTGAATAGGTTCAGGGCTCTTTTCCACCTCCCATTCACTCCAGTTTGAAGGTAACACTGCGCTGCTGTGTGTCTGTCGACTCCCTCTTTTACTCCAACAGACAAACACCATTTAAGGTTGCACTCCATAGAAGACAGTGAGGGAAAAGTGATGCTAGCCTTTTATGTCATAGACAGGAATTAGGGACAGTATGACAAGGAGAGGCTTTCACTGACCCTCTTCAAACACCCACTGATATGTTTACTCTGTGACATCAAACGAGAGAGAATGAATGACACACTAGATGACGTTTTCCGTCCACTTTGAATTGGTGTAGTCCTGCCAAGCTGCTTTGTTCTCTTTTATATTCATAAGTTATGGTCGTATAAATATGATAAATTAAAACGCAGTCTCTTGCACTTAAGTAGTAGAATATATGTGTAGTTAGATATGTGATCATCTATAAGACTGCGTTTCTCATTCCTGTGTATCGCACATAAAATGTTTTGGTTTCGGTTGTCTGAAATGATTAACTTTTCTGTCAACAGCTCTCTAATGCCGCTGTGCCACTTATTTTGGACTACTGTATCTACAGATGACAGATGTCACGCTGTATTAAGTATTTAACAGTGAAAGAGTCAGTCAACTTAACAACCTCTCTAATAATGCTATTGTGGGAATAGTAGTTAAGGAATGAATGTCATCTCAGACACACCCTGAGGGTTATATTTCCTCAGCTGAGTTCAGTGACAGCTATTTTCTCTCTGTTGTTAATGTCTCTGCTATGCTCTGGCTTCATTGTGAAGTATTCAGAGTATGTAAATTAATTGTTGGCTCATACTGGATGTCATTAGATTTCTTTCAATATAAGTGTCACTGTGACACCCGAGTACATGTTTTTTTTTTGTTTTTTTTCTGCAAACCACATTTTCATTTTACATATAAGCCGAAGTCTCAAACACAAGCTCCTGTACAAGAGAATGTACATTTTAAATCAAGACCTGACTGATCACAATATGAGAACTTGAGCAGACTTTTGATGCCAGTTTTCACCGCTTGACCGTTTCTGTTACTCTATTATGTACATGTTTCGCTTGGTACCAAGGAACTAACTGAACTTAAACTCTGCCCCACCCACGCTGGAAGACAGATTTGATTTACTCCCTTTCGTTGTGATAATGTCACCAAATGACAGTGTAGAGAGTATAAGTGACGATAAGAGCATAATTTACGAGTCTGATCATTCATTATAAGAATTAGTAAACAGAGGACTTAAGCATATCCTGCATGACTGCCCTTTTTGCATCTCTGGGGTGAGCTCAACCTCAGCTTCTCTAATGTCATCTTCACTGTTACAGCTTCAGGTGAATTTCCTTCTTTCCCTACCTCGCTTCCTTCTTTCTTATTTCTGTTTTTTTTGTTTTTTTTGTCTTTTTTGTTTTTACACCTCACCTCACCAAAGACAAACTCAGACGGGAGCACAGACACACACCCAACCTCAGACATTCCTCTTTGACAGTGACCTTTGTGTCTGTCTGGAAATGGAGCAGCTGGACGGCCACATCGTGACTTCAACCAGCCTCACTGACTCGCCAGTCATTCCTGCTGTGTTTTCTGTGTTTTAGCTCAGTAGTTAGTAATCAAATGACGACTCACTGCAGGGTTTGTGGTTCGGCATCTTTCAGCAGGGCAGGTTTTTTAAAAGCTCAATTTCAGGTCATTAAATATGTGTTTTATGAGAAGAATTAGCAGAACTAATCAGTCTGCAGTTTTGGGGATGAAAATGTTTTCTGAGCAAAGTACTGTTAATAAACAGTATAGTTTTGAGGTCAGTTGCTTGTTCAAGGGCAATAAACAACAGCCTGCAAGGTCCACAGAAAGGAACAGTAAGTTTTATTTTCTGGATCTTTTCACTGTAAAGTGACAGTGAAATATGAGCCATTAGTGCGAAAGTTGGTTCTGTTAAAGTAGCTCAAAGATCCTTGGTTCCAAAATTTACCAGCAAATTAAAAAGAGCCATTTTCAGCTCTTTTCATTATTTGTTATTTGTGAGCAAACATGAAACGTGTGACAGCTTGCTTTTCTGAACACTAAGTGTATCATCTCCACTAGGAAGACTGCACACGTCTAGCTGACTTGAGCAGCAGCCAAGATATAGTTGTGGAATATCTGTTTCTTTTTTTTCATCCAAAGTTAAGGCCCCTAAAGTCCCGCAGTGTTTGAGCAACATGTCAGATGAACATTTCGATTCATGCCTCTTCACATTAGGCCATTCAACGCATTTGAAAACATGTGACAACAGTTCAAAATGAGTACCAAACATGAATTACTGTGTGACTTGTTTGCGTGACTCAGGGCCAGTCTATTGAAGGCAGCCACTTTTGATGCTTTTGTCCCTCTCTGCCATTCTTTTACAGTGTCTTTTCAATGTTCATCCATTATGTGGGGCAAAAGCACAAATGTATCTTTGCATTTTTCAATTCAATACAACAATGCACACTGCCATGTTGCTTAGCCGCTGCCTTGCTGCACAGTAGCCCTCTGATCATCACAATAAGCTTACTTTGCCATATCCGGGCTGGCACACAGCATGGGCCTTCAGAAAATAGAAAACTAATGGCTGTGCACTGTTAACACAATGGACACTCGTATTTAGTCCCCGTCTTTATAAAACACTTTGTAGCCACAGCAGGTAGAAAGAGAAAGGCCGTCTGTCCCCTTCCCTCTGTACAAACAGGAAGAGAGAGGCAGAGTGAATGAATAAGAGAGGGAGGGTGAAACTGAGATGAGGAAACATAAAAGAGGCTCAGGGTCTGTTAAATGACAGCCCGGTCACAATGAATTCCCCTCTGGTGCTACTCTTTCATACCTGGTGTTTGTACGTAACCGCACTTGACATGCTGCATTTTCTTTTGCTCCGTTCTTTCTTGCCTCCACACCCGCCACCTCAACTTAAATGTTTTGTCCTTGTGTATCCTTTATTGTGTTGTTAGTTAATGGGACCTACTTTTCTCTCTCCCTCCCTCCACCCAGGACGAGCGTGAGGCAAGAGAGATGGTGAAGAGAGAACAGGACGAAGCCTACCGTCTGTCTTTAGAGGCTGATCGTAAGAAGGTACTTTCAAAGTCAAACAGATCGTCTTCACTGTTGTGTTCTAACATCTTCCAACATGTCCCTGGACGATATTTTGAAATTAAACTAAAACCTTGAAACGTCCGGTTTTGAGTAACTAAATGTGTTCAGTCAAAAGTGCTGCACTAAACAGACACTTACCAGGTACTATTAAGGGTTCAACAAAGAAGTTTAAGCGGAGCTAATTGTGTTTTTTTATTTTTTTTATTTCATTTTAAACAGGCAAACCCAAATTTATTTATTTATTTTTTTTCATTTTTAGAAACTTAAATTCCCATAAAAACAGATTATTTGGATCACAAATAAAACATCATCAATAATTAATCAATGAGTATATTAATGAATTGTTGTTATTTTTGGTCCCGCTGTCCCATTTCATGAAATGAATTTCCTTGTTTTCCAGAGAGAAGCCCAGGAGAGAGAAGAGGCCGAACAGGTTCGTCTGAACCAGATGAGAAAGGAGCAGGCGGAGGAGAAGGAGGTGAGAACAACAGTCATATCAAACCCATATTCACATCATCTAAATTACTCAGATTAATATTCCATGTTTATCAGTGCAAGGCTTCAACTGTAATGTGTTTTGCCAGCGAACAGGAACTGCGCAATTAGCTGTTTTATATTTTTTTTATTTTATATCCGTCTTGCTGTCATGTCACAATAATGAGTCAATTAGATTGTGGTTTTGGTGAAACCTGCCAGTCAGTGAAAACCTGCCAGTCAGTGAAGCCTGCGTAGTGTGGGGCATACAGCCATCTGAGTCGAATTATATATCCTAATTACAGCGGGCCCAACCCCTGTTAGTGTCACCTTCCACACACACAGTTATTGTCCTGTTTAACTGCTTTACACTGGCATCGCACACAACCTCATGTTCAAGCTTCAAGAGAACAAAAGACAGAGGCAATTCATGTACACAGGCCTGAGCACAAACATACACACAACCTAAGCAAACACACATATTCATTGGAAAACAATTATTGTCTGTGAAAGGGGGGGGCAAACACACACACACACACACACACACACACACACAGGCAGACACAATGTCACGCATACAGGAAAACAATAATTGTCTGTGAGGCTGGCACAAATGTTGTATTACAGTCCATAGTAAAACAGTGGACTCCTCACTGATTGTTGTTTACTCAACAGCAGGGAGCCTGAGGGCAGTCAGAGGTATTGGGTGACCCGGCTCACTCGTGTGATTTGTCACTTCAGTTAAACAGACAACAACAAAAGAGCTGTGGACCTAGCCTTCTTAATTATATCACTGTAGTCTACTAACCAAACTGTGTGTACACGCCTGTGTATTTTAAACGACAATAGCCATTATGGCCTTGTGTTTCCCACTTATATTAATTTTCTCTACCAAAGCTCAACGGTCTCCATGGTGTCCGCTGTGCTAACACACTGTGTTGTGTTCATGCTCCAGTCGAGACACTCATACATATGAGAACCAGGAGCAGCTGCTGGACCTGGACAAAGGAAACTTTCTTAAACTGTTAAGGAACACCTCAAATGGATGAAAAATGGTTCGCTTTCTGTTTTGTCATTACTATACACACTGCTTTGTTGTGTGTAATTTCACTTCTGATGAGCTTAGGTCCAGACACACTTGACAGACAAAAAAGTTGACAGAAAATTGGGAGTTGACACCCGTTTTCTTTATCATCAATTGTTTTAATTGCAGATTGCGCTCCTGGGCAATGCCCCTGAGTATTTGATTGGAAAAAATAAATGTTTTACAGCATTTATGGGCAACCATAGAGGTTTAAATACCAGTGAACTGGTACAAAACAAGTTCACAATTAATCAGCAGTTGATTGTAGAAGCTTAAATCAAACATTGAATGAAAATTCCGTTTTTAAAACAAACTCAGGACTTTCACCTGGGAGACTGGTGTTCGAGTTGAGACCGCAAAAGTCATCTTAACATAAGTTACTTGCATGTCGTACGAAAAATCACTTATTTATACCCAAACCATCATTTTTTTTCTAGACCTAACTACATGGTTCTTGGTGCCTAAACCTAAAGCACCTCACTTTTCACTGTTATGCGAGGCAAAATGTGACACTAACACGGTGTCCTGTAATGGACTGATAGGCGTATAACACACACTGGCATTATGTCGGGTTGCAGAACCAACGTCTTTATGTATCTACTCAATTAAAGGCAGTTGTCCGATTCAGGTGTTAACATAAACACCATTTGCCACCAGAGAGAGGACGATGCTAGTGGGACTGCTTTCTCTGTGATTTTGTGCCTTTGTGCAAAGAAACGGGAGATGAAAGTAGGAGCTGGTGAATTGGGGGTGGTGGGGCAGTGTGTACGCGTTTCATGTGCCTGTGGGCTGACATTATTATTTACCTCCTTCAGGGGGTCTTAGCATACAGTTGTGTGGCTGTCAGGTCCCCCACACCCCCCACACCCCACCCCACCCCTATCATCTGTTTGCTTTCTGTGGTTAGCCGAGCAGAGCTGCAGAGGCAGACAAATGGACGGAGAGATGCTCCTGATTATTTGTGTGGAGCTACCTGGGCCCGAGGCTCCACCAGACGCGTGTCCTGTGGTTTTATTTAGGGAAGCTTCCTCTCACCTGTGTGGGCGTTTATGCTTGTGTCTGTGGTTGACTGCCTGCATTTGTATGTCCACCACCGCACACACTCCTGTGTGTGTGTGTGTGTGTGTGTGTGTGTGTGTGTTTGCCCCCAGGGGCCCCTTTAACTCAGTCAGCATCAGCTCTTATACCTGAGGGAGCTGATGGCGAAGCGGCACGCGCCCTACCCTGCCCACCCAACACCAGAAGCTGCTAATGAGCTACTGTTGTACACTCTTATGAAATATAATTGCATTATGGTGTGTAAATAAAGCCGGGGCGTGTTGTCACAGCATATGCTCCCCGGCTGGCCAAACAGGAACAACAAGCCGGGGGAGGAGGAGGTGAGGGGCAGCAGCAGAAAGGAGAGGACGGCTCAAGGGAGCAGCTGGAGCATGTTTTTTAGAACTCAGGAGAGTTGATTAGCTTTGCTGTGGAAGATGACAGTTGACGGTTGTCTTTGTGCTCGATAAGCCAACCTCACACTGTTGTTTCGACAGGATCATCAAGTTTAGTGTCTGTAAAATAAGCTTTTTCTTCCGATGAAACAAGACCTTAAACTATCTATAGTAGACACTGACAAGTGCAACAGGCTCAGTCTCAGGATGACGGACAGCAAGACCGCACGAAAGAAGATTAAGCTTGGCTGTTTTTTAACGTAGTGATATGCTACTTGGCAACCTCCTGAGCTACGCCAGGCTTCAGGGAACAGGGTGAGACACAGGGCAACTAATTTAATAACATTCATAGGACAAGAAGATCGTTTAATTAATGTGAAGCAACAGTGCTGCAATCAGACTCTGGGAGCAACTTCTTGGCTTGTCTTTCATACATGCTTGGATAGTGTGTCATCATCTTTATTACTGCCAGTGTTGCTGTTGAGTCTTTGGTTTAAGTTTACTATAAACACAGACAGTAAGAAATCATTTCTCTCTTGTATCGGGGAAGACTTTGTATAAGCTTCCTGGCTTCCTTCCTCTGTCTTTTATGCTTAAATGTGCATGAAGATAAATTTGAAAATATGTTAACTAGGAAGCCATTTGTTCTCTCGTATAGAAACTTCGGACTGATTTTGCAAAGGGTGCTGAATTATAGGGTCCTAGGATGGAGGGGGGGTGTATACTAAACACGTTGACCCACATAAATGAAACTCCATTGACTTAATTTTATAGCATCATTGAATTAATTTAGTTGTTCCCTTTTTATTTTTGTCTGCCTGTCACAATATTACTCATGCTGACTTTGCCGTTAAACAGTACAAATAAAACAAATAAATAATAAAGGCCTGGGTCCACTCATCTATTGCTCACAGCTTCAGTTGTCGCTGTGATTATGAAACCCTGTTCATATGAAGGTCAGCAACCAGTGGGCGTGGCTAAGTGTGACAACACTTCGCTGTTGTCACACTTAGCCTTCGCGCTAGTGTTTTGAGGAATTGAAACCCGAGCAAGAACTGAATTTTTTTTTTTATATATATATCTTCACTGATCATTTGTCAACATGGCTTTGCATGCTGCTCACATTGGGGGAATAGTCTCTTTTGTTTACAGCTTTTTGAGTTTCGGCACACAACGTACATCATAGGTTGGCCAACGCCGATTGGTTAACGCCTGCTTTAATAGTTTAAAAAGTAACCTTAGGTCTACGCCCAGCATGATTCAAAGACTGGAATCAGTCCTCAAAATTCTAAATGTACTGTACTGACTGGATTTTCTTTTTGCAGGCGATCCGCTTGTCATTGGAGCAGGCCCTACCTCCAGAGCCCGACGAAGAGTCAGTGGAGCAGATCAGCAAGCTGAGAATCCGCACACCAAGCGGCGAGTTTCTGGAAAGGCGTTTTCTGGGCAGCTGTAAGCTCCAGGTCCTCTTTGACTTTGTGGCCTCCAAGGGATACCCCTTTGAAGAATTCAAGCTCCTCACCACCTTCCCTCGTAAAAATGTGAGTTGTACACACGCACGTCCAACGGTTTCTTCTGCTCACACATTCATACAGCCCTGCGCAAAGTGTGGATGCTTTCAAAAATAATGTCATGAATAGTTTTCATACCAAGCACCGTACAAGGTGCTTTGCAGGTTGGTTCTTCCGAGCGTCTTGGACGACTTGCCTCAGTCCTCCAGTGGGTTTAAGCTCTGTTGTGTGGTCTGTCCCTTCATGTAATCTCAGACTGTTTTGTTGAGATCAGGGTTCTGTGGAGGTCATACCAACTGTTGCAGGACTCCTTGTTCCTCTGGTCTGAAAAAAGTTATTTATGACTATGGTTGGATGTTTTGTTTGGAGGTCTTTGTCATGCTGCAGAATCAATTGGGACTAACCAGATGCATCCGTGAAGGTATAGGAGGAGAATCTTAACATCTAAAGTCCTGTGACATATTATAGACCACTACATTCGTAGGTGTAGTGCTGCCAGAGCGTACCAAAACCATGCCCCACCCTTATTTTCTCCGATTGAAGAAATAAAATGTTCACAGTTCTCTTGATCCTGTCAAATTCATTTACATTTTTGAAGTGCTAATCATCAGCTCATCGTCGTTTCTGAAGCATGTCTCATGCAAGAGAGTCAATAAAAACGAATCAAATTATCAAAAGTTGTCATTGACATTTAAGGTGTGTGGATCGATTCATGCTGCTGAACTGATGAGTTGCCAACTACATTTCGTTGTATCTTTTTACGATGACAATAAACATCCTTATCCTTATGATGTCAACTCGTAGCCTAGTTTTGATCCGCTACCATTTGCCCTGTTAAAGTCACTGCATTAAACGATAATACAAACTCAACACTTCCTGTATCCGTTTCAAATTGAAAGCCCTATATATAGCATTTCAGTAAACATAAACCCTTCATTTCTTATAACGGCTTTTACTGTGAAACATTTGCAGTGTTTTGACTGAAATCAGACAGTAATGCTTTAAATGAGTAAGCCGGATCAACCATTTAAAATAGCATCATTCTCTCGTCGATTTCATTAATGTGATTAAAATATGACAACCAATTTATTGACTATGGTTTGTAAAGTTTGCCACCACGGTGGTTACAAAATGTTAGAAACTAGCCACAACTCAAATTGCACTTCACCCCTGACCACACCTGAGCTGCTCAGTTCACCAGTGGAGTGGAAAAGACTTTGTCCAGTTTCAGTTCTGTGCAGTCCTTCTCTGCCCACACAACTACATTTTTCCCAACCGCAGAAGAGTCTCAGCAGGTTACTTCTCTGCTGGAGAGATCCACAGCTGTAATTGGCTTTTCCATTTGGGCCCGAGCTCAACCTCAGGCGACGGCTGTGGATGGAGAGCAGCGGGGACAAGCTGTTGAGACTGATTTAGTTTTTCTGTCTTGTTTTCCGTATAGCTTTATGTTTGTCTGGCTGTTTGTGTGCTGCAGCAGCGCTGCCGCGTCACTGCCTTTGTTTGCTCCCACCTGTGATGGAGAAAGTTAAGCCGGGTGTTTATCCATCCACCTGCCCACGCGTATTATTTAGTGAATATTAATTAGTATCAGTCCGTTGTGAATACAGTACACTATGATTGTGTTAGGATACAGTTGTCAGCACTAACAGTAGTATTCTCTGTGGCTCTTCTGCTGACGCCCCGGCAGCGCTCGGCTAGCTACAACTAGTCATTAGAGGGCTTGGTCGCCACGCACTGTGGTAGCAAGCTAATGAGCACTGTTTTAACTACCAGTTTAATTAGCCATGCTGCTGGAAACAATAATGGGATTTCCATTAATCAAGAGAGGAGTGGAGGGCTGGTGTTGGTTGTATAGAGGTGTGTATGTGTGTGTATGTATGTATGTATGTATGTGTGTGTGTGTGTGTGTGTGTAGGCTTGCCCAGGCAGTGTGCCATCATAGTCTGTAGAGACCGCCGGGGCACAAACACCTCAAAGCAACACACACACATTAATGTGCAGCTCACACTCTCCATTTCATCACAATCACACACTTCAACACATGCACAAATATTTTCAAGCAAACACATGCCCCACTCACAACTTTGTCACTTAAAGGATTCACAGTTGTCTCTTTATAATCAAGAGTAAACATGTGTTGGAGACAGAGATAAAGATGTGTCTGCATCGCAGATGAAATTCCGGCAAAAACAGGATGGGAGGATTAGAGGGGGAGAGAAGCGAGAAGAGGATGGTGGCTGCAGAACTCGTCAAAAAGAGAACAGAGAAGACAAAAGCTTAAACAAAGAAAAGATTTAATCAGAGAAACAATCTGAAAGAGAAAAGGATAGAGAAGACAAGTGGAGAAGATATTAAAAAGAAGAAGATGGGAGATAATTCCAGAAAACAGAAATGCGAGAGATTTGGGGAAAGAGAAGGAGGGAAGCAGCTCAGTGGTAGTGCCAGTATGAGGCTGTGAACACAGGCCCCTGTCTAATCCTGCAGCTCTGTGTTGTAATTAAATGAGAGAGAGCATAGAAAGCCTCCATCCCGTCCAGACGCTCTCACTGTTGCTCTGCCAGGATCAGAGGATAGAGGATCGACCACTATTGCATTTGTAATACTGCACAACTGTTGAAACCTTTTTTCCCTTTTCTAGTTTTCGGCGGCTTTGTGCAGTGTCACTCTTTCTGTTGCTATCACCCTCCTTCGTCAGTCGGCTTTATGTCATCTCCGCTCGCTCAGCTGGAGCACAAAGTAGCCGGTTCACTCAGTCCAACTGTAAAAAATGAAGAGGAGCTGGGTGTAATATTTTTGGCCATAACATTATTCACCAGGAGAATGAGCTATGTTGTGAATTATTAAATCTGGTAGCACGGGCTTATTCCCATTTTAAACTTGAACCACTTGGAGGTTCACACGTGTCTGATTCATGCTTTCGCCACCTTCTTGTAACTTAGCCAATAAATGTCTATTAGTCTCCTCTTTTTGGACTCCGTCTCTTCCCCAACATTTGGTATCAGTGGCTTATCTCTTCAGCACTACAGCAGGCCTTACACTGGCATCATTTGTACTAGGCTTAGCCGTGCTCAGGGAACTAACCCTTTCTCCGTTTCTATGACTGTCAGCGAGTTTGAGGAAGAGGAGGAGGGGGACTTTTAGTGTTTCAGTTTTCAGCTTTTCATTCAGGAATTTCCTCTTTTTGTCTTTGATACTTGTTGAACACAAACCTCTGTTGAAAGGCCCGAAGTCTTCCTCCGTCGGCGCACGGTGAATATGTTTAGACTGCCGTTATAATAATTTGCAAACGCCTCTTCCTGACTGGCTGCTCATAGATACCCGAACGCTGTCAAAGCAGTGTATTGGTTTTCTCACTGTGATACTGTACTCTATTTCACCTTCTCCTAATCCTTCTTCCAGCTCTGAGCGTGAATTTTCCTGAATGATTCTTAGACAAAACCTGAGATGCAGAGAAAATAAACAAAGGCTTAAAAGAAGCTGCGTTCTGCACTGAAATAGATTTTACATCTGTTATACTGGCGTGTTTTGTTTTTCTTGTCCTGCTATCTGAAAGAGTCACAGGAAGACTCACAGGAAGTTGAAGAGAAGTTTATTTTGAAAGTAGTTTCACTGTGAATTGCTTTCCTCTGGATTTCTTCTTCTTATGATATTCTCTCCTTATAACACAGAGCACAGCTTCTTAGAGCTGGGTGGCACTTTTTGCCGACTCCAAAAGTTGTGTTTTGCTTCTTGTTACTTCTCTTGGATGTTTGAGCGTCGCTGTGCAGAGTGATTTTATGTGCGGCGTTAAACAGTCGGGCCGTTTTCTTGCGTCAAGATCTCCTTCAGTCGGAGTTTAACACATGTACTGTTCTCTGCAAAGGTTTTCAGCCCTTTAAATGTTTAGATTCCTGCATACTGTCAGGGAGGCGTCAGGTTGGTCCCAAACACATTCTGCAGCGTGACGGGAACCAAACATGCAACCATAAGTAAAAAATAACTTGTCTTCAGCCACAATAAGAACAAGGAGTCTTGCAGCAGATGAATTGGCCCCCGCAGAGATGTGATCTCGACATTATCAACTCAGTCTGGGATTACATGAGCAGACGGAAACAACTGCCATGATTTTATGACATCACAACTTGTTGGGAAGCCAATATGCGACTTATTGAAGTGTGATGTGTGAACGTGAACCACTCGTGAATGAACCTTTCAGTGAAGTAAGAAATATCGCAGTCCAGTCCGACCTTGGAAACTAAACATAATTTTACATTCACAGATTCTGAATTTTTCCACGATGGAGAAGGAATAGATGTAATTTGTATCCGAGTTATTGAACTATTTTGTGAAAATCCAAATTATTATATAATTCAGTGCATTTGAAATGTCTTAAAACGTTGTCTACTGGGAATATTTCGCATTAAAAGCAGTAAAACTCAGCTTAGTTTTACCGTCGGGATCTCGGCCCCTCCTCACCTTTGACCTTCTCCTCCTACTCTTCCTTCCAGCTTTCCCTCCCTCGGTCTCCCTTTTCTCTCCTCTTTCCTTCTTCTCCTGCCTCTACTACATCTCTCTCTCTCCTGCTCACTCGGTCACCATCTTTTCTAATTATACTTTTTACTCTCCAGCTTTTGTGCTTTTTCCATCTTTCCCAAATTTGTATTTACTCTTAAAAACACTTGAAAATTGCTCTTTAGATATCTATATTTTTAAGCTCCAACATGTCTGTCTTTATTATTTACTCACTTCACTTGCTCTCTCATTTTCTTTTCTTCTCTATTCTGTGTTTTTGTGCTTTTTCCTCCAGTGTTTCCCCCCCTCCTCCCTCCCTCTCCCCCGTCCAGTCTGTGCGGCGCATTTCTCCCTTTGAAGTGCCGTATTCTGCTCAGTTCTTTTCTGTTCACGCCCCAGCGCTACGTGTTGTCAACGCTCCTGGCAGCAGATAATGATCTCCCACTGCTTTTGTAATTGGCCAAATAAACACTTGACAACACTAGTTAAAAACAGACAAGTTATTTGGTTTTAATTAACATAGCAGGGCCTGTAATGGCTTCATTAAAAATGCGTTATTTCAGCTGCACGTTTGATTATGTTGGAAACGGACATCTTGAGGGCCTGTGTTTATTTTCCTTTTCTTTTCTTTCACGGCTGAGCGTTGCCGAGTGTCGCCTCCTCTCTTATCAATGTGTTTTATTCATTTGAATCAAGTGACTCACAACTGTGGTATTTATTTTAAACTTCACATTAACTACTAATTATGTGGTTTAAACTGTGTTGAAATGTGCTGTTTGATAATGGCAAAAACACGGGCTTGATATTAGCTGATCATTTTATGTCGTGTCATTTCTCATAAGCAAAGAAAGATAAAATATCAAATATTGCCGGAAAGCACCATCTGTCTTTTTGTTGGGATCCAGTTTTGAAATTAGTCTTTTTAATGCGCAGCTCCTCCGATTATCTTTTTAGATTTTGCTTTAGGCAAACACAGCTTAATTCAGATCTTATTCTCTTTATTTCTGTCATTTTAATTAACAACTAGAAAATCTTTTTCCTAGTTGTTAATTAGCTGAAGTTGCTATTTAAAAAAAAAAAAAAAAAAAAAAAAATTAATGCAATTTAGTCAGCTGAAAATCTCCAGAAAATAATTCATTTTTTAAATTAGTCAGACAGTTCCCTAATTCGGGCAATTAAGTTGATCTAAATAGGCTGATGAAGATTATATTGACTCAAGGTTAAAAACAAACTGCAAAGCACAGAGCTAGATTGTGTCTGTCTTATGTATGAATGTATGTATGTATGCATGGCTGTGTAGGCGCAGGAGAAAATATGGCTTAGGCAGAGCAGAGGAAAAACAACAGCTTTGTTTGTTGACAGATGCCTCCATGCTTATGGTCTGTTAATTGGATAACAATGTAAACAATCACCGATGGCGCCTGTCTCCTGTGTCAGTGTGGCATCTTGTTTCCCTACTTTCTTTTTCAGAGTCAGATGCTGCTCCCCCCCCCCCCCACCCCCCCCCCCCCCGTTGTCTCTCCCTGATGGACCACGTGCACAAACTCTCCTGATTTTCCTCAGAACGCGTGCACACACACACACACACACTTCTATGCAGTCCACAGACACACGTCGACACACGCACGCACACACCTGCTCCACCCCAAAGCCTCATTTACTCCTACCTGATGCTGTAGTGTCATAACAGCCTGTCGGGTTCATTAGCATGGCAGCCATTTGTGATGCGGCGCTCCTGAGGTGGGAAAAGGAGCACAGCAGCCCCGTCGGTCGCTTTCCCCCCACCGTCGGGATGGAATATTTTAGCACACACACACACATATATAACCTCTCCTCATAGCATCTCGCTCCCCACTGTGCTATGAGGCAGTTGACTAGGTGAGGGGCATAAGGTTGATGTGGCAGCCCCTCCCTGCCCACAC